>NW_028261382.1:73982439-74282439 GCF_051295495.1 Thamnophis sirtalis
GAGATGGCTTTTCTTTTTTAAAAGCAAGAGCTCATTTCATTCTTCATTTGCAGTAATTGAATACGAAATGTATATATTTCTTAGATCTTCTGGTTTGAGAAAAATGGAAAATATGTTAGATTTGATTTGACTGGTGAAGGAAGCCAAAGTTCAGTTATTCAGCGTAACTGGGTAGTTTATGGGGATGCTTTTGGAGTTGACTCATAACCATCTGAGGTTGCTCAGGAGAATCACTTTTTTAAAAAACTTTCATTTTTTTTCAATTTGTACGGCTGCCCATTTCAAACACGCGATTCTGGGCAGCGCACAGGAAATAGAAACAAGATTAAAACAGCACCACAAAGCAATAAATGCCAACACAAGAGCCAAGATGAAACTAAAACCGTCAACAAAACCAAGATGTATCCTCAAACGCACACCCTGGGCTGGTCAACGAAAACCAAGTTTTTATGGCCTTAGGCAAAGGCTAAAGGTTCCCCTTGCACCTATGTGCTAGTTGTTCCCGACTCTAGGGGGCAATGCTCATTTGTGTTTCTAAACCGAAGAGCCAGTGCTGTCCGAAGATGTCTCCGTGGTCATGTGGCCACCATGACTCAACGCTGAAGGCGCAGGGAACGCTTTTCCCTTCTCACCAAAGGTGGTTCCTATTTTTCTACTTGCATTTTTTACGTGCTTTCAAACTGCTAGGTTGGCAGAAGCTGGGACAAGTAATGGGAGCTCACTCCGTTATGCGGCGCTAGGGATTCGAACCGCTGAGCTCTCGACCTTTCTGATGGAGAAGTTCAGCGTCTTAGCCACTGAGCCACTGTGTCCCCTTTTTTAATGGCCTTAGTGGGGGTGGGGGGGAAACACAGGGCAGAAATGTAGTTCAGGAATTCAGGGTGCACAACAGGAGTTTCTTCTGTTTTTTCCCCTCTCAAACCTCTGAAACAAGGAACTGGCACGTCAGCCAAGAGAACACAAGCTTTCCTTTATGTGAACCCCGGACTCTTACATCTGTTTCTGCATCCACTCCTCTTTCCACATAAAATGCCTCCATGGTTGTGTTGGAAGAAATGTCCTAGCTAACATTGTAGGCCTGTGATGGTGAAGCTATGGCTGGCACGGCAGCCCTTGGCAGCCCTCAGTCTTTCGGATTGCTGGTGGAAGCCGTTTTTTCCCTCCCCAGGCTTCAGGAAAGCATCTGGAGCCTGGGGAAGGGTGAATCACCTCCCCGCGTGGGTCGCTCGCACATGCAAGGTTAGCCATCACTGTTGTAATCTTCCCAGATGCCGCATGGTGAGATGGGTAGAGGGCTAATTCTACTTTTGTAATGTAGAATAGATTGGCAAAGGCCTTACTGGCCCATTGACAAAAGTGGGAGGGGGGGGCAGGAAGCTGCAGGGAGCTACTTTGTCTTTAAAAACATATTTCTCCTTTTCTCATCCAGGGAAATATAATATTCCGCCTCTTTAATATTTCCTAAAATATTTCACTTTTTCTAAAAGAGGGAGGGTGGGTGCTAACTTCCTACAGTTGCATGAATGATAAATTTGTAGAGATACCAAAGGACTCTTGTTCAGAAAGGCTGCAACTCTCATTTCAAGAGAGGTTTGCAGCTGGCACATCTGTGTGTGTTCTTGAAACCACTCATCCTTTGGATGTTGGGAGAGCTGACACATGAGACGGAGCAAGGTCTGCATTTTGGAGGATTTCTTTGGAACTAAGGATTTTCTTGAAATCAAGGAGAAACTTCCTGAAAGTGAGAACAATGAATCAGTGGAAGGACTTGCCTACAGAGGTTGTGGGAGCTCCAACCCTAGAAGTCTTTAAGAAGAGATTGGAAAACCATTTGTCTGAAACAGTACAGGGTCTCCTGCTTGAGCAGAGGGCTGGACTAGAAGACCTCCAAGGCCCCTTCCAACTTTGTTATTCTGCTATTCTCCTTCCTTCCTTTCTTCCTTCTTCCTTCCTTCCTTCTCCATCCTCCTCCCCTCTACTCCTCTCCTTTCCCCTTCTCTCCCCTCCCCTTCTCTCCCCTCCCTCCTCTCCTCTCCCCTCCCCTCTACTCCTCTCCCCTCCCCTCTACTCCCTCCTCTCCCCTCCCCTCTACTCCTCTCCCCTTCTCTCCCCTCCCTCCTCTCCTCTCCTCTCCCATCCCCTCCCCTCTACTCCCCTCCCCTCTACTCCTCTCCCCTTCTCTCCCCTCCCTGATCTTCCTCCCCTCCTCTCCCCTCTCCCTTCCCCTCCTCCCCTCCTTCCCCTCCCCTCCCCTCTTCTCTCCACCCCTCCTCTCCTCTCCTTTCTCCTCCTCTCTACTCCCCTCCCTCTCCTCTCCTCTCCTCTCCCCTCTACTCCTCTCCCCTCCCCTCTAATCCCCTTCCCCTCTACTCCTCTCCCCTTCTCTCCCTTCCCCTCCTCCCCTCCTTCCCCTCCCCTCTACTTCTCTCCTCTCCCATCCCCTCCCCTCTACTCCTCTCCCCTCTACTCCTCTCCCCTTCTCTCCCTTCCCCTCCTCCCCTCCTTCCCTCCCCTCCCCTCTACTTCTCTCCTCTCCCCATCCCCCTCCCCTCTACTCCTCTCCCCTTCTCTCCCCTCCCTTCTCTTCCTCCCCTCCTCTCCCCTCTCCTCCTCTCCCTTCCCCTCCTCCCCTCCTTCCCCTCCCCTCTTCTCCTCTCCACCCCTCCTCTCCCCTCCTCTCCTCTCTCCTCCCCTCTACTCCTCTCCCTTCCCCTCCTCTCCCCTCCCCTCTTCTCCTCTCCTCTCCCTCTCCTCTCCCCTCCCCTCTACTCCTCTTCTTTCCCCTCCCCTCTACTCCTCTCCCCTCCCCGCTATTCCTCTCCAGATATATTGGATCTTATGGTCCAATATATTAGACGTCTCCAAACTTAGCAAGGTCAAGTGTGGAATTCAACTCTCCTCTCCCGTCCCTCCTCTCCCTTCCTCTCCCTTCCTCTCCAGATATATTGGATCTTATGGTCCAATAGACGTCTCCAAATTAGAAGTCTCCAAACTTAGCAAAGTCAAGTGTTGTAGAATTCAACTCCTAGAATTCCCTAGCTGGCCAAGGGACTCGCAGGAGTCTTCTCCAGCAATTAACTGATTAGGCAGGGCAAACACCACCGAGAAGGACAGGACAAAAGCTAGAGTTAAAAGGCTGTGCTTCTGAATCTATCCCTTGTATAATTCCAGGAAGAAGCCGGCTCAAAGAGAGTCTTTGGGGGAGACCCTTAGAGTTATCCATTTAAGTTCTGTCCTCTGCCGCCTTTCTCTTTTCCCCTGCCCTGGGTCCAATATTTCCATTTTGGGCTCTTCTGGAACTGAATTGGCCTCTGGCAGCTGGAGGTCTCAATCCAACTGATCAAAATAGTTAAGCGGAGACATCGTCCTGAGCCTGCCTAAATTTAGATGACCTCGGTTATCGAACAAAAAGTCCTTTGGTTCCAAGTGATCCTTGACCAATCTCCGCTTCGTACCCCGGTTTGCCCGAGGGCTGCAACTGAGCTGGCGCGGAGATGAAAATGTAAGAGGGCAAGGCAGACAGCAGAAGAAGCAGCTCCTTTGGAGAAGACATTCAGCTGTTGAAAAGCCCCCAACTGGGCATCAAGAGGCTTCTGTATGGAGGGACTGATTTGTCTCTCTGCATTCCCATTAGCAGGGGGGTAGGAATTGACCTCTGCACAATTGATAAACCAGCAGATTGGGTGCTCTAAAGCAGCTGTCGTCTGTGGACCACTGGTGGTCCGCAAGAAAATTTTGGTGGTTCGCAGAAAAATTATTTGCATTTTTTATATTGCACTAAATCAGAGCTCCTCAAACTACGGCCCCTGGGATGGATACGTGCAATGAACGCTTGTGTTGCCGCAGAGAGTCTCCCCCTTCGGGGTCTTTTTGTGAGGGTTGGAGGGGGGCAGAAATTCTGACTTGGGGGTCTGCTTTGGCTTCCTGGTGGGGGGCTTTGGGCAAAAGGCTGGAGGGAAACGCCGCTGGTGGCAAAGAGCCGGAGGGGTTCGTTCCAGTGGGACTGCATCATGGCCTGGAATTGGTTGACCATCTCAGCCTGCTGAGCCTCCAGGCGCCAACACCTGGCCTTGCACTCCTGCAGGTCTTTGCTTGGAAAGCCTATGCTCCTAGTCCTCAGTGAGGTGCTTCTGCTGAGCCTCCTTCTTGGTCAGATCCAATTTGAACTGAGGTGTTTTGCCAACTCTTTCTCATGGTGGCTGTTTAGCTTCAGCAACTGCTTCCTGTTGGGGCTCTATGGAAAGGAGTGGAGTGGAGTGGTGAGTAGAGTCTGGCAAGGCGCCCCTCGATGTGTGTGACCATGACCACCCAGTCACATGACTGCCTAGCCACGCCCACCCAGCCAATTATTAGACAGATCATATTAGTGGTTCGCAGGATCTAAAATTATGAATTTAGTGGTCTGAAAGGTTGTTGAGCCCTGCTCTAAAGCAGGGGTCTCCAACCTTGGCAACGTTAAGACTTGTGGACTTCAACGCCCAGAATTCCATTCCATGAAAGCTAAAGAATCTGTTCAGGATTTCGCCTGCCGGTTGTACATATTTCACGTTGACTCCTTAGCTTTGCAAATTGTTTTTTCCATTGTGCATTCAGATGGATTGCATTCTCTTGTAGTGGGAGTGTGTAAACTTCGACCTCAGGGTGGGCTTGTGAATTCACCCACCCCAGCAAAACTTGAAAGAGAGTCTTAGAAACACTTCTCCCCTCCCCTCCTCCAGGTTGTCACCAAATTTCAATTCACATAGTGGCAAGAGGGGGACCGATTACATTCGCAAGGAATCATATTCCCCACGTTTCTCTTACTGGCGTGAACTCAAATCTGGCTTTTGCCCTCGCGTTTCTCCCTTGGAATGTGCCCCCTCTCCGTGCCCTCAGAGAACAAGGGCACGCTTTGTCACTAAAAGTGATGACGCCCCACTGGGTTAGAAATCTCGATCAGAGCATTTTCTTCTCCGAGCTCCAAGGACTAAATGTCAGGGGTCCAAGTAACATACCCACAGCAAAGAAAAACTCTGCAGCAAGTAGATTATATATAAGGGGAGGAAGGAGGGGAGGAAGATCAGGGAGGGAGAGAAGGGAGAGGAGTAGAGGGGAGGGAGTAGAGGGGAGGGGATGGGAGAGGAGAGGAGAGGAGAGGAGGGAGGGGAGAGAAGGGGAGAGGAGTAGAGGGGAGGGGAGAGGAGGGAGTAGAGGGGAGGGGAGAGGAGTAGAGGGGAGGGGAGAGGAGAGGAGGGAGGGGAGAGAAGGGGAGGGGAGAGAAGGGGAAAGGAGAGGAGTAGAGGGGAGGAGGAGGGAGAAGGAAGGAAGGAAGGAAGGAAGAAGGAAGGAAGGAAGGAAGGAAGGAAGGAAGGAGAGAGAGAGAGAGAGAGAGAGAGAGGAGAGAGAGAGAGAGAGAGAGAGAGAGAGAAGAGAGAGAGAGAGAGAGAGAGAGAGAGAGAGAGAGAGAGACCCCCTCTGCAGTCCCTCTCATCTGGCCGGGATGCAAGCGAGAGTGTTGGGCTGAAGGAAGAGGGATACTCTCTCTCCCTCCTCCCTCCCTCTCTGGCAAATCTGAGCAGCCGCTGCTGGGAACCTGTCCCATGCCTTCTCCCAACCCCCACACCCCTTCTCTGAGCTACTTACTTTCTGCCTTGTGGACCTAGAACTGATTGGTGTCTCCAGCCTGGCTCTCCTCTCCTATTATGGTGGAAGGCGTCTCACAAAAACCACTGTGCGGCAGTTGGAAACTGCTGCGCGGTGTTTTGTTGCCACGTGCGCGGCCACGCAGCTTAGAGGGAACATTGCTTGGTTCCCAGGAAAAAGTATTTTGTTTTGGCTACAAACCCCCAGCTATCTCTATTTCCCCCTCCTATCCCTCAGCTCCCGTGCGGCAACCCTGATGCCTCAAAATGGCTGCAATCAGGTCAGCTTCAGGGTTGACACTAAGTTTTGGTCCTCCGTTTGATCTCCTAGAGACGCAGGGACAAACTTCCTGCCTATTTTAAGCAGTCTCTCCATGCCTGGTGCCACCATTTGAAAAGGCCTTCTGAGTTTTCCCCTGATCTGGATTCAGATCCTTGCTTGTATTGGCTGCTGATCAGTGGTGGGTTGCACTTATCTTCACTATCGGTTCTCTGATCGTGCATGTGTGTGTTTCGTTCGTGTGCATGTCTGACTGTGCTGCACGCACGTGTGCAATCCTCTGCCCCTGCAACAACCAGCTGATTGTCGGGGCTTGCGCAGGCGCCGCACGCTATTCGTGCGTGCACAATTTGCCTTTTCCCATAAAAATAGGCATAGAGCGCGGGCAGATGGGTGGGCCAAAAGAGCCCCCGTTCCGGTTCACTCTCAGCTGCTCTGGGGCATTACTGGTTTGGCTGAACCGGGCCGAACCGGCAGCAACCCACCTCTGCTGCTGATGTTGATCTTGGCTCATTCTTAAGGTTGGCCTCGCAACACTTCGAAGAGATCAGGTGAATACCTGGCCCTTGATTGCGGTTAATGTCTTAACTTTGCCTTTTTGGTCAATCATGAGTACGTGAAACCTGAAAATGTGTTCTGGTAACTGGTTCAAGCATCTGAATTTGCCAGGATATTTTGGTGGTGGTTGTTTAGCCTTGTAGACATTCGTCAAGGTTCACCTTCCTCCAAATCAGACTGAAAGGTGTAACCCCTCTCTCACCTCTGACTCTGGGGCACAGGCATGGTTTGTTTCATGCTAGTTTTCTGACCAAGACATAACTGGTTGGGTTTGCACAGTTCTAGGACCAAACGTGCCACATTATGAATGGTTCATGCATTAGGCTAAGCTGGAATTGGTTTGTTGGCATGTTTACTAAGCGGAAGATGGATGGTTTCAGCTGCCATGTTAAGAGAAATCCAAACATACCTTACAGGTGGATTGGAATGGAATTAAGAATGATGGAATAGAAGAATGGGGTGGGATTGGATGGGATAGGATAAGGATAGAACAGAGCAGAGCAGAGCAGAGCAGAACAGAATAAGGGATAGAGTAGAGTAGAATAGAAATAGAATAGTTGGAAGGGACCACGGAGGTCTTCTAGTGCAACCCCTGCTCAAGCAGGAGACCCTATACCATTTCAGACAAGGGACTGTCCGGTCTCTTCTTCCAAACCTCCAGTGATGGAGGGCCCACAATTTCTGGTGGCAAGCTGTTCCACTGGTTAATTGTCTTCCCTGTTAGGAAATTTCTTCTTAATTCCAGATTGCTTCTCTCCTTGATTGGTTTTCAACCTTGGTTTCTTGCCCTGCCCTCTGGGCCTTTGAAGAACAATTTGACTTATTTACAACCATTCATTTAGTGACCTTTTAAAGTTACAATGGCACTAAAAATAGTGTCTTACAACCGATCCTTGCGCTTACAACTTGCATCCCCATGGTCATACGAGCAAAATTTGGATGCTTGGCCAACAGCATGTACTGTATTTACAACGGTTCCAATGTCTTGGCGTTATGCAATCAGCATTTGCAAGCTTCTCAGCCAGCTTATGACATGTGATAAGCAGATAAGCAGGGTTGGAAGTTGGACGTCACCTAGTCCAAGCTCCCACCCAAGCAGAAGACCCCACACCATTTCTGACAGATGGCAGTCCAGTTTCTTCTTGAAAGCCTCCAGGGATGAAGCTCCCAAAACTTCCGAAGGCAACTTCTGTTCCCTTGGTTGATTGTTCTCCCTGTCAGAAAATTGCTCCTTGTTTCTAGGCTGAATCTCTCCTTGGTCAGTTTCCATCCATTCTTCCTTGTCTGGCCTTCAGGTGCTTTGGCAAATAGCTTGATCCCTTTCTCCTCTCTGTGGCTGCCCCTCAAATATTGGAAGACTGCTATCCTGTCTCCCCTGGTCCTTCTCTTCACTAGACTAGCCATGCCCAGTTCCTGCAACCGTTTTAGCCTCCAGTCCCCTCATCATCCTGGTTGCTCTTCTCCATACTCTTTCTAGAATCTCAGTGTCTTTTTGATAGTCTGGTGACCAAAAGTGATGCAGAATTCTTTGCCTTTCTCTCTCCAGATCCAGCTCCAGCGCCTCTCAGCAGCTGGCCATCCTCCACAGTGGCAGCCTTGGGTTCATCTATCACGGAATTGCCAAGTGCCCCCTCCCTGTCCTACGCTGGCTTTTCCAGGTAAGCAGGTTGCCGGCTTGCAAACCAAGCACCGACCACTAGATGGCCCCAGTGGTCAAGAACTCAGGTGAGAAGGGCAGGCAGGTGCTCAACGGAGAATGCCACCCCTTTGGCTCCGGGTTCTGGCACAGGGGCTTAAGACTGTCTAGCCCGCCTCTAGCGCTAATCAATTAGCCCAATTAATCAGCTGAAATGGTAATCACTGGGTTTAGGAGGCATCTTTGGCTAATTGGCCGAGCGGTCAGCCTTGTGGAACAGATGCCTTTGTGGTGCAGAAGGCACCTCGGCTTGAGAGAAGGATAATGATCTGTGTCCCGGTGCGGAGGCAGGACCTTACGAGAAGAAATGTTCTCCTTTGCTGGTTTACAGAACAAACCTACATCTGTGTGCCTTGGCCAGGTTAACAAGCACCCTGAGCCAAAGATGGTATGGTCACAGTGGAAAGAGATTGAAAAGTGATTAATAAATGCTCCCCCCCCTCCTCCTCCTCCTCCTCTCCCCCAAGGGACTGGTAAACCATTAGGAAGTACCTTATTTTTCGGAGTATAAGACACACCAAGATTTTGAAGAGGCAATTTTTTTTTAAAAAAAATGTGTTTGCACTCTGCAGACCTCCCCAAAACGGCCTATTTTTCGTGAAAATGGGCCTGTTTTTTTTTTAAAAAAAGGCCATGCATAGCCTTTAGGAGGCTTGTAGAGTGCTCCTGGGGGCTGGGAGGCAGCAAAATTAAGCAAAAAATGGCCCGTTTTTTGTTAAAAGAAGGGCATGCGTAGTCTTTAGGAAGCTTCCAAAGTGCTCCTGTACAGCCCCTTTTTTGCTCATTTCTGCCCTCCCCATCCCCCCAGGAGCACTCTGGAAGCCTCCTAAAGGTTGTGCATGGCCATTTTTGCCAAATGGGCGGGGTTTCAGGGGGCAAAAAAAATGCTGTATTCTGTGTATAAGACGCACCCAGATTTTCACCTTCTTTTCGGGGGGGAAAAGGTGTGTCTTAATAATTTTTAAAATAAGTTTCTTATTTTTTTCTCTTACATACATAGGTATACATTCACAGAGTTGTTTTCCTTCTTTACATTTGTGATTCTTATATATTTGTCATTCCATTTATAAAATTATAATATACAATTTGGGTTGCTTGATTTAACATCCCTTCCACCTGCTTTTTCCACGGCACTGGGTGAAAAAGAGGGCTTACCCTCGTTTTTCATACGTACGACCTTTGTGGCATCTCTGCGGTCATGTGATCAAAATTCAGCTGCTCGACAATTGACTCACATTTACGACGGTCACCATGTCCCAAGTGATCACATGATTCCCTTTTGCGACCGTCTCACAAAGCAGAGTCAATGGGGAAGCTGGATTCACTTAACAACCATGTGACTAATTTAAGCACGGCAGTGATTCGCTGAACCACCGTGGCGCGGAATGTCGTAAAATGGAGCAAAACTCCCTGAACAATTGTCTGACTTAGCAACCAGAAATGTTGGACTCAATAGTGGTGGTAAGTCGAGGACTACATGCATAAAAAAGGGGCGAGACATTGATTGTACAATCACCAGCCTGCCTGGAGTTTTTTTGTCTCCCATCACAATTTTGTGGGCCTTGTCCTTTCCCTTGGCCACAACTAATCCCCTCCCCTCCATCTTTTTCTGTTTCCTGTGTAACGGACAGAATTCTGAAAAACAAAGCTCTCTCTAAAATCTCAGGTGGGAATTTTTTCAAAGGGAGAAAGTGTCGCCACAATGTAAGAAAGATGTGGAGACTCTAGAAAGAGCGCAGAGAAGAGCAACAAAGAGGATTAGGGGACTGGAGACTAAAACATATGAAGAACGGTTGCAGGAACTGGGTATGTCTAGTTTAATGAAAAAAAGGACTAGGGGAGACATAATAGCAGTCTTCCAATATCTCAGGGGCTGCCCCAAAGAAGAGGGAGTCAACCTATTCTCCAAGGCACCTGAGGGTAGAACAATAAGCAATGGATGGAAACTAATCAAGGAGAGAAGCAACTTAGAACTGAGGAGAAATTTCCTGACAGAACAATTAATCCGTGGAACAATTTATCTCCAGAAGTTGTGAATGCCCCAACACTGGAAGTTTTTAAGAAGAAATTAGATAGCCATTTGTCTGAAATGGTATAGGGTTTCCTGCCTAGGCAAGGGGCTGGACTAGAAGACCTCCAAGGTCCCGTCCAACTCTGCCATTGTATTGTTTCTTGTTGCAAAACAACAACACCTCACTATACCAATTTCTCCTTCTGGGTTAAAGTTAAGCAAAGCCAAAATTGGCGGTTGAACACTGTTACCGCTCGGAGGAATTGAAAACAGCTTTTGCAGGTTTTTTGGCACGGGACGGCTTGAAATTTTTGCAAAACTTTAAAAAGAAGAGGTGGGAGAATATCTGTTTTTCCAAAATGGTTTGATCAATTGTTTCTATTCAGAAAGGAACTCCAGGAGGGTGGTAAAAACATTTTGCAAATGTGACACAGAAATGAGCTCATTCCCAGCCCCCCCTCCCCATGTCATCATCACCCAAATGCTGAGAGAAAATTATACCTTTAAAACATCCCTTCAGTGTGACTGATTAAGGTAGCAAATGTAGGCTCAATTCATGCAGTGGGTGAACAATGAATCAAAAACGATTTTGCCAATTGATTAAAAAAAACAGTTGGCGTCAAATGCTTGAGAATGACGGTTTTGCCGGGGTTTACTTTGGCGGTTGGTGCATCTGTCATTTTCGTTTTAAAAGAGAATGAGCTCACTCCGTAGTTGAGGGACGCGGCCGTGAACCCTTCTTGTCTCTTTTAATTTCTTTCCCAAGAAACTGGATCCCTTCGGTGGCTGTGATTCTGAGCAGCCCCAAACCTCAGCCCCCATCCCAAGTGTCATAGCTTGACTTATGTATGCTGAAGATTTATAACAGTCGGCCTGGAGCTAATTGTTCCCAGGGCAAGGTGCCATCAAAAAACCCCAGCGAACTTCGAAAGTTACGTAAATCAAATCGAAAACACAACAAAGCAATTAAAGCCAAATTGTAGAAAGAGCAGCAAATTAAAAGCAGCAGAGGTTAAAATAAGCAGCCCCAAAGACAGCTAAAAATATGGAAGATGAATCGACTTAAAAAGCAAACCGTCAGGGCAAAAAACGGGGAGAACAGCTGTGGGGATGGGGGGAAAAAAGCATTCGACACCATAAAGTAGGCTCGTGGGGAAATAATGCTCCAGAATTAGGGAAGAAGTTGGGGGGGGGGGTGTTGCGCGATCTCATTGGGGAGATCAGATTCCTGAGGACCCATCTGCCACACCTCAGCGGATTATGAGCATCTGAGGAGAACCTCTCACGGCACCCATAGATTAGGAACAAGCCAGCAAAAGCTGCTTCTTTGAATTCTCTAGTCTGGAGCAGAAAGGCCTTTATTGGTTAAGGCTGTGACACTGATCCTGGCTTTGCCACCATCAAAGGCACTTAGTTCTACAATCTGATTAGGTGAGATTGGTCTTTCTCAGACCAGCACACCTGACAGAGTTGTGGTGGAGAGAAACAAATCAGAGGAAGGAGGGCTAATGTGCAACGATGGAATAGAGGGGGGTATGTGTTTAACTCCTGAATAAATAGAAAGAGGCCATTCTTGGTCTCAAACCATAGGCGAGTACGTACAAGGCAAACCGGATCAGGGGTGAAATGCTACCAGTTCGGGCCAGTTCATCCGAAACGGTAGTAAAAATTGCTACTGGTTCACAGAACTGGTAGTAAAAAATACTAAAAAAAGTAAAAAAAGAGAAAGTTCTGATGATCGCACCTCACACAGCCAAAAACTGGTTGTTGCGAGGACCGGCTGGCCACACCCACCCCTCCCCTCCCCAAACTTTCCACATGGCCCATTCATCATGCCAGGTAAGTACAGGGCCCATGCAGACGCTATGGGAGGTTGAAAAATGAGCCTTCCGGAAGTCCAGAAATGCGCCTGTTTCCGACTTCTGGAGGGCTTCCAGAGCCCGAGGGAGGCTGTTTTTGTCCTCCTGGAGGCTCAAAAGATGCCTCCCCACCCCCGTGAGGAGGCTGAGGAGCCCATGCCCCCATGGCCACGGCCACCTGGCAACCAAGCAGAGATCTGGTTGCTAAAATGTTTCAATCCCACCCCTGACTAGGACTTTAGTCCTAGGACCAGCTGTGAGGAAATGAGGCATTTGATCCTGGTTTAGCCCAATGGAGAAGACCAATACGGCTAATCCTCAACACAACCGTCCATTTAGCAACCAAAGTCACGACAAATCTGAAAAAAGTGATATAGGATCATCAACCGTTGCAGCATCCTCTTGGCCACTGACTCGTATTTATGACGATTGCAGCATCCCGGGGTCATGGGATCCCCTTTTGTGACCTCCCGACAAGTAAAGTCAAGGGAGGGGGAAGCCAGATTCACTTAACAACGGTGTTACTAATTTAAAGAGCTGCAGGGATTCCCTTAACAAATGTGAGAAAAGTTGTAAAGCGGGGTGAAACTCAATGGATGTCTCACTTAGCGACATCAATTTTGGGCTCCATTGTGGTCGGAGGTTGAGGAGGCCTCTATCACAGTTTCCCCTCTCTGGTTTCTTCTTCATCCTTGGTTTACAGTATGCTTAAATATGGCTGGACGTAAAGGTGGAGATGGGGCCATTAGGAGAACTTGGTGGGAGCTACTGCTTCTCTTCAGCTTTCAGTTTTCAACAATAGCTGCATATATTTCTGGAAGAAGAGTAAGCAATAAAGCTGTCCACACTTCCAAAATGAACAAGTTTTTTTTTAAAAAAATCTTGAGATCTTATCAAATTATGAACGAAGAACATGGGCAGGACCTGGGCCTGGCTAGTCTAGTGAAGAGAAGGACCAGGGGAGACATGGGAGCAGCCTTCCAATATTTGAGGGGCTGACACAGAGAGGAGGGGGTCAAACTATCTTCCAAAGCACCCGAAGGCCAGACCAGGATTATTGGATGGAAACTGATCAAGGAGAGATTCACCTGGAAATAAGGAGAAATTTTCTGACAGTGAGAACAATCAACCCATGGAACAGAAATTGCCTTCAGAACTTGTGGCACCTTCATCCCTGGAAGCTTTCAAGAAGAAGAGACTGGACTGCCATCTGTCAGAAATGATGTCGGGTCTCCTACTTGAGTGTGGGGTTGGACTAGATGACCTCCAACATCCCTTTCAATTACGTTAATCTGTATTTCTCTCCGTTTCTCATTAAAGCAGCCACCTCCCCCTCCCCCAAAGATGTTTGATGCTTTAGTGCAAACCCTACAGCGGCTCCATCATTTCCCCTTTCGCAATGTGGTTTTGCAGCCATTGGCAAACTTCACTTCCACAAGCTTTTCTCGAGTCGTCTTTTAAAACTGTTTAAAGATGCTCAACACGTTAGCAAATTCCTGAAGTTCCACTTAAGAAAAAGAGCCCCCCCCCCACTTATGACTCTCTATTGGAGCCTAATCTTTTGAGTTAAGTGGCGCAGGTCCCACTCTGGCCTTTCCAAAGACTGTAAAGCCTTCGGGGCTGGTGGGAATTTTGAAAGCGTGGCGTCAGTACCTCATAAAATGGCTGCGGGGGTGGGGTGGGGGTGGAAACGACTCAGCCCCCCATTCCAGATGGCGAGCTGTTTGATGGCTCCCTGTCACCCCTAGACTCATCCTGCCATCTGTCCGATTAGCTTTGTTATCTCTCTCTCTCTCTCTTTTTTGTGTGTGTGTTCGGATCAAGCGGGCACCTTTCCTAACAAGGGGACGGAATTGCAACTCCTCTTATTTGTTTGTTTGTTTTTAAATGTAATGTTTGCGGACCTCTCCGGGACCTTAGGTGAAAACAACAATGCTGCTAGGAGCAGAGCATTTTGCTTTACTGAGCATGTCAGCTCCTAATTAAAAGAGAGAGAGAGAGAATTAGAAAGTTTCTTGGCAGCAATTCAGAAGTAGATTGCAAAAATAAAGGTTGTTTATGATTTAGAAGGCGAGGGAGTTCAAGGAACATCAAAGGAAATATCCAGAGGAGCCGTAATACAAAAAAGATGCTGACAAATCCCAGAAAGAGGGCAGAGAAGAGCAACAAAAATGATAAAAGGGGCCTGCGATGAAGCCAGCGGCCAGCAGCGCTGGCAGCAGATTCGGACATTGAGGAGGTTGGGGAGGAACCTGGGCCAGTCCTGGAGGCTGGAGAAGGCTCTGATGAGGGCTCTGTGTCGGAGGCAGAGAGGGGGCCAGGGCCATATGCCAGTTATCAGCTGCCTTCAGAGTCAGACATCAGTGAGGCAGAAGAACAGCTGGAGCCTGTTCCCAGTGTGCGAATGCGCAGAGTTGCCAGACGAAGGGAGCAGCTAAAGAACAGGGGTCAACTTGAGAGTAAGGCCACAGGTGGTCGGTGTATGGCCCCTCCCTGAGGAAATAAAAGAGGAGGGAAAGGGGATTGGAGTTTGCAGAAGACAATTAGTTCGCTTAATTAGTTCATGACTCTCTGAGACTCCTTGTCAAGTTCTGCAGATATGGGCCTGGCAGCTCTCCAAGCCAGATAAGGTCTATGACTGTAAATCCTCCCTTGAAAGACTTTGCTGGACATGAATGAGCAGAATTCACAGTAAATTAATAAAAGGGTTTTTTGTCGGGACCAGGAGTTTGCTTCATGCTCTCAGGAAGCCTTGGTCAGAACAGATAGCTTTGGAAACTTGGTAAAAGATGTCCAGTCTTTTTTTCTTTTGACATCCTCTATGTTGTGGCCTGCCAGTAAAGCTGGCGGCAGATGTGGATAGTGAGCATGTTGGGGAGGAACACGGGCCAGTTCTGGAGTCTGGAGACGTCTCTGATGAGGGCTCTGTGTCGGAGGCAGAGAGGGGGCCAGGACCATATGACAGTTATCAGCTGCCTTCAGAGTCAGACATCAGTGAGGCAGAAAAACAGCTGGAGCCTGTTCCCAGTGTGCACATGTACAGAGTTGCCAGATGAAGGGAACAGATAAAGAACAGAATCAGCCTCTTGCCCCCAACAATCTGGGTCCTCATTTTAGAAGACATTATATAAGGGAGGCGTTGTTGTTAAACTGGGAAAAGGTTAAAAGTCTACATTATTTAAAAATTCCAGTCTGGATATCAACAATTGAAGCATTTTCGTATCCGATAATATATAAAAAGGAACAAACAGTTAGATATACAGAACTCATTTTACCCATCTTGGAAGGACAGAAGGCTGAGTCAACCTGGAGCCTGGCGTGATTCCAACTGCCAAATTACAGGCAGCCAGCAGGCAGCAGAAGTAGCCTGCAGTACCGCATTTTCATCACTGCACCACCACAGCTCTTCAACCTAATCAGATTCATCCCCATGCACCTCGCCTTCCAAGGCCACTTTCTCCATTGAAACATTGGACACTGGCCTATCATTACAGAGATCTTACACAGATCAAGGGAGGACCTTTTCACTCCAGCTGCCTCCTTTAATAGTGCAGCAGAACCTTCTGCACCCAAGGAGACGTTCATCAC
Organism: Thamnophis sirtalis; assembly: GCF_051295495.1. Taxonomy (NCBI): domain Eukaryota; kingdom Metazoa; phylum Chordata; class Lepidosauria; order Squamata; family Natricidae; genus Thamnophis; species Thamnophis sirtalis. The sequence goes on from NW_028261382.1 coordinate 73,998,053, forward strand.
TTTCCCACAAACTTGTCCTCTCCTAATCGATACAATGAGCCTCGGAACGGTTGAATCAGCCGGTGATGGCTGCCATCTTTCCACCGGCTCCTTCCCACGTCTCAAAGATCTATCAGCTGAAAAGAATCCACCCGAAGAAGACAAGCAGTTGCCAAGGTTACCTCGTTTTGACCGCCTGCTGTTGGACCTGTCCAGGTCAAGACAAATCTGGTGGATCTGGACTGCAGAGAAGAATGATGGTTGCTCACAGCAAGACTGTCGATGGCTTCCACCTCCCTTCCCTGCCGTCATTATGGAGAAAATGACACACAGTTCAGAAGAAGACTTTGTAGGCACAACGGAGGAAGAGAGATGTAAGCAGCATCTGCTCACTACAGGTTAGGATTTTACAGAGGTGTGGTGGCGCAGTGGATAGAGTGCAGTTCTGCAGGCTACTTCTGCTGGTTACCGGCTGCCGGCAGTTTGAGTCTCACCGGCTCAAGGTTGACTCAGACTTCCATCCTTCCGAGGTCAATAAAATGAGGACCCAGATTGTTGGGGATAAGAGGCTGACTCTGTAAACCGCTTAGAAAGGGCTGTAAAGCACTATAAAGTGGTATATAAGTGCTATTGCCCTTTCTTTCTTCCTTCCTTCCTTCCTTCCTTCCTTCCTTCCTTCCTTCCTTCCTTCCTTCCTTCCTTCCCTCCTCCCTCCCTCCCTCCATCCCTCCCTCCCTCAATACTAGAATGCAGGTTAACAGGTTAACTCTGCCCACTGCCAGCAGTTCGATCCTGACCAGCTCAAGGTAGACTCAGCCTTCCATCCTTCCGAGGTGGGTCAAATGAGGATTGTTGGGGGCAAGAAGCTGACTCTGTAAACCTCTCCAAGAGGGCTGTAAAAACACTGTGAAGTGGTATAGAAGTCTATTGCTATTAGTATTAAGTGGGCCTTGAAAAGGCCCCTATTCCCCATTCCCATCTGATGCGTACAGAGACCCCCTCCTCCTACACTCCTGCCCGGAACTAATGTCATTTTCTGGTTGTTGGTAAGGCAAAGATCCAAAGTAAATCTGCTTGAGGGGCTGAGGAACAACTTCTCAATCCTCTCGTGTAGTCCTCTCTTCCAAGGCTTTGCTGATCGAGGTGTCAAGCCCGATTTCATAGCAGGCCGCATCAGCGTTGTGTTTGACCTTTGAGGGGGCGTGATGTCGGGGCGTGGCCAGCTTGCCGTTACTTGTGTCAAGGGCGCCTGTGGTGGCCCGAGCGCTGTTCTGTGCCAATTGGCCCAGATGCATTAGGAGCCCCAAATTCTCTGAGTCAAGATGGACACATACCCTTTGTGGCTTATGGTAATGTGAACTAGTCTCGCAACGCTTCCTCCGGGGAAGCTGGTCCCATTTTAGAAAGAAGTTGCCAATCGGGATTTTCCACCTTGGGAGGTGAGCGGTGTGTGGGCCTTTTATGCAGTAGATGCTGAGCTGTGTTCTCACCCAAGGTGGCGAGTTCACACCAGCTTGTGTGATCAGCTCAGGGTTGAGAAGGTGATGCTTTCCTCCAAAGCCCCCAGAAACACTCCAGAAGTCTTCTTGCGAAAGTTGCTTTTGTTCTTAACAAACTCGGCTATAGCAATTGTCCTGTGTGATCATTTGGTATCCTGGAAGTTGCCTTTGTAGTAGTAGTTTACTTGGTTGTCATTGCGCCTCGTACAACGAAATTAAACGCCATCTTCAGTGTACATCGTAACTATAAAAACAAAACACAAACACACATCCTTTGCATTCTATACAATTGAATTGAAAACCCCTGATATTGCATTATGGGACACAGTGGTTCAGTGGCTAAGATACTGAGCTTGTCGATCAGAAAGGTCGGCAGTTCAGCGGTTTGAATCCCTAGTGCCATGTAACGGAGTGAGCTCCCGTTACTTGTCCCAGCTTCTGCCAACCTAGCTGTTGAAAGCACATAAAAATGCAAGTAGAAAAACAGGAAGCACCTTTGGTAGGAAGGACCATGTAGAAGTCTTCGGACAGCGCTGGCTCTTTGGCTTTGAAACAGAGATGAGCACTGCCCCCTAGAGTTGGGAACAACTAGCACATATGTGTGAGGGGAACCTTTACCTTTATATACAGTAGAATTCAGTATGGTTACTACCCTGGGATACAAGATTTTTTTCAGCCTATTTGTCCTTGTTTTTATTCTCCTGTACTGGCTGCCAGATGGTAATAGTTTTTTTAAAAAAGGGTTCCCATGATGAGATGGATCTTTAAGGATGTTTTGAACTTTCTTAAGGCACCAGGAGCTATAAAGCTCTTCCAAGGAGGGGAGAGGGCAACTTGCATGCACTTACGACGGGGGACGGCTCAAGTTGTCACTTGTAAAACCTGGAAGTGCTTCTGCGCACAGGGAAGGGGGGTTCGTACTGGTTTGGACCAGTTCGTCCGAATAGGTAGTAACACGGCCACCCAAAGACCCGAACCGGTTCTATTGTTGGCGGCGCCATCTTGATTTTTGGTTCTGGCGCATGTGCAGAACAGTCTCCATTGCGGAAATGTAATTTCCCCCCCCCTTTTGTAATGTTCTGCGCATGTGCAGACCATTTTAGGTGTAAATGCGCACTTGCTCGGAGCAAAAATTTTTGCACACCCAACCAGCAGTAATGCCAGTAGCAACCCACCCTTGGCACAGGGTAACTGTGAAGCAGGGGCTGTTGTCAGACAAAAATCTCTCCCCCCCCCCCCCCCGGCTGCATTCTGATCCTCCCGACTGTGCTTTTCCTTAGCCATTGAATTTGCTCTTGGCCTCCTCTGGTGCGCTCGCTCTCTGCTTGGCTTGTTGGTATTGTGAGGAATATAATGCATTTGGGCAAAGGAGCTTTTTAAGTTTCTGAGTGTGGGTGTGATTTCTGGAGCTGCCGGGGGGTGGGGGTGGGGTGTTCCATGCATCTTAATCCAGCCGGGGCTGCCACGATCTTGTTTCACCTACACAACAACTCCAGGCCACGAATCAAAATCCTAGCTGTTCCATGCATTAAGACTATTAAATCTTCCCGACTTAAAAAGATGCCAGAGAAGTTGGCTTTTCTTGCAGATCCGGGCAAAAGGGCTGGAGGAGGATGGCAGAGCCATTATAGGAAGAGTCAAGAAGCGGATCCCACCCACCAGCACACGTCTGATGCCCAAAGGCCACTCTAGAAACGGGGACGGCTCCTTGCTGTGCAAGCTCTACCTGCTGATTTGGAGGAGGGAAACTGATGTGGCGCCAAAGAATAAGATAGGGGGAAATCTCATGTTGTAGAGAAGGTGTGTCCATTAACCTCCATTGAACCGAAGGGTAGATTACTGTGGTGATAAAAAGGCTGTCATTTTGAGTCATTTACATCGTTTGCAGGGTGGCATGATGGAAATCACAAAAGGAAAAGGAAGGGAGGAAGGAAGGAAAGAAAGAAAGGAAGAAGGATAAAAAGAAAGAAAAGAGGAAGAGGAAGGAAAGGAAGGAAGAAAAGAAAAAGGAGGAGGAAGGAAAGGAAGGAAGGAGAAAGGGAAAGGAGGAAAGAAGGAAGGGGGAGAGAAGGAAGGAGAAAAGCAGGGGGAAGAGTGGAGGGAAGGAGAAAGGAGAATGGGAAGGAAGGAAACAAGAAAGGGGAGAGAAGGAAAAAGGAAAAAAGGAAAGAAGGTGAAAAGAGGGAGGAAGGAAGGAAAGGAAAAAAGGAGGGAGAAAAGGGGAAGAAGGAGAAAGGGAGAGAAGGAAAGAAAAAAGTGTGAGGGAAGGAAGGAGAAAGAGGAGAAAGCAAAGAAGGAGAAAGGGAAGGAAGGAAATGGGGAGGGAAGGAATAAGGGAAGAAAGAAAAGAAGAGAGGGAGGAAGGAAGGGAAGGAAAGATGGAAAGAAAAATGTGGAAGGAGGAAAGGCAGGATGGAGAAAGGGAAAGGAGGAAAGAAGAAAGGGGGAGGGATGGAAGGAGAAAGTGGAGAAAGCAAAAAAGGAAAGGGGGGGGGAGGAAGGAAGGAAGGAAAGAAGAGATGGTTGTCAGATGAGGAATGGAATCAGAAGTCAGTAGCTCTGATGGCAGGCACTGATAACCAGAAATGTAGCTCAGCAAATTTGCTGTGAAACGTTTTCAACATGAAACAAGTTTGGCAGTTTGAACGTTGTAAAATGTTTGCTTCTCAATTAAAACATTGTGAAGCTGGAAATAGTTGCACACACACCCACACCCACACACCCTCTCCCTGCATTTTCTGAAATTCCCACAAAATATTAGCAAAGCATTCCCTATAAAGTGGCACCTCTAATCGAGTGGTCATGCGGGAAACCAGGCGACGGTGAGTTATAGTTGCCTTAGGCCCATTGCTCTCTCAGCCCAAGTAGCCTTGCAGGGTTATGGTTGAGCAGGAAGGAGCATTAAGTATGTTTGCCACCTCGAGTTATTTATAAAAAATTAAAATAAAGGAGGTATAAAAAAATCTAAAATAGTTCTTTTTTTTGTCTCCACACATCAAAGCTTTTTAATTGCTTTGAATCCAAACTGCATACAATGGGCTAGGTTTTATTTTTAATCACATCAAACACTGCTGCCTAAATATTTGGGCAGTCGGTCCTTGAGATGAATATGTTAATTGGAAACCTCCTCATTTGCATAGGCAAATTTCCCAGAAAATATTGGAATTCAGAATTCTCCAGACTGTTAGCTCAATCAAGACACGCAATAAGGATGCCCGGCATTAGAGCCTTTTGGTATTAACAAAATAACAGAGTCGGAAGGTACCTTGGCGGTCATCTAGTCTAAACCCTGCCCAAGCAGACCCTACACCATCTCTGACCGAGGGCAGTCCAATCTCTTCTTGAAAGCCTCCAGGGATGAAGCTCCCAAAACTTCCAAAGGCAACTTCTGTTCCTTTGGTTGATCGTTCTCACTGTCAGAAAATTCCTCCTTATTTTCAGGTTGAATCTCTCCTTGGTCAGTTTCCATCCATTATTCCTTGTCTGGCCTTTGGGTGCTTTGGAAAATAGTTTGACCCCCTCCTCTCTATGGCAGCCCCTCAAATATTGGAAGATGCTATCCTGTCTCCCCTGGTCCTTCTCTTCCCTAGACTTCCCATGCCCAGTTCCTGCAACCGTTCTTTATGTGTTTTAGTCTCCAGCCCCCTAATCATCTTTGTTGCTCTTCTCTGCACTCTTTCTAGAGTTTCCGCATCTTTTTTTATATTGTGGCAACCAAAACTGGATGCAGGATTCCAAGTATGGTCTTAGTAAAGTTAAAGGTAAAGGTTCCCCTTGAACACATGTGCTAGTCTAGGGGGCATTGCTCATCTCCGTTTCAAAGCCAAAGAGCCAGTGCTTTCCGAAGACGTCTCCGTCGGTCATGTGGCAGGCATGACTAAACACCGAAGGTGCACAGAACTCGGTTACCTTCCTACCAAAGGTGGTTCCTATTTTTCTACTTGCATTTTTACGTGCTTTCAACTGCTAGGTTGGCAGAAGCTGGGACAAGTCACGGGAGCTCACTCCTTTATGTGGTGCTAGGGATTCGAAATGCCGACCTTTCTGATTGACAAGCTCAGCGTCCTAGCCACTGAGCCACCGTGTCCCCCATGTGGCCTTACCAAGGCCTTAGAAAATGGTATTAACACTTCGTGTGATCTTGCCCTGATTGAGCAAAGCGCTTTCTCACAGCAGGAGTTGCCCAGGCTGGAAATCCTCCTTTTTTTGCAACGGAAACACCTCTCACCTGAGCTCTTTGGGTGAACAATAAAACCAGCCTGCTGGAAAGGAAATTATTAAGGGGGCTGCGTGGGGACTTAGGGCAGAGGAAAGGGTGAGGTCAGAATTCTACATTCCACCTCCTCAAAACGTGCTTACAGGCCCCTGCCCTTCCGCCCTGAGTTAGGAAAATAAATAATAGAAGCAAAAAAATGATGAGGGTAGCATTTGGGTCTGTCTTTCGTCTTCTTTTTCCCCTGAACCACAGGTGCCCAGCTCTTAACGGCTGCAGAATTGCCAAACAGCCAGCAGAAACAAGTGTCCCCCCCGTAGAACCAAGCATAAGCATGCAAGTCAACATCCAAGCAAACACTGTGATCCCATAGGATTGTCCCACCCGGCTGTGGGGCTTAGCCTCGTCAGGTCTTGGAGGTAGGCAAGGTCAGGAAACAGGAGTTGTGAGGAAATCCTGAAAGGACTTTAATCCAGTGAGGGCAGCCTTTTTCAGCCTTGGCAACTTTTCTTTTTTTTCATAAAGGTTTTTATTTTTCATTTTCATAACATATAATTGTATGTATACTATTACATAGCCAACATCGTATTGTATTATTAAATGTTTATATCAATTCGTCTTACCATCAACTCCCCACAAGAAAAAGAAAAAAAAAACAGTTATTGTCTCTTCTGCTCCCCATACCCTATATTTCAGTGTTTCTCAACCTTGGTAACTTGAAGATGTCCAGACTTCAACTCCCAGAGTTCCCCAGCCAGCAAATGCTGGCTGGGGAATTCTGGGAGTTGAAGTCCGGACATCTTCAAGTTGCCAAGGTTGAGAAACACTGAAATATTTATATATTCACTTTCTTCTCCCTCTCTCATCCCCCTTCCTACCGCCTTTCTTCTCTCTGTCCTCCTTCCCTTCTCTACTTCCCCTTCCTCTCTCCTACTCCTCTCTCCCCTTTCCACTCCTCCTTTCTCTCCTCCTCTTCCCCCCTCCTACCCGCTCTCCTTCCCTTCCCTCTCTCCTTTTCTTCCCACTCTTCATCTTGTTTGCTTGGCGTATTTCAGCTTCTGAGCAAGCTCCATTTTATGTTGACGGTATTTATAGTTCCTTTTCAATATACATATTTAATTTTAAACATATAAAGTAAAAATAGAACAAAGAAGTATACATATATAGTCATAGTACTTTTAAACTCCCCCCCCCACCCCCAGCCTAATTTTGGTCAAGATATAGATCTGGTTACAGTTCCCAGCTCTTCTCATCTTTATGTAATTATACATCCTTACATGCCCCCAGTTTGTGATTCTGAACCTTGGCAACTTTTAAGAGGTGTGGGCTTCGCCTCCCAGAATCGGCTGGCTGGCTGGGGAATTCTGGGAGGTGAAGCCTGCATCGCTCAGAGTTGCCAAAGTTGAGAAATACTTGGGTATTGTAGCACAATCTTGACAGCCCATCAGAGCTAGTCTTCACCGTGTTGGTGAATCTATGGCACGAGTGCCAGAGCCCTCTCTGCAGGCACGCGAGCTGTCGCCCCAGCTCAGCTCCACCATGCATGCACGAACATACATCTCCCGCCAGCCAGGGGATTTTTGGATCTCTGCATGCCCGGGGGTGGGGTGGGATGGGGGCTCACGCACATGCGTGGGCCGGCACCCCCCTCCTCCTGCAGCCTACGTTTGCTCCCAGGAGGCTGCAGAGAGACCAACTAAGCACAAAATGGGGCATGCCGGGGGGGGGGGGGCTCACGTGCACATGAACGGGGTTGAGTGGAGCGCGCGGGGGGCACCGGGGTGGTGGTGGTCACATGCTCATTGCATTATGGGTCTCACACACACACGCTTTCAGCACTTAACGACAAAAAGGTTAGCCAATCAAGGTGGGGTTGTTTTAATTTTCTTTCTCACCCTTTCTTCTTTCCCGGGAACTAGGTAACTTTCAGGTAACTTCGCCTTCTCTGGATCACACACACACACACCCACACACACCACCTTTCCATCACACTTCTCCCTTGCTTCGCCTCTCTAGAATTTCTCAATCATCCATAATCATCCCAAAAGTGATTTTTCCCCCAAAAAAGGGAAATGGACTTTCTTGGTCTTTTCTTTTCTTTCCCCAATCCACGGACCGACATTGATCTTGTGGCATACCAGAAACCGGTCCATGCAAACAAGCAAAGCCCTATCCATGGGTTGCAGGCAGCACGTGAAACCACGTCCCCTCCGATCCCTGGAAAACCCTCTCTCCACGAAACCCATCCCTGCTGCCCGGAAGGCTGCTGTTTTAAAAGATTCCGCTTCTCGCTGAAGAACCCTCTTCAGTTAGAGTTGGCTAGACGATGAAGCGTTCAAAAGAAACAACAAGAAATCCAATTGCCTTTTTTGGAAAAAGCTCCTTTGGGAACTCCCACTAATCTTCTCCAGCAATTTTGTCCTCCTCTGTTTGAGTCCCACTAGGCTGACTTTCCCCCACAGATCGACAGGATGGCGCAAAATTGAATGTCATAGTTTCCCTCGTTCTTCTTGCAACCTCTCTGTTGTTTGGGGAGGGAAGGCAAAAAGTCTTTGTTTTTAGCTGTAAAAGGCAACCCGTTTTGCCAGCTGAACACTAGGAGTGGCATGTCTCTGCAGATTCTCAGGCATCCCAAAAACGTTCTTGTTTTTTTTTAAGACATTTTGCTTCTCATCCAAGAAGCTTCCTCAGCTCTGACTGGATAGTGGGGAATGGAAGGATTGATATTCCTTGCAGACAGCTGGTCATTTGCATCCTTTTAGAGGGTCATTGAGGCCACTTGGAGGTTTATCTGTGTCCTCAGGGTCACCTGAGTGGTGCTCCTGGTTCCTGTATTCTGCATTTCTTTCCCTCTGGAAATCCATCCCTACTCCCACAGCCTTCAAAGGGTGTTCATTCCAAATTGTATAGCTAAAAGTCTATAGAGATTCTCTGTCATCCAGGTCATGGTTGTCCCAAAGGTGCTTTTTCAGGAGGCAACTGGACTTTCTGGTTTTTTTCTTTAAATATGTTTTGCTTCTCATCCAAGAAGCTTCTTCAGCTCTGACTTCTTCAGCTCCATTTCCCCACCCTCCTGCCAGAGCTGAAGAAGCTTCTTGGATGAGAAGCGAAATGTCTTCAAAGAAAAAAGAAGAAAGTCCACTTGCCTCTCGAAAAAGCACCGTTGGGACTAGGAGTGACAGAGATGGCTCTTGGAGCTGCTGAGGGGGAACAGGAAGGGGCCTTGCACAGTACCACCTCATCCCACCATAGAAATGAGGACTTGTAAGAGGGGGATAGTGGCTCAGTGGCTAAAGATGCTGAGCTTGTCAATCAGAAAGGTCAGCAGTTTGGCAGTTCAAATCCCTAGCACCGCATAACGGAGTGAGCTCCCGTTCCTTGTCCCAGCTTCTGCCAACCTAGTAGTTCGAAAGCACGTAAAAACATGCAAGTAGAAAAATAGGGATCACCTTTGATGGGAAGGCAACAGCGTTCCCTGTGCCTTCGGCGTTGAGTCATGCCGGCCACATGACCACAGAGACATCTTTGGACAGCGCTGGCTCTTCAGCTTTGAAACGGAGATGAGCACTGCCCCCTAGAGTCAGGAACGACTAGCACATATGTGCAAGGGGAACCTTTACATTTAAGAGGGGGATGTGGTTGAACTGTCCTTTCCCTGCAACTCCAGGGGAAATTCTGTAAAACTCTGGAAAGGGACACAGGAAGCTGTTACATCAGGAAAAAGGACATTTGGCATTCTCGTCCCACTGTTCATGGCGTTCTGTATTCAGAGAAGCTTTTCCAGGGAAAAGGAAGCCCTCGGTGGATTTTCCCGGGAGCAGCAGTCTGACATCGTGTCATTCCAGAAATGATAATTTTAAAAATGATTCTGTATAAAAGTTGCTTTTGGGAGGGAAGTGGTGGAGACAGGGTCCTGACCTCCTGCACTGTGTCCATTCCAGACCAAAGCCCCATATTCCCTTTTGCCGTAATCCTCTAGCAGAAATACTACAAGTCTCCACTGGTAGAATAGTCTGTGGAAGGTCTCCTTTTTTGAGTTTTTGGGAGAGATGTTCTATCTTTTTTGCGGGGAGGGTGGGAGGGGGAAACATGTGACTTTGTGGGACAGGGAAGAGGGGAGCTTTGCAAACCATCATTGTCTGTAGGCAAGAGAAGGAAGAAAAAACTGCGGAGTAAAATGTGAAGTTCATATTTCTCCTCTTTTCTGGGAGGCAGGAGCAAAGCTGTGTAGAAGTTACTGGACTTGGTCCTTGATAGTGTTGCTTTATATCCTTCCCCTACTCCTTGCAAAGGGACGGTGACTCAGCGTCTTAGACACTGAACTTGTCGATCAGAAAGGTTAGCAGTCCGGTGGTTCGAATCCCCAGCGCCGCGTAACAGAGTGAGCTCCCGTTACTTGTCCCAGCTTCTGCCAACCTAGCAGTTCGAAAGCATGTAAAAATACAAGTAGAAAAATAGGAACCACCTTTGGTGGGAAGGGAGCAGCGCTTTGTGGGCCATTGGCATTGAGTCATGCTGGCCACATGACCATGGAGACAGTGCTGGTTCTTCGGCTTTCAAATGGAAACGAACACCGCTCCTAGAGCCACTAATTTCTAGAGTTAGTTTTTTAACTAACACATATGTGCAGGGGGATCTTTACCTTACTTCTTCCAAACTATTTTTCCACTCAAAATCCTCCCCTTGCTCTGGACCTCTGGAGGAGGTAAACTGAAGAAGATTCTACAAAAGTGGAACCAATCATCATCATCATCATCATCTACAAAAAACCACCCTACTTGGAACACCTTATTTCCTTCGACGTTACCTTAACAGTTCTTAGGTCCTTGTTTAGGACTCGAGCTGTTGAGCTACCAACCAGCCCCAAAGTCTATGAATCTCACCAAAGATTAACCACATAACAACAACAACAACAACAACAACAACAACAACAACAACATAAAGTGGAAAATGTTATCGAAAATGAGAAGGTGAAGATCTTGTGAGACTTTAGAATACAAACAGATCGTCATTTGGAGCACAACACACCAGATATCACAGTTGTAGAGGGCCGAAGTGTACAGTTTATTGAGATCGCTGTTCCTGGAGATGCCAGAGTTGAAGAAAAAGAACTAGAAAAAATCATAGCAATAGCAATAGCACTTAGAATTATATACCGCTTCATAGGGCTTTCAGCCCTCTCTAAGCGGTTTACAGAGTCAGCATATCGCCCCCACAGTCTGGGTCCTCATTTCACCCACCTCGGAAGGATGGAAGGCTGAGTCAACCCTGAGCCGGTGAGATTTGAACAGCCGAACTGCAGGTAACAGTCAGCTGAAGTACTGCACACTAACCACTGCGCCACCTCGGCTCTTCACCTCATGAAATATCACGACTTGGCCTTCGAAACTACACGGCTATGGATGAAGCATGTAACAGTGATACCCATTGTCATCAGGGCACTTGGCACATGTCCACGAATTTTACAAGATACATCCACAAATTGCAGCTTTCTGCAATAAAACCAGCGGAACTGCAAAAAACTGTGCTACTCGGAACATCTTATGTTTTAATAAGGTATTTGGTTGATACCTAAGACTCTAGCAGCAAACCGTATCAACCATTAGCACCGGTCACTGGTATTTGTGGTGCATTTTTGAATGTTCAGTTGGCTGAGTTTGATGTTTAATGAATAAAGTATAGCAATAGCAGTTCGACTTATATACCGCTTCATAGGGCTTTCAGCCCTTTCTAAGCGGTTTACAGAGTCAGCATATTGCCCCCACAGTCTGGGTCCTCATTTCACCCACCTCGGAAGGATGGAAGGCTGAGTCAACCTTGAGCCAGTAAGATTAGAACTGCTGAACTGCAGATAACAGTCAGCTGAAGTGGCCTGCAGTACTCCACCCTAACCACTGCGCCACCTCGGCTCGTATATAATAATAATAATAGAAGGAACTAGTGGGTAGACTCTTCCATAGAACCTCTCTAGATAAGGAGGGGATGGGAGATCACCCACAAGTGCTCCGGATGGCTACTCCTTTTGAGGTGTTTGCAGAACAGCAGTTTTCTGTGTGTTTGACCATAGGGAGATGAAAGGATTAGCCATGTTGCTTGCAACTGTGGTGGTGCCTTTTAAAGGACATTGTGATTGCAAACCTCACTTTTTAATGATTTACTTCACTTTCTAATCACTTTCATGGGAAGCCTCACTTTTTAATTCCTTTCACAAATTTAACCATCTTAAAATTATTGGAATCCTTCAGAATGGATAGTTTGAAATGTCTTCATGGGATGAGTTTATCTTCAACTCTGAACAAAAGAAAAAAATAATTATAAGCTTAAGAACTAAAGAATTTGAAACGCACAGCAAAAAGCCAAGAAGATTTGCATCTAGGAATGTTATGAATGGATTAAGACTCAAGATAAATTTGGAACATTGACTTTTACTATAATATTTTGGAATTAACTAGTAAAATATTCTCATGGGAAATGTATTTTGCTTATTCTGGCTTTTGCAAGTTATGACAAAAGATCGGATGATGACTTTAGAACTGGACACTAGAGGGAAGTAAAGATTTAAAGCAGATGTGAAGAAGGAACAAGATACAGCCCCTTCCTGATATCAGCCAATACTGGGATTTTATGTTACAAAACATTATAACATTGGAAATCTTAAAGGTGATCTTTGAAGAATGGAGTCGGAAATTAGAACCTATAATGTCAACTCAATCGTGATCATGTCTGCTTCTGTAAAAAGACTGTGTTTAAAAGATATTAATGGAGGTATGACAGGAGTGGCGTGGTGGCCTAGTGGTCAAGACACTCACCTCTCATTTGGAAGGTTGAGAGTTCAATCCTAGGTAGTGGCAGATATTTTCTCTTTGCATGAAGAGAAAATATCTGCTGTGAACTCCACATAGGCGTCAGGAAGGGCATCTGGGTAGTAAATGCTAAGTTCCATGCAGTCATTCCATCTCCACCCCAAAGCAAGGGGTTGCAGGATTGTTAAAAGAAAATGGAGGTATGACAGATGTTGTATACATTTTATCTGAACAGATGAAAAAGTAGAGAATGACAGGCCAAGAGAATGCTTTGGAAAAGAATAAAACTGGGTATACAGTTTTTAAAAAATTAAAAGGGAAATACAAACAATTAACTAGGAGAATTACCTGGGGGGAAAAAGTGTCATTCTACTGGATCTCCCAAAAAAGCTTATTTAAGCCTTGGAAGAAATCTGTGCAATGGGAGAATGAAAAATGGAAGAGAAATCTAATCCGATGACAATTGAATTAAAGATTAAGACTGTGAGAAGTGAGAGGAAGAAATATAAAGTTGGGTTATGTGATCAAAATCAAAATAAGACCTCATTGCTTAGCAATGGAAAATTCTGGTGCCAATTGCCATTGTAAGTTGAGGACTAACTGTAGAATGCTCAATTTTCACATTTAAAAAAAAACAATAAAAGAGCCCGCCTGACAGCTGTGGTGTGAATGATGGTTGTCGTTTATTATGTCCCAAAGCTCTAAAATATTTCAAGCTCCATTTAAAGGCCTGAGACAACATGAATCCAATGAGGATTCTGGATCCTTCTGTCCAGAAAACACAAAAAATACTTTGCTATCGTAACGTTTGGGCTGATTTATCCCAACCTTCAATCCTTGAATTGATATCCATTCCCCATTTTAAGAAAGATGAGAATATTGCTGAGCACGCACAGAGTATCTTGGTCTTTTTTTCCATACACGCCGACAAAAGGCATGGTGAAAACACTGCTAACGCATTAGCCCTACTAACAAAATGGTTGAAGGATTTCTAGAAGCCTCGTACTCAGACAAATTAGCCGTCGATAGACACATAGATATAAACAACATCTACACACTGCTCAAAAGAGACAAACAATAAGCCAAAAAGGGAAGAAAGAGACTCAAACACCTCTTGACCAGCAGCAATCGGCACCCAGTTGAGCATACTCCAAGACCAGGAGTTCGATCCTGACCAGCTCAAGGTTGACTCAGCCTTCCATTCTTCCAAGGTCAGTAAAATGAGAACTCAGATTGTTGGGGGTAAGAGGCTGACTATAAACCACTTAGAGAGGGCTGGAAGCACTGCATATGTAAGTCTAAAAGCTATTGCTAAATGCTATTGCTACTAAGATTGTTGGATGAGCAGGCACAAAAACAGCCAGTGAAGTGATTGAAGCCTGGGAAATTGCCCCCCCCCCCCATCAGTGAACAGGATGACTGATTTATCCCCAGCCTATCAGGTACTTAGGAGGTGACGGCTTGGCAGCACAAGCGAATGACTTAATAGCCAGCCATCAACACCCCAATCAACAGCTAAAAAGCCACACCCCACAGGCACCATATACAGGTAGCCCTCAACATTTATGTTGCTAAGTGAGAAATTTGTTGTTGAGTTTTGCTCCATTTTGTGACTTTTCTTGCCGCGCTTGTTAAGCGAATCACTGCAGTCACTAAATTAGCAACCTGGTTGTTAAGTGAATCTGTGTGAAGTGCTTTATAAGTGAAATGTGAAGCGGTATATAAGTCTAAGGGCTATTGCTAATCAAGAAGTAAACAATACCCCAATCAAGGAACTGCCAAACAAGCTACCAGTAACAGCCAAACCAAAGAACCTCCAAGATCACACCCACCAACACTGACTGGCAAGTTACTAGAAGACATACTGAGAGCAAACTTCACTCCTTTCTAGCACTGATGATGTTACCTAGTTGGGTAATGAAACGTATGCAAGAAAACGACCAAGCTCAGAAAGCACTGACTCCTCCCCCTCCTCCTCCCCCCCTTCCCCAACTCCCTCCCTCCTCCTTCCCCCTTCCCCCTTCCCCCTTCCCCCTCCTCCCTCCCTCCTCCTCCCCCTCCTCCTTTGTCTGCATTCTGCAAACCTAATTCTCTTCTAGCACTGATGATGTTACCTAGTTGGGTAATGAAACGTCTGCAAGAAAATAACCAAGTTCAGAAAGCACGAAGAACCCTACAGTCATCCTCTTCCTCCTCCTCCTCCCTTTTTTGCATTTTGCAAACCTAATTCCCTTCTAGCACTGATGATATTACCTAATTGGGTAATGAAATATCTGCAGGAAAGTGACCAACCTCAGAGAGAACCAAGTACCCCACAGTCACCATCCTCCTCCTCCCCTCCCCCTCTCCCTCTCTTTCTCCTCCTTCTCCTCCTCCTCCTCCTCCTCCTCCTCCTCCTCCTCCTCCTCCTCCTCCTCCTCCTCCTCCTCCTCCTCCTCCTCCTCCTCCTCCTCCTCTCCATTTCCTGCACTCTGCAAACAAGCTACAAGTAACAGCCAAACCAAAGAACCTCCAAGATCACTCCCACCAACACTGACTGGCAAGTTACTAGAAGACATACTGAGAGCAAACTTCACTCCTTTCTAGCACTGATGACGTTACCTATTTGGGTAATGAAATGTCTGCAAGAAAACAACTAAGCTCAGAGAGCAACAAGGACTCCACAGTCCACCCCCTCCCCCTTCTTTTCCTTCACTCTGCAAACCTAATTACCTTCTAGCACTGATGAGGTTACCTAGTTGGGTCATGAAACGTCTGCAAGAAAACAACCAAGCTCAGAGAGCACCCAGGACTCTTTCCTTTCAACCCCGAGTGACAAATATTCTTCACTGAGAAATTGACACCTTAGCAGACTAGCTCTGATGACAGGATGCTGTTTTGCTATACGCTTGGGAGAAGGATTAACTGAACTCTCGTAACTCGGTGGTTGCAAGACTGAAGGCCCCAGAACAAGCGAAGGTTGATGTGTCCCTGTGAGGTGATGCTCAGCAAGCGAGAATTCATATATTTTGTTCCTGTGGTGCAGGTGGACAGTAGACTAGGAGAAGAAAAATCAACGAGAGCAAGAAAACTGGAAGAAGGAGAAGGCCCTGGGAAGGATACATGGAGGGAGTCAAAAAAATGATTATGGCAGACAGTTTGGTGTGTGTGAGTGTTTCTTCATCCAGTGACTTGGCTCTATGCCCCGAACTAACGTATCTGGTTTGCTTCGCAGCTGGTCCCGGGAAAATATTCCCTTTGTTATTGAAATGGCTGCAAATGATCCACAGGGCCGTTTCAAGACAGGATAATAAACCCTTTCACATCTGGGAGTGAGAAGGAACTTCACTTCTTTAGCGACGGACCCAAAACAGAGACGGAATTGAGCTTTTGGCAGTCCAACTTCTTGCAGCAGCAGCAGCAGCAGCAGCATCCTTCTTCTTCTTCTTCTTCTTCTTCTTCTTCTTCTTCTTCTTCTTCTTCTTCTTCTTCTTCTTCCTCTTCCTCTTCTTCTCCTCCTCCTCCTCCTCCTCCCTCTCCCCCTCCTCCCCCTCCCCCTCCCCTCCTCCTCATCCTCCTTCCATATATACTGTGTTTGTGTGTGTGTGTGTGTGTGTGTGTGTATGTCTGTGTGTGTGTGTGTGTGTGTGCGTGCGTGCGTTTTCCACAATAACTCTGGAACACCTAGAGTGATTTCAACCAAACTAGCTACACAAATGACTTATGACATATTCTCTGGAAACAAATACTGTGGGGGTAAGACACCCCTAACACCCCTCAGGCTGGGTGTGTCTGTGTGTGTGCGTTCCAGCATAACTCTGGAACGCCTGGGCCGCTGAAATGAAAAGGACTGAATTTTATCTATAGTGTCAAGTTACAGTACTTTTGACAGTGATAGTATGCATTTTAGATTCAGGTTCTATTAAGATACAGCTTATTGTGCCTTAAAATGGCTTCTCCTGTACAGCACAGTGCAGTTGCCATGGTAACAGTTTCACAGTACCCCACAAGGGGACTCCCTCTAATACAGGATTGAGAGAAATACATACCCAGGCTACACCGGGTTATCAGCTAGTCTTACATAAAATAATCTAGACAAGTACTTATTAATTAATTATTTTATCTAGTGTATGGTATCTACAGAGGTCATACAATCACTGATATACAAATTTAGTTTAAATAAAGTGTCAGCATATATATAGCTATATCTATCTATCTATCTATCTATCTATCTATCTATCTATCTATCTATCTATCTATCTATCTATCTATCTATCTATCTATCTATCTATATCTAGCCCATGTATGTATGTATGTATGTATGTATGTATCTATCTATCTATCTATCTATCTATCTATCTATCTATCTATCTATCTATCTATCTATCTATCTATCTATCTATCTATCTAATCTATCTATCTAAAAGATATGCAGATAGTATAGGAGATAATATCTTAAATTAAGATAAAACCATGATAAAATCACCCTAATATGGTACCACAGAGTCACAATAGGATAGGTCTTATAATTCAATATCTAAGAAAGCTTAACAGCGCCTGTCACGTGACTGGAGATGCGGTAATGGTTGTAAGTACAAAGACCAGTCGTAAGCCACTTTTCCCATAACCTGTTAGAGTTTGCTAAGCGAATGATCGCAAGTCAAGGATCGTCTGTATGCAGGTCAAAAGCCACAGCCTGGACAGAACGTCCTGAAACGGACTTTGGGTCAGCAAAGAAGCAGGGCCAAGCTTTAACGCCCTGACTGAAATTTATTCAAGTTATAGGTGGAATGCGCGCGCGCGCGCACACACACACACACACACACACACACACACACACACATATGGAAGAGCGCTGGATCGGGAGAAAGCGAGGGCCGTTGTAAAGTTGGAGGAAGAGGCATCAATAACCTATTCTAACGCTAGTGACATTACTAACTGAAAAATGCAAATCCTTTGCAAGGCCTGGTAATAAAAGTCGAAAGAGAAAAAATGGAGCTAACCATTAAATATAAAGGAGCCCTGATTGATGTCAGCGGGTAGCGCAGCCTGCCTTAGAATTGACAACGAAGATACCAGAGCGTGGAAAGCTGCTGCCTTTTAGGATCAAATATCAGGAGTAAAAAAGAACCAGCAGTCAAGGAAAAAAATGACTATTCTTCATTGGAGAGCAGGAATGAAAGTCTTGGAAAAGGTCAGATGTCACCGCGAGTTTCTTTCGGTCTCCAAATTTCGGAATGTTGGCCGCAATTATTTTTCCCGGGGACATTAAATGGAGGTGAAAGTTGGACTCTGGAGAACCAAGATAGATGCTTTTGAACGGTGGTGGTGAAGACTGCTGAGAATACCACGAATCACAATGGGACAATTGGTCACAGACCTGTGACCTCTGCCTTCTTCACCCCAGCCTCCCCGGCCCAGCTGACTCACTGCGGCTGTTTGTCCTGGTCAGGCCCTCCATGGACACTGTTGTGGCCCACCAGCGGCCACCAGAGCTGGCAGCAGAACTGGACAGTGTGGAAGTTGGGGAGGAACATGGGCCAGTCCCTGGAGGCTGGCAAAGGCTCGGATAAGGGCTCTGTGTCGGAGGCAGAGAGAGGGCTGAGGCTGTCTGGGAGTCATCAGCTACCTTCAGAGCTAGATAGCAGTGAGGCAGAAGAACAGTTAGAGCCTGGGTTGGAAGTGACCTCAGGGGTCGTCTAGTCCAACCCCCTGCCTGAGCAGGAGACCCTACACCATTTCTGACAAATGGCAGTCCAGTCTCTTCTTGAAAGCCTCCAGGGATGAAGCTCCCACAACTTCTGAGTAACAGAATAATAACAGATTCACAGAGTTGGAAGGGACCTTGGAGGTCATCTAGTCCAACGCCCTGCCCAAGCAGGAGACCCTACACCATTTTTGACAAATGGCAGTCCAATCTCTTCTTGAAAGCCTCCAGGGATGAAGCTCCCATAACTTATGAAGGCAATTTCTGTTCCATTGAATATAGAATACCAGGGTTGGAAGGGACCACAGGGGTCATCTAGTCCAACCCCCCGCCTGAGCAAGAGACCCTACACCATTTTTGACAAATGGCAGTCCAGTCTCTTCTTGAAAGCCTCCAGTGATGAAGCTCCCACAACTTCCGAAGGAAACTTCTGTTCCATGAGTTGATTGTTCTCACTGTCAGGAAATTCTTCCTTATTTCCAGGCTGAATCTCTCCTTGATCAGTTTGTGTATCCAGCCAACATACGCAAGAATGAATGCCAACTTACCGCATGTACTCATCAGTTGTAAGAAGGCTAAAGCATTCTTTGTGTTCATCCTGACTATTTGTAGCTAGACACAAATGTTACAGAGCCGATATTATTACAAATTACAATATTTCTCACATGGCAACAACTACTGGAAGCTTTCTTGTACCATCCACACAGCCAGCTAAACCCTGCTGCGTTCCTAAAATTTGCATTGTATGGAGAACGGAGGGACGTTTTGCAGGGTTTTCAGATTTAGGTCCCGACCTTCATGTTCAGGCTTCTGCTTGCCTTTTAAAACTTATATTTATAGAATTATAGAATTTATAGAAATATTTATGCAATATCAGAGGTTTTCAATTCAATTGTGTAGAATGCAAAGAATGTGTGTTTGTGTTTTATTTGTATAGTTATAATGTATATTGGAGAAGGGGTGAAATCAAGCTTACCTTTGCCACTGGTTCGGTAGCAATGTGAGTGTGCATGCTTTCCTCCCACGTGCCACCTCTGCACAGTAACAGGACCTTACGTCCATGCGCAGAGCATAAAAAAGGGACGTGAGGACGTCCAGGTGGGTGGGCGGAGCCCGCTACTGAGCACGTCTGCAAAGGTAAGTGAACAGCGGGGGGGGGGGGATCCACTGTGCCACGCAATTTAGATTAGCTTTAGATAAATATAAATCGTGCATCACGGTTGATCGTCAGAAATACCGGTAGCATTTCACCCCTGCACTGAAGATGGCATTTAATCTTGTTGTATGAGGTGCGATAATAAAGAAACTAAGTCTCCAACTAACTAAAACCAGCATTTTCCTTTCTTCCTTTTGTTTTGCCTTTCTGTCCCTGAACACACACAAACACACACACAAATACACACACACACACCATTGCCACCATTGAACGTAGTTAGCACCCATTCATTTTTCTTCCCCTCCCGTATAACTTCATGATGTTGGCTTCACCACGGAACGCGTTGCCAACCTAATGGGGTTCTTGCTGCCATCCTGTCCCAAGGTGGTGGATTTGGGGGTGGGGTAGTCAGTGGTCCTGCTATTCTTCTCTGTCCCCCTCTGCTAATACTTTGGATGAAAAAAACGGCTGCACCGCCTTTTCCCCAGCCGGGCTTCCCCCTCTGGCGCGTGTGTGAAAATGGAGCCGACTAATTGTTTCATTTGCGCTAAAAGAGGCGCCCGGGTAGTAAATCATAGGGATGGAGCTGTGCTGGCAGCCATGCAGGGGGGCTGCTCCAGATGGAGCTAAGTGCTACCTAGCCAGAGCATTTCAGCGCCACTGTCTGAGTTCAAGCAACAGGATGGGGGGGGGGAATTGGGGAGGACCCTTTAGGGCAGACAGCCCCAGCATAAATGTTGTTTTGACACTGGCGACTTGAAAGGAGGTTTCAAGCGCAGCTCCGAGAGAGATCAAAGAAGTGGAATCTCTTCCTGGGGAGCTGGACCAATGTCTGGCCTTAAGCAGGGACCAGAAGCTTTTGAAGGCTCCTGTTCTGACTGAGGCTTCTCCAAAAAGCAGGAGGCAGATTCCTGGTCCTTACAAAACCCCTTTTGTTAAACGAATGTGAGTTCCTCTCATTCACATTCAGCAAAGGCCTGGCAAACAGTCTTTCAAAAGTGAATTTATGACCACAGACCTTATCTATCTTGGAAAGCTGTCATATAAATATTTTCCAAATGAGGTGCTGTGCAAGGAAAGGCTGGGCACAGAGTCTCTGAGATTCATGGACAGATTTTCACACTTCTGAAACGAACTAAAAAACAAATTGTTTCGAACAAAAGCCCACTCCCCTTTGGCTCCTCTTTGATTTCCTCTGGGAGGGGCCATTCAGCATCCACCTGTGGCCTTACTCCCAAGTTGACCCTGATTTCTTAGCTGTTCTTTTCTTTTGGCAGCTCTGTGCATGGCCACAGTGGGAACAGGCTCCAGCTGTTCCTCTGCCTCACTGATGTCCGACTCTGAAGGCAGCTGATAACTGGCATAGGGCCCTGGCTCCCTCTCTGCCTCCGACACAGAGCCCTCATCAGAGCCTTCCCCAGACTCCAGGACTGGCCCATGTTCCTCGCCAACCTCCTCACTGTCCGAATCTTCTGCCAGCTCCACTGGCGGGCCCCAACAGCTCCCTACTGGAGTTGGAAGACTGGGGAGGGGCTAATGCCTCCTATAAGACAGGGAATTTAAAGCACCCTGGCAGGGAGCAGTTCTTGGCCCACACAACGGCTGGGCGGTTTGGTATGTGCCCCAGTCAAATGTGTGGGGCAGGGGGAGCAGAGGGTTGATCCTCAAATGAGCAATCCAGGGAAGAAGACTCCAATCCAACCATCTTGCAACCCTCACTGATGGCCTTGGGGGAATGAGGGGGAGAGATGCTGCCATCAGAGAAGAAGGGGAAGCCCCCAAAGCCTTGACAGAGGAAGAAACTTAGGAAGGACCTACCCCAACAATGGGGTGGTTAAAAGGGGCAACAGAGGAATTGGTGCATTCAGACTTGGGAGGATTGTGTAGTGTAGCCTTGTAATAATATGTAGAATAGGAGGGATGACATCAGGGGTGGGATTGAAAAATGTAAGCAACCAGTTTTCTGCCCAGTTGCTTGGTGGGCATGGCCCCATCTTGCAAAATGGGGGGGAGCGTTTTTGCCCTCCACAGGCTCCGCATGCTTTTCCCAAGCCTCCAGGAGGGCAACAACGGTGTCCCTTGGATTCCGGAGACCCTCCATAAATCTAAGTGCCATTGCTATTGCTATTAGGGTATCCACAGCTGGTTTCTGTCCGTGTGCCTCCCTGTGTTTCTGGAAAGGTAGAATTCTGGCTCCAGATGAGAAAAATCATGGATTCAGGAACTTCCTCAAGGAAAAATAGGCAAATCCAGGTAGAGGAGGTTGGGTTAAACATTTGCTCTGCCACTTCGGATTTGAGCAGGGAGGAAACGTTTAGAACAGTGTTTTTCAACCACTGTGCCGCGGCACACTAGTGTGCTGTGACATAGTGTAAGGTGTGCCGTGGGAAAAACACTTTATATATAGTCAATATAGGCACAGAGTTAAATTTTTTTAACATTTTCTAATGGTGGTGTGCCTCGTGATTTTTTTCAAGGGAAAAAGTGTGCCTTTGCACAAAAAAGGTTGAAAAACACTGGTTTAGAAATACAACTCTTCCTTCGCCACATTTTCAAGCTAGTAACTGCTCAGGATCATGGAGAAAAATCTATCCGTGTGGCTCAGTGGTGGGTTCTGGCAGCCACTACTGCTGGTTCGCTCAAGGACGTGTTCTGTGTGCTTGCGCTTCATGCGTGCTGCGTTTCATGTGTGCACATTCACAGTACAACGAAAATTGCTTTGCACATGCACAGAAGCAAAAAAAATATGGCAATGCTGTAGGCTGCAGGAGAACCAGTCCGGAGGCGTGGCAGGCCTGGGTTGCTGCCATTTCCAGTGACTGGTCCGGCCGAACCAGTCCAAACTGGTGTGGTTGCTGTAAAGTCAATGCCAGCTCAATGGCACATCATCATCAGTCATGATGGTTTTAGATCATGCACTGCACCGTGTGTGGGTTGTCGTCTCTTGGAAATCTTGCGGCTGGGTGAGATGTGTATCTAAACGGCCGTGCGGATTCCGGTGGGAACAGAACCTGCAAAGCAAGGAGAGGCGAGTGAGCAACTTGCGTCCAGGGAGGGAATTCACCACCCTTGCAGGTCACCGCTTGATGCTGCAAATGGTCAGATAATGCTCCAAGTTGGCAATTATATAGCTCAGCCATCCGTGACCCTGTGCTCTCTCTACTTCTCCTCAGCCGGTATGCTTATTATCTGGATGAGCAAAGATGTTTGCAGAACCTCTCTGTAAACAAGAGTCCTCCTTGCATTTATGGCGTTCAGAAGGGCTCTAGTGTAGGGGTCTCCAACCTTGGCAACTTTAACCCTGCCGGACTCAAACGCCCAGAATTCCCCAGCCAGAGTGGGATCTAGGTGTCTTAGTGCAGGGGTCTCCAACCTTGGCAACTTTAAGCTTTGCTGGCTGGGGAATTCTGGGAGTTGAAGTCCGCCAGGCTTAAAGTTACCAAGGTTGGAGACCCCTGCTCTAGTTCATGTGAAAAACCAGAGGCAGAAAGCAGGCAAATCCTTTCTCAGGAGCATCGAAATGTCTCCAAGGAGAGGCCAACTCTGCCTCCGTGTCATTTCTGTTTCCTTGCAACCGCGGAGTTGGGGCTGATGGGGTCTGGTCTTCCTTCCCACCTGTGGCCTGGTGCATTCACAGACAAGGTGAGGTTTAGCCCCGGAGGTCCCTGACCGCAGGACAGACTCAACACTGCTGCAACCATTGTGTGGGAATGAGGGTCTGCTCCCCGATGTCTGTCTTCTTTGTGTTTACTGATGCACTACATTTTTTGTTTTTCCTCCCCCAGTTGATGTCTTTGAACCCAAATGCCTCGCGGGATGCCTTCCAGACCCTCTGGAACATCAGCACTTACCAGAACATCTCTTCCGGTCAGTTGGGAGGAAGGGGCCGGGAGGAAGAATTGTGTGGACAAGAATATGTGGAGTCTGCAGAAATAGCATAGACAAGGGGTGTCAAACTCGATTTGAGGGCCACATCAGGGTTGTGTTTGACCTCAGGGTGGATAGCAATAGCAATAGCAGTAGACTTAACGTCATTTGTGTCAGGAGTGCTTGTGGAGGCTCACTGTGTTTGTCCCTGTTGTGCCCCACCAGCAGCCAGCAGAGCGGGCAGCAGATTCGGACAGTGAGGAGGTTGAGGAGGAACACGGGCCAGTCCTGGAGTCTGGGGAAGGCTCTGATGAGGGCTCTGATGAGGGTAAGAGCCAAGGTGGCGCAGTGGTTAAATGCAGCACTGCAGGCTACTGCTAGATCAGCAGGTCAGCAGTTCAAATCTCACCGGCTCAGGGTTGACTCAGCCTTCCATCCTTCCGAGGTGGGTAAAATGAGGACCCAGATTGTTGGGGGCAATATGCTGACTCTCTGTAAACCGCTTAGAGAGGCCTGAAAGGCCTATGAAGCGGTATATAAGTCTACTGCTAACTACTGCTCTGTGTCGGAGGCAGAGAGGGGTCCAGAACCGTATGTCAGTTATCAGCTCCCTTCAGAGTCAGACATCAGTGAGGCAGAAGAACAGCTGGAGCCTGTTCCCACTGTGCTCATGCGCAGAGTTGCCAGATGAAGGGAACAGCTAAAGAACAGGGGTGGACTTGGGAGTAAGGCCACAGGTGGACGATGAATGGCCCCTCCCAGAGAAAATAAAAGAGGAGCGAAAGGGGAATGGAGCTTGCAGGAGACAATTAGTTCGCTTCATTGGTTCGTGACTCTCCAAGACTCCTTGCCAAGTTTTGCAGAGATCGGCCTGGCAGCTCTCCAAGCCAGATAAGGTCTGTGACTGTAAATCCTCCCTTGAAAGACTTTGCTGGATGCAAATGAGCAGTCAATTGATAAAAGGGTTTTTTGACAAGGAGTTTGCTTCATGCTCTCGGGAAGCCTTGGACAGAACAGTAGTGAAACAAACCAATGTTTTCATCAGCCAGAACTCTATAGGGCGCATCCTTTTCCAATTTTTCCACTCTTTTCTAAGGAATTGGCGTATTTCAACAAGCATCTTATCGGAGTCCTCCACTCTTCTGCTCATTTCAAGCTCTAAGGTAGCAGGAGAAAAGAGGACACCCCCGCCCAAACAGACATCCAAGCAGGCAGAAAAAATCTGAATCAAAGGAACCATAATCTTCTCTCATCTACCGCTGCATCTTCCTTCTCCTTAGCAATTAACTGTCACGCCACAAGTGAGAATTAGGATTCCAAGCGGGGAAGGAACAGGTGGAGGCAGTGAGTTTCTGCATAACTGTTATTTTGCTTTCAGCACAGAAGAGAAAATAAGGAAGGTTGAAGACTTCCCTGATCTTTGGCAAGGCTCTTCAGCCAAGATTTCTTTCTTTTCTTGGTGCCATTTATGTCTTCAAGGCTATTTTGGCTCCCGGTGAGAAGGGTGCCCTGCTGTTTTCTTGGCAATATATTTCAGGAATGGTTTCCCCTTGCTTTATTCCTAAACTGAGATGGAATGCCCAACCCCACCCAGCTGGGCTCAGGCCTAAGGCAAGTCTATGCTGTTTTTCAAGAGGCAACTGAACTTTCTTGTTTTTCTTTTTGAAGCTGTTTCACTTCCCATCCAAGAAGCTTCTTCGGCTCTGACTGGATGGTGGGGAATGGAAGGATTGATGCTCCTTGCAGACAGCTGGACATTTGCATCCTTTTAGAGGGTCCTTGAAGCACTTGGAGGTTTATCTGTGTCCTCAGGGTCACCTGAGTTCCTGTAGTCTGCATTTCTTTCCCTCTGGAAATCTATTCCTTCTCCCACACCATTCCAAGGATGTTCATCCCAAATTGTATAGCTAAAGTCTGTCATCCAGACAGTTGTCCCATGGTTGTCCCAAAGGTGCTTTTTCAGGATGCAACTGGACTTTCTTGTTTTTTTCTTTCAGAGGCACATTTTCTGTTTTTTCTTTTTTCTTTGAAGATGTCTCATTTCTTTGAAGAGATTTCTGAAGAAGTTTCTTGGATGAGAAGCGAAATGTCTTCAAGGAAAAAACAAGAAAGTCCATTTGCCTCTTGAAAAAAGCACCTTTGGGACATCCATGACCTGGAGGACTGAGGATCTCTAGAGACTTTTAGCCATATAATTTGGGATGAACTTCCTTTGAAGGCTGTGGGAGTAGGAATAGATTTCCAGAGGAAAAATTGCAGACTACAGGAACCATTTGCACCACTCAGGTGACCCTGAGGTCACAGATAAACCTCCAAGTGCTTCAAGGACCCTCTAAAAGGATGCAAACGACCAGCTGTTTGCAAGGAATATCAATCCTTCCATTCCCCACCATCCAGCCAGAGCTGAAGAAGCTTCTTGGATGAGAAGCGAGACGTCTTCAGAAGAAAAACCAGAAAGTCCACTTGCCTCCTGAAAAAGCACCTTTGGGACAACCAGGGCCTGGATGACGGAGAATCTCCATAGACACAAGGCAAGGCTACAATTTACACCTTTTCTCAGTTCCTAGCCTAGTGCGGTGACACCTGACTGGCTCCCCAAGAAATGTTTAATCACCCCTCAGTGCTTTTCCCATAGTCAGACATTCTGCCCTGAGCAAATGTGAACTCTTCATATATCTGTGTTTGAGAAATCTGTCTCTTGTTGAGGGGTCCTTAAAGCTACTGAGGGGTCCTTAAAGCTTCCTGAGCTTGGTTGTTTTGTTGGAGATGTCTCATTAGTCAAATGAGGTAATTTCATCAGTGCTAGAAGGAAGTAGGATTTGTGCGGTGAAAGAGGGGGGGGAGGAGAGAGGACTGTGGGATCCTTGGTGTTCTCTGAGCTTGGCAGTTTTCTTGTGGATGTTTTATTACGAATGCTGGAAGGAAGTAGGGTTTGTGGAATGGAGGTAGAGGATTGTGGGGTCCTTTGTGCTCTCTGAGCTTGGTTGTTTTGTTGCAGATGTCTCATTACCCAACTAGGTAACATAATCAGTGCTAGAAGGGAGTTAGGTTTGCAGAGTACAGGAAAAGGAGGAGGGGGAGGGGGTACTGTGCAATCCTTGGTGCTCTCTGAAATTGGTTGTTTTCTTGCAGACGTCTCATTACCCAAACTAGGTAACATCCTCAGTATGGCTAGTATGGCTACAAACAACTTCCTTGGATCTTTCTCCGTACATTCAGAAGCCAAATTGGGGGGGGGGGGTTGTTGTTGTTGTTGTCAAGCAGAGTGGTATCATTCTTGCATTTGCTTAGTCTGTGGGTGGCAGCCTTCGTCTTCAGAGCCACACGTGATTCCCAGAGTTGGCTTTTGATAGAAAAAGACAGCCCAGAGGAACCGCGATGGTTGACAGTTGGCAGCACAGTTGCTGCTATTTTAAGCCGGAAAACGCATGAAATTGTAGAAGTCCTAAAATAGCTGATTTGGAAAGTAAGTAAGTAAGTAAGTAAGTAAGTAAGTAAGTAAGTAAGTAAGTAAGTAAGACCCCCCCCCAGCTTCCATGAAAGCAAATTATCCTCTTTTGTAAGTGTGAACTGGCTCACTCATTTCCTCCCTCAAAAGTGTTAATAGCAGTAGCACTTATATACCGCTTCACAGTGCTGGCAATTGGCAGAATTAGCCTGCAGTGCTCCATTCTAAGCACTGGGAGGAAGGCAGGCAGGAAGGCATGCAAGCAAGCAAGCAATAGCACTTAGACTTATATACTGCTTCACAGTGCTTTCCTGCCCTCTCTAAGCAGTTTACGGAGTCAGCCTCTTGCCCCCAACAATCTGGGTCCTCATTTTACCCACCTCGGAAAGATGGAAGGCTGAGTCAACCTTGAGCCAGTCAGGATCGAACTAGCAATAGCAATAGCAGTTAGACTTACATACCGCTTCATAGGGCTTTCAGCCCTCTCTAAGCGGTTTACAGAGTCAGCATATCGCCCCCACAGTCTGGGTCCTCATTTCACCTACCTCGGAAGGATGGAAGGCTGAATTAACCTTGAGCTGGTGAGATTAGAACCGCTGAACTGCAGATAACAGTCAGCTGTAGTGGCCTTCAGTACTGCACCCTAACCATTGCGCCACCTCGGCTGTTAACTCCTGGCAGTGGCAGTGTTAGCCTGCAATACAGTACTCTAACCACAAGGAGGAAAGCAAGGAAGGAGAAAGGAAGGAAAGAAGGAAGAAGGAAGGAAGGACAATAGCAATAGCACTTAGACTTATATACTGCTTTATAGTGCTTTCCATCCTTCTCTGAGCGGTTTACAGAGTCAGCCTCTTGTCCCCAACAATCTGGGTCCTCATTTTACCCACCTCGGAAGGATGGAAGGCTGAGTAAACCTTGAGCCGGTTAGGATCGAACTCCAGACTGTGGGCAGAGTTAACCTGCAATCCTGCACTTTAACAAGTGCATCACTGGAGCTCTTAACACGCAGACCACATAGCAGAGGCTCCCCTCTGCGCACACTAAAAACCAGGGGAAGCTCTGCGGGCCATTGCAGCCACCATCTTGTTTTTTTTTTTAAAAATGAAATTTTATTTACAAACATGTAAAACACACAGACACAAAACTTAGACGTACACCACATTTACACAATACAATAAGAACAGGAGCTTCCTGTTCTTTCTAATAGCAATTGCCAATCGATATCACTCACCTTATATTGTTTCTCCTTCTATTATATTTCATTTGCATTTCACCATTCTTAACCCTCTTATCTTACTCCTCTGTCTGCTATATTGGCTGATTACCTCTAGTAAGTTTAAACCACTTGGATACATATATATGTGTTAATTCTCCTTAACTACTATTTTTGGGCTTCGTTGTCTTCCTTAATTCATCCTTGTTTCTTTCCTCCATCCACCTGTACCATTTATTCCATATCTGGTAGAATTCTGTTTCTTCTTTTCCCTGGATTTCTTTTGTTAATTTGTCCATTTCAGCACAGTCCATAACCTTTCTTATTATTTCATCTTCGCTTGGAATTAATTTATTTTTCCATTTCTGGGCAAAGGCAATCCTTGCCGCCGTAATTATGTGTAATATTAAATACTGAATTTCATTTTTATATTTCACAGTCATTATTCCTAATAAAAAACTTCAGGTTTCCATTCTATTTCTATTTTTTTTCTAACCATACCCCATGGAGACTCCTCCCACAAGACCGCAGAAGCCCCCCCCCTCCAGACCAGCCTTATCTGTGCCACAGATGGAACAACACAACAATACATCCTCTGCTAATCTCCTCCTCCTTAAATCTTGCTGATTTTTTGAAATAGTTCCAGCCAGACCAGTGGTGGGTTGCAGACGGTATGCCCCGGTACACACATACCAGTGCCTGCTGGAAGTAGCAGCCACCGTAACGGAACAGTGCTTTGGAGGGCCCGCCCGCCTGCCCTTGTTCCTTACATATATTTGAAGGAAACAGGCCATCTGTGCATGCATGCACAGCGTACAGCGCCTGCACGATACTCCGCCAAGCAGCTGGAGCATCACAGGCGGGTGCGCATGCATGCGCAACACGCGTGGCCGCGTTCCTGTGGTGCACGCCCGGCTCCTGTTGCAGCGTACCAGTTGCAACGGGAGCTGAAACTCATCACTGAGCCAGACCCAACCCATTTCTAGCATCTGCAGTAAAAGCCTAAGAAATATCTCTCTCTCTCCTTCTCCTTCTCCCTCTCCCTCTCTCTCTCTCCCTCTCCCTCTCTCCCTCTCTCCCTCTCTCTTTTTCAGAAGCTAATCTGGCTGACAGTTAAATCTGGCTATCACACTTGTGAACCCACATCTTTTCTGCACAGCCCTGAACTCATATGCCTGTCTTCTGAGTTTCTTCTTCTTCTTTTCTTGCTCCTTCTTCCCTGCCTCTCAGCATCTGCTCTCTGAAGTGGCAGGCTCATTATTTCTAATTGTCAAGCGTGGTCTGAGTTCACGGAATTGCAGGCCTGAAGGAAGAACGGAGCAAGGCTAGCTCTTCGCGCAGTCCCTCCACGCTGAACCTTCCGCGCCAAACTTCCTTTCGGGAAAAATAATTTAGGGAGCTCGGAAATCTTGAAGAACCTCTGCACCATTTTTAGCAGAACTCTTTGTAGACCTCTCCTGATTAGAAATCGGGAATGGCTCCTTGGAGAAAGGAAAGATACTAGCAATCTGTAAGAAAATTCTATGTAATTTTTTGCTACTTGCTGGCTTTCAGATCACTCCGGTAGAACGTTAGGTACAGTGATGGTTAAAGATACATGATATGGAACGTTTTCTTTTACTTGTTAAGGTAAAGGTTCCCCTTGCACATATGTGTGCTAGTCATTCCCGGCTCTAGGGGGCAGTGCTCATCTCCCCTTCAAAGCCGAAGAGCCAGCGCTGTCCGAAGATGTCTCCGTGGTCATGTGGCCAGCATGACTAAATGCTGAAAGCACATGGAACACCATTACTTTCCAACCAAAGGTGGTTCCTATTTTTTCTACTTGCTTTTGAACTGCGAAGTTGGCAGAAGCTGGGACAAGTAATGGGAGCTCACTCTGTTACGCGGCACTAGGGATTCGAACCGCCGAACTGCTGACTTTTCTGATCGACAAGCTCAGCGTCTTAGTCCCTGAGCCACTGCATCCCATTTTACTTGTTAAAAAAGTAGAATTCTTTCTTGGCCAAATGTGATTGGACACACAAGGAATTTGTCTTCGGTGCATAAGCTCTCAGTGTAGATAAAAGCTAAAAGCGATAAATCATTATCATAGTCATCATAGAAATACATTCATCATAAATCGTAAGATAACACTTAGAGATAGAATCAACATAAATCGTGCTAGGAAGCTAAATAAAACAATATAAACCATAAAGATACAAGCAACAGAGTTATAGTTATAAGTAGAAAAGGAGATGGATAATAGGAAGGAGGAAAAGAATAATAGTAATACAGCCTTACTAAATGTGGGAATTAGTTGTTTAGCAAAGGGATTGCATGGGGGGGGGAATTGTCCTTGTGTCTAGTTGTTCTGGTGTGCAGTGCGCTATAGCGCCATTTTGAGGGTAGGAGTTGAAACACTTTATGTCCAGGATGTGAGGGGTCCATAGATATTTCCACAGCCCTCCTTTTGACTAGTTTGACAATGTTGCGGGAATTAGTTGTTTAGCAGGATGATGGCATGGGGGGAAAATGGAGTTTTGTTTTGTTTAGAGTTGGGCTCCCTTTAGTTTCAAAACAGTCTCAACAAAAATTTTGGCCCTGTTTGAAGAATGGTATATAAGTGAAATGTACATTATGGTCAATCTATTAATAAACCAAGTAAAGAATAATGTTTCTATTTATCCACCCCCCTTCCCCAAAGTAAGTCTGGAATTGTAGTTATAATAAAGATGCTGAGCTTTCCTTCCTGGCCAGGGAAAAATGTCTTCTCCCATCCCAATTTGGTATGAATTGATAAATGTTCATTTCTAGGAAAATTCAAACAAAACAAAAAATGTTTTGAAAACTTTTGCCCTGTGTTTCCGACCCATTGCGACTCCATGGACCACACTCCTCCAGGCCTTCCTGTCCTCCACCATCCCCTGGAGTCCATTGAAGCTCCATCCAGCCTCTTCATTCTCTGCTGTCCCCTTCTTTTGCCCTCCATCATTTCCAGCATTAGGCTCTTCTCCAGGGAGTCTTTCCTTCTCATGAGGTGGCCAAAGTCTTTGAGTTTCCTCTTCAGGATCTGGCCTTCTAAAAAGCAGTCAGGGTTGATCTCCTCTAGGACTGACCGGTTGGATGTCCTTGCAGTCCAAGGGACTCGCAGGAGTCTCCTCCAGCAGTAGAGTTCAAAGGCCTCCATTCTTTGGTGCTCAGCCTTCCTTATAGTCCAACTTTCACAGTCATACATTGCAACTGGGAAAACCATAGCCTTGACTATCTATTGACTGTCTCCATCACCGTTCCTATTTTTGTGTTATTGTTGTTGTTAGTTGTGAAGTCATGTCCGATCCATCGAGACCCCATGGACAACTTTCATCCAGGCCTTCCTGTCTTCTATCATCCTTTGGAGTCCATTGAAGCTCACGCCGGCTGCTTCTGTGACTCAATCCAGCCACCTCATTCTCTGTTGTCTCCTTCTTTTGCCCTCCATCTTTCCCAGCATGAGGCTCTTCTCCAACTGGGAACATCATAGCTCTGACTATACTCACATATATTTTATTTGGGTGAACGTGTCCCCATCGGTTAAAGTGTACAGGAAAACGGGCACATTTGGAAAAAATCTGTGCTGTTTTCTGCAGCGCTAAAAAAATGTCCAATAACCCATATTGATTGATCCTTGTCCCTCTTGCTTAAATGTCTTGATTCTGTGAATGGCTTTACATCTCTTTGTAGACAGATATTGATTTTCCTCCGTCGCAGGCCAGCTCTCTTTCCCCCAAGCTTTCTAATAAAGTGAATAGAAGTGATGGGAGATGCTAAACTCGGGCTGACATCCCAGGCCAGTGTCCTGGCACAAAGTAACATCTGCCAGCACATCCTCCTCCTCCTCCTCTTCCCCCTCCTCGTCTCCTTTGTCTGCTCTGTTTGCTTGATGTCACCTGTCATCACTCCGACTCATGGTTGAATGAATCCAAACAGCTTCCTCAGTGTTGTTGGGAATTGCTTTGAGAGCCCTTCTCTTTTGAGGAGCCCACAATGGGAATCTGGTGTCCATGTCAGGGTTCCAAGTAACACCCCCAATGAAAGAAAGAAAGGTCTGACAGCCCAACTGACATCTGACAGTGAGAACAATCAACCCATGGAACAGAAGTTGCCTTTGGAAGTTGTGGGAGCTTCATCACTGGAGGCTTTCGAGAAGAGACTGGGCTGCCATCTGTCAGAAATGGTGTAGGGTCTCCTGCTTGGGCAGGGGGTTGGACTAGATGACCTACAAGGTCCCTTCCAATTCTGTTAATCTAATCTAACCTAACCTCTGCTGGGTTGCAGTTGTTCCCACCAACAGAGGTGGACCTGTCCTAGTGGTGGTGAAATTCAATTCTTTTACTACTGTTCTATGGGTGTGGCTTCGTAGTGGTGTCCTGTGACTTAGTGGGTGTGGCCAAATCAATGTCACTCATGGCCATGCCCACTCAGTCACAGGACCCCACCACCACCACCAAGCCACACCCACAGAATCCAGTAGGAAAAAATGTGTGTAGGAGTCCATTCATAGCGGAGCTGCTGCTGCCTTTATGGTCATCCCCCCCCGGCCCCCTCCCTCCTTGGATATACCTTAAAGGGACAGGCTGCAGTAGCCCTGCTGTGAATGGAGGGGAAAACGTTTGGATTGTCTCTGCTGCATTTAACGTTGAATTCTGTGGCAGAGACAATCCAAACATTTTCCCCTCCGTTCACAGCAGAGCTGCTGCTCCCCTTATGGCCCCCCTAGCCCTCTCCCTCCTGGGGACTACCTTAAAGGGACAGGCTGCAGCAGCTCTGCTGTGAACGGAGGGAAAACATTTGGATTGTCTCTGCTGTATTTAATGTTGAATTCTGTGGCAGAAACAATCCAAACGTTTTCCCCTCCATTCATAGCAGAGCTGCTGCTCCCTTTATGGTCCCCACCCCACCCCCTCCCTCCTGAGGACTATCTTAAAGGGACAGGCTGCAGCAGCTCTGCTGTGAATGGAGGGGAAAACGTTTAGATTGGGTGGGCGGGTTGAGCAGCCAGAAGAGGTGAGCGGCAACCAGGCAGGTGTTGGCGGGGGCCACCAGGGATTTTTGCCACCAGTTTGGAGAACTGATGCCAATCATCCCTGCCAGTTTGGCCAAACCGGGAGGATTTCACCCTTGACCTGTCCACTACAAAGCTTTTCGGAGAAAAGGGTGCTATTGTGTGCTCCGGTTGCTTCTGGCAGAGATGGCCTCAAGGGAGGAAGCTTAGCATTTGTTCTAATGAGGCATAATGTCATCATCTCTGCTTCTTGAGGGGGAGTGTCCTAAAGCAGTGGCCCCCAGCCTTTGGGGCACCAGGGACCAATTCCATGGAAGGAATTGTTTTTTCCATGGACCCAGAAGGTGTGCTGCCTGTATCCAACAGATGGGGCTTCGCTTGTTTGTGCTGCCCAGTTTCTGGCATGCCTTGGCCTAGTGTCGGTCCTCGGACCAGAGTTTGGAGATTCCTGTCCTAAAGGGAACACTGGGAAGGCCTCTTAACCGCTCCACACCCCAAGAACCTCACCAGGTCAGTTTTCAAGTCCTTATCAATGAATATCAACAAAATATGGGCAAACGCAAAAGGCTGACTCTGGGCCATGCCTAGCTTGGTCATCCGCAGAATTTGACTACAAGCCTCCAGCACAGCTGCCAAGCTGACCCTGGGCTACAGCTGAGCACACAATTGCTGCTGTCCTGGAGCCAGGAGGGTGGGTGTGTCCGAGCAAGGGAAAGCGGGACAGGAATGGAGAGGGAAGCAAACATCTGGCACGAATCAATTCTTGGAAGCCAGGGGAGCAAGGAGCAGTAAGAGGGTTGAAAGGGAGGAAGCTAGAGAGCTGCCAGGAGAAGGAAGCGAAGAGAAGGTCTGAGAGGAGAAGATGGGGATCTACTTCCTGCCCCGGATGATCCTAAGGGTTGAATAGGGAGCTTTGACAGGAACTCAAAGCAGAACTCATGTGTCATCACAAATGCCGGGTGTCCCTCGTGGGGCAAGCATAACCCTTAGCCCCACCATGTAGCTTGCAGGCTTTAGATTCCCCCACATGTTTGGTTGGAAATTCTCATTTCATCCTCTCTTAAAAGCTTACATGCTCTAGCTCAGGGGTGTCAAATTTGATTTCATTGATGGCCACATCACTATTGTGTTTGACCTTGTGGTGTGTGTGTGTGTGGCCAGGGGGCATGTGGCCAGCTCGACGTCACTCGAGCCTGTGGTGGCCAAGTGCTAAGGCAGGACTTCTCTCTCACACTCATTATAACCTTCCTTCCTTCCTTCCTTCCTTCCTTCCTTCCTTCCTTCCTTCCTTCCTTCCTTCCTTCCTTCCTTCTTCTTCTTCTTCTTTTTCTTTCCTCTTCATTCTCCTTTCCCTCAGACCCTCTCTCCCTCTCATTATAATCTTCCTTCTTTACTTCCTTCCCTTTTCTTTTTCCTTCCTTGCTCTCCATCTTTCCATCTTTCTCTTTCCTCTTTCCCTTTCTCCTTTCCTGTCCCCTTCTTCCATGCTCAAATGCAAAAGGGAGAACATTTCTCCTTTTGTTTTCTTTTTAGTTTGTTTTGATGGCCCTCTGCCAGCAAAAATGGAGCCCAAGGGGTGGGCCGTGCATCTCCCCTGGTCCTGTTTTTGGCTGCCACGGCCTCCTGCAGCCCTCTGCCAGTGAAAACAGCAAAACGTTCTCACTTGCAGAGGGCTGCAGGAGGCCGTTGCAGCCAAAAACGGCTCCATTTTCACTGGCAGAGGGCTAGCAAAACAATTCTTTGATGTTTCCAGGGCGTGCATCCCCCATAATGGGTGGGGTCCTGAATTAACTGAGTTAGGTCCATAGCCATCATGGAAGCCATGAACTCCCGAGCTGACTTGGATGTCTTGCCAATGGAAGGCAGATTGAAATCCCCCAGGATCATAAGCCTGGGGAAATCAACCGCCAATCCAGTTAACACATTTAGCAGCTCCGGCAGGGCCAATGAAACATAGCAGGGAGACAGGTACATAACAAAAAGGCCCACCTGAATTCCAAGGCCCCATTTCACAAAAAGGGACTCACACCCACCTATCTGAGGCACAGTGACCTCCTGAGGTCCGAGACTTTCCCTAATAACCACTGCCACTGCCCCGCCCATGCTCTGGGCTCTCGGCTGGTGAAACACCCGGAAGCCTGGTGGGCATAATTCACTAAGGGGAACACCCACTCATGGCCCAGCCAGATCTCCGTAATGCATGCCAGGTCCGCTCTACCCTCTTGTAAGAGGTCATAAATGAGGGGAGCCTTATGTACCACGGACCTGGCGTTAAATGACATCAGCCGGAGACCAGGGCCCTGTAATCCCAAGCACCCAGGGGTGTGAGAAGGGTGATGAGGGTCGGAATGCGTGATCACTCTTAAACAGCGAACCCGCGTCCCCTGAACATAATTTGGCCCTCGGCCCCCACCATATCTGCCTCTCCCACAAACAGTGGAGATGGTGAACCCCCCAATGGAATGGCTTAATGTTCTCCCGCAGAATCCCAACCCTTCCCAGCACTCCCGACCCATGTCCATGTCCTCTGGCCTGTGCCCTGGCAGACTCCCCCCCAAGCCTGTCTGAGCCATCCGTATCAACCCCCCCGCCCCCCTTAAAATTTGATTAAAAAACCCCTGTAAAAAAACCCTAAGAAGTCTCTTCTTTGCATGCCACCTCTCGGGATCCCAAGATCCGTCATTAAGGAAGCATCTTGATAGGCAAGAAGGCCATCCCCGGGGAAAGGGGGAGTTCCCGAAGGGAATAAAGTTCTGTCGCAGTGTAACATAGAGGAGAGTGTGGCATCAACCAAATGGGATGACATCATGGGGAGATGGAACGAGGAGATGACATGTCCCCGGGGGGGGGGGGGGAGCAGCCAGCAGTGTTCAAGAAGATTTTAAGAAGATACTGGACAATCATGTGTCTGAAATGATATAGGGTTTCCTGCTTGGGCAGGGGTTGGGCTGGAAGACCTCCAAGGTCCCTTCCAGCTCTATTATTCTGCCTTCTATAATTGCAACTTAGTGAAAACCTCACTAAAAACGGTGCCCAATAACCTACTAACATGAGGTCTGTGTGACGTGTTCTTGAAGACACAACACGGGCCTCCTGTGCTTCTCCATCGTGGGGGGAGGGAACGTGTGGGCGCAAGTATCAGGGCCCCAGGTTCATCCAGCAGATGGGAAAGTAGACAAGAGAGGGAGAGAGATGCTTTAATGGCTTTCTCAGCACAGGAAGAGACGGTCTTCCCATTTCCGTCTTCAATTGCAGGAAAGTGGCTTGCCTTTCACCGCAAGAGCTCCGAGAAAGAGCGGGCATGTTTACCGGATTTGATTTTTTCTGGCTCTCGTTCTCTGTAGGGTCATCATTCTTGGAGAGGGTGAAGAGCGCAACAGCAATAAACATTTTGGCTTTTGCCAGCTGGAGAAAGCATTAGACTCAAGCTATTCAATCAGTGCAGCTCAAAAGCATCCGTATGGATCACGAGCTCACTTCCACGAAAACTTAAAAAGCCCCAGACAAATTTACAACAGGATTTGAGAGCAAGTTTAGAATATTCACCCACTGTATCCAACCTGCAAGTGCCAGGCTTCTGTCTCCCCGGGGTTAAATTATGGCAGAGATGTGAGAGCCTTCAGATTGGTGGCTCATGTCTTTATAAGAGTGATGATCGAGGAAAGAGACACTGGTACCCAAAATGGGCCACCAGAGCATAAATCAAAACAATACAGGCATCTTGCAAGGTACTCTGTTGAAGGGCATAGAATAGAATAGAATAGATTTAGTTGGAAGGGAACTTGGAGGTCCAACCCCCTGCCTAGGCAGGAAACACTATACTATTTCAGACACATGGTTATCCAACATTTTCTTAAAGACTTCCAGCGTTGGAGCATTTACAATTTCCGGAGGCAAGTCGTTCCAGCAATTGTTCTAACTGTCAAGAAATTTTCTCCTCAGTTCTAAGTTGCTTCTCTCCTTGATTAGTTTCCACCCATTGTTTCTTGTTTTACCCTCAGGTCCCTTGGAGAATAGTTTGACTCCCTCTTCTTTGTGGCAACCCCTGAGATAAGGGAACACTGCTATCATGTCTCCCCTAGTCCTTCTTTTCATTAAACTAGACATACCCAGTTCCTGCAACCGTTCTTCATATGTTCAGCCTCCAGTCCCCTAATCCTCTTTGTTGCTCTTCTCTGCCCTCTTTCTAGAGTCTCCACATCTTTCTTACATTGTGGCAACCAAAACTGGATGCAGGATTCCAAGTGTGGCCTTACCAAGGCATTATAAAGTGGTTTTAACACTTCAACATGATCTTGATTATATCCCTCTGTTAATGCAGCCTAGAACTGTGTTTCAATATGCATAAGTAATATTTGTCAGCAGCATACTTTGGTGGTTTTCTGAGCTTTTTCTCCTATTATTTTTTTTACTAAAATACTTCTAAAAAATTAGCTAATGGAAGTGAAAATAATGCAGGCTACATATAGAGAGGATGGAGCAAAGCGTAAAATACTTCATATATAAGAATGGAATGTGGTATTGAAGCACTAACTGTTGTCATGAGAATGGGGATGTTATACATGCTCATTTTCATCCACACAAGACTGAAAAACATGGATGATCAGGCTGGATTTGGATATTGTAATTTCCTGCAAAATTAAATCTCAGCCTTTCTAAATCTGGTGCCTTCCAAATATGTTGGCTTTTCAGCTCCTGGCCATTATTGTGAGCCTATGTGGAGGATGGTTTCTGCAGTGTGTGAAAAGGAAACAAGGAATCCATGGAGCACAAACTTTCTAGTATGCCAAATTCTTTCTTTCTTTCCTCCCTCCCTCCTTTTTCTTTCTTTCTTCCTTCCTTTCCTCCTTCCCTCCCTCCTTTTTCTTTCTTTCCCTCCCTTCCTCCCTTCTTCCACCCTCCCTCACTCCTTTCTTCCTTCCTTCCTTTTCTCCCTTCCTCTTTCTTTTTTTCTTTCTCCCCTTTGCTTCCTTCCTTCCTTCTTCCTCCACCCTCTTCCTTCCTTTCTTCCCTCCTTCCCTTCTTTTCTTTCTTTCCCTCCCTCCCTTCTTCCTCCCTCCCTTCCTCCTTTCTTCTTTCTTTCTCTCCCTCCCTCCCTTCTTCCTCCCTCCCTTCTTCCTCCCTCCTTTCTGCTTTCTTTCTCTCCCTCCCTCCCTTCTTCCTCCCTCCCTCCCTTTTTCTTTCTTTCTTTCCTTCCTTCCTTCCTTCCTTCCTTCTTTTTTTCTTCTTTCTTTCTCAACAACTACAAAACAAAACCCTGCCTTGTGCATGACTAGTATTTCTCAAAAATATCTGAGTGTGGTATTTTTAGAAAAATCAAGTGGTGTGTGCTATGCTTTGTCTGCCTTCTGGCCTATGAGTTCTCCAGCAACCATTGTGTGGGAATACTCATAACATGCTCTCAAAATGC
Organism: Thamnophis sirtalis; assembly: GCF_051295495.1. NCBI lineage: Eukaryota > Metazoa > Chordata > Lepidosauria > Squamata > Natricidae > Thamnophis > Thamnophis sirtalis. The sequence goes on from NW_028261382.1 coordinate 74,036,347, forward strand.
CAAATGCGTCCAATGACCCTGAACGGCTCGGGATTCCCACACTAAATTCTAATGTGGTTGCGATTCAGAACATTGTGTATGGGCTAATTGGAGCTTAGTCAGTGCATTATTGTTAAACAAGGCATGAGTCGGGCTGGCACCACACTTCCCTTATGGGATGGGGCATCTGGTTCCCCTCCTCCATCAACTGTTCATCTAGAGCCGAGGTGGCCCAGTGGTTAGGGTGCAGTACTGCAGGCCACTTCAGCTGACTGTTATCTGCAGTTCAGCAGTTCAAATCTCACCGGCTCAAGGTTGACTCAGCCTTCCATCCTTCCGAGGTGGGTGAAATGAGGACCCAGACTGGGGGGGCGATATGCTGACTCTGTAAACTGCTTAGAGAGGGCTGAAAGCCCTATGAAGTGGTATATAAGTCTAACTGCTATTGCTATTGCTATTTCCTCGTTTAAGAATGTCCTCATCGCTGTGCGAGTGTTGGATCTCATGCAATTTTTCATGCTTCAATGAAATCTTGATTTTGGCATTCTGGCCCGGGGTCTGTTGAGTTCTTGGGTGATGTTGGTGAGATCTAATGAGGCAACAATCCCAGGAAAGATTAAATCAGGGATGTCCAACCTTGGCCATTTTTAAGACTTGTGGACTTCAACTCCCAGAATTTTCCAGCAGAAGGAATTCTAGGAATTGAAGTCCACAAGCCTTACAAGTCACCAAGATTGAAAACCCCTGGATTAAACAATGTATATATTTCTGAGTGGAAGGCTGTTGGGTGGAATCAGAGGTGGGATTCAGCAGGTTCTGACCAGTTCTGGAGAACCAGTAGCGGAAATTTTGAGTAGTTCGGAGAACTGGTAAATAGCACCTCTGGCTGGCCCCGCCCCATCTATTATCTGCCTCCCAAGTCTCAGTTGATCGGGAGGAAATGGGGATTTTGCAGTATCCTTCCTCTGCCATGAGACCAAGCCACGCCCACCAAGCCACGTCATGCCTACAGAACCGGTAGTAAAAATTTTGTAGTAGAAATGTTTGAACCCCATCACTGGGTGGAATCATGTGTTAGCCGCGGTGGGGCAGTGGTTAGAGTGCAGTACTGCAGGCTACTTCTGCTGGCTACCAGCTCCCTGAAAGTTGGCAGTTGGAATCTCACCAGACTGAAGGTTGACTCAGCCTTCTATCCTTTTGAAATGGGTCAAATGAAGACCCAGATTGTTGGGGGCAAGAGGCTGATTCTGTAAACCACTTAGAGAGGGCTATAAAAGCACTGTGAAGCAGTATATAAGTCTAAGGGCTATTGCTATATTCCTTCCTCCCTCTCTCCCTCTCAGTGGTTAGAAGGCACTATTGAAAGCTAACTCTTCCCACAGCCAGGAGTTCAATCCTGACTGGCCCAAGGTTGACTCAGCCTTCCATCCTTTTGAGGTCTGTAAAATGAGGACCCAGATTGTTGGGGGCAAAAGGCTGACTCTGTAAACTGTTTTGCTTGTGAAGCTGTACATAAGTCTAAGTGCTATTGCTATTGCTATTTATTATTATTACTAGCGTACAGCAATATGTTACAGTAGCCAGGAGACTCCAATGCTATTGCAGACTAGTAGTTTGGCTAGCCAAGATTTCAGCCCTGTTATGGGACATGCTTGCGCACTGCCCAAGATGTGACATAGGAGGGAGAACTGGCTTTGAGAGAAAAATATGTGTCACCTCAGGCTGCCTCCCTTCCCAAAGTTGCCTCGCCAATGGGTGCTACAACCGGGAAGGTTCAGAGCTGTCAGCAATATGACTGCCTGCACAGAGCACCAGCTCGTCTCCCCGTCAAAGTGGTACCTATATCTACTCGCATGAGACATGCTTTCGAACTGTTAGATGGAAAGAGAATGAGGCTGGTGACAGGAGCTCTTACCCTGCCATGGCCTGCTAGGGCTCCAACAACTAGCCAAAAACTATCTCCAGCATCATTAAGGTAGGTGCTGCACAAGAGGGGGTGCAAAAACAGCAGGATGATGGCCACAATCGAAGCTCCATCTCATCTACATGCCGTAACAATTTGTGTCGTCAGCAGAAAGCTAAAGGTGGTCTCAACATGGTTTCCCCTCGACACATGCACCATCATTTTCTCTGGCAGCTTGTCTCCTGCAATGCACGGGCCAACGTTATTTGAAATATTTTATTTATCCTTGGCCCTGGATAAACGATGACCCTGTACTTGTCATTGAGGTGTTTTTCTCCTTTTTAATATATTTTGACATTTATAACCGTTATGTCCTATTTCACAATTATCTGTACATGCTTGTTTTATTACGGCCTGGAGATTCATGGAGTGAGAGCAAATGTGTTGTGCATAAATAAGGGGGCTTCTCACCCGTCGCTCTCTTGTCCTAGGAAGACCTGGTGTCTTGACGATCTTAATCCCCCCACTCGTTTCCCTGTTCCCCCACTCCGTTTCCTTCGCCGTTTGGGGCAGATAAAGGCTCTTTGGCCTGGGCCTCCTGGTCTCCCCCACATCCTCCATTTTCCTTTCAAATCCCCAGAGGATTTTTACTGCTGCTATATCATGCCCTGTCCCAGTTGAGCATCTTCCAAATTGCACAGGACAGGACCCATTAGGTAATTGTGGAGGGCCACCCATTTTGGAAGGAAGGAGCTCCTTCCTTCCTTCCTTCCTTCCTTCCTTCCTTCCTTCCTTCCTTCCTTCCTTCCTTCCTTCCTTCCTTATTTCCTTCTCCTCCCTGTCCTCCCACTGTCCCGCTCTCCCTTACCCTCTTCCTGCTCCCTCTCCCCTACCCTGTCCCACCCACTTCCTCCCCTCCTCCCTTTCCCTTTCTCCTCCTCCCCCCTGTCCTTGCACTGTCCCTCCATCCCCATCCCCTTCCCTCTTCCTGCTCCCTCTCTCCCCTATCCCGTCCCCTCTCCCTCTTTCCCCTATCCCCTCCCACCTCTTCCTGCTCCCTTTCTCCCCCGCTCCTCCTCTCTGTCCGTCCCTCTCCTATCCCCTCCTTTTATTGCTCCCTCTCTCCCCTATCCTTTCCCCTCCTCCTTCCGCTTTTCCCATCCTCCTCCCTCTCCTCCAATTATCCCTCTTCCCTATCCACTCCCCTCCTCTTCCTTCTCCGTTTCTCCCCCTTCCCCAACTCCCTCCTCCCCCTCCTCCTCTTCCTCTCTCCCCTTTCCTTTCCCCTCCTCCCTATCCCTCTCATCCAATTATCCCTCTCTTCCCTATCCCCTCCCCTCCTCTTCCTTCCCCTTTCCCCCTTCCCCCTCCTCCCCTTCTCCCTGTCCTCCCACTGTCCATCCCCTCCCTTCCTCTTCCTGTTCCCTCTCTCCCCCTTCATCTCCTCCCTCTCCCTTTCTGTTCCTCCCTCTCCTTTCGCTGTCCCTCCCTCCCCTATCCCCTCCACTCCTCCTCTGCCCTCTCTCTCCTGCTCTTCCCATCCTCCTCCCCCTCCTCCATTAACCCTTCCTCCCCTATCCCTTCCCCTACCTTTTCCCCTCCTCCTCTTTCTCCATTTGGAAAAGTTGTTCAACTGAACAGAGAGCAGGCCACAAATGGCTGGCAAAGCAAAGCAGAGGTTTGGGCCGAAGACCCCTTCCTCTCTGATCACCAGGCCCGAGGAGCGTTGGGGTCACCTGGAGGGGCCTGCGGGGTTATCAGCGCCTCCAGCAAAAGAGAAGAGACGGAAAAGAAAATAGCCAGGCTGCAGAACTTGGGTGGAAATCTCCTCTAAGAAGTCTTTATCTACGTCAGCTTCCCTACGCCTCCCGTGACATCCCGGGGCTTAAAAAGTTAAGCTGATTAAGTTTGGGATTAGCTCCAGCTTGAGATGACACCTTGCAAAGAGAGTTTTGCAGAGTTTCTTCTGGCATTTGCGGAGCAGGCAGGCCCTCCCCACCCCTCTCTTGGGAGTCTCCTCCCCTCTGTAGCTAAGATGCTAGGGCACCTTGGCATCCCCTCCTCGCATTCATTTCCCCAGCCCAGTTGCTCCAAGAGGCATCTTGGCCTCTCCCACACTGTGCCCAGTGAGAAGCCAATGCAGCAAGAGAAGATACTGGCAGTTGTGTTTTGCATGGTTGTGGCTCGCCAGTGGCCAGCAGAGCTGGCAGCAGATTCGGACGGTGAGGAGGTTGGGGAGGAACAGGAGCCAGTCCTGGCATCTGGGGAAGGCTCGGATGAGGGTTCTGTGAGGGGCGAGGGCCGTATGCCAGTTATCAGCTGCCTTCAGAGTCAGACATCAGTGAGGCAGACAAACAGCTGGAGCCTGTTCCCAGCGTGCGCCTGCACAGAATTTCCAGACAAAGGGAACAACTAAAGAACAGGGGTTGACTTGGGAGTAAGGCCGCAGGTGGATGATGAATGGATCCTTTTAGAGGAAATAAAAGGGAAACGAAAGGGGATTGGAGTTTGCAGGAGACAATTAGTTCGCCTCATTGGTTGTGACTCTCCGAGACTCCTTGCCAAGTTTTGCAGATATCGTCCTGGCAGCTCTCCCAGTCAGATAAAGTCTGTGACCATAAATCCTCCCTCGAAAGACTTTGCTGGATGTGAATGAGCAGAATTCACAGCAAATTAATAAAATGATTTTTTGTCAGGATAAAGAGTTTGCTTCAGTCTCTTGGGAAGCCTCGGTCAAAACAGTCCAGCTCTAAGTCAAACCTCAGTGCACCGTGGGAAGCTATGAAATTGCTACTTTGGCTCGTTCCCTGAAGCAGTTAAAATCAGTGGACCAGGGGTGGGTTTCAAAAATTGTTTGAACCTACTCTGTGGGCATGGCCTCTTTTGTGGGAGTGGCTTGCTGCCCATGTGACCGGATGGGAGTGGCTTGCCACCCATGTGACCTGATGGGAGTGGCCAAGATGATGTTATTACTAGATATTACTAATTACTAGATATTATTAATATTACTAGATCATTATTAATGCGTAGATAATTGTCATTACACACACACACACACACACACACACACACACACACACACACACACACACAAACAAACTATGACAGTGCTAGGAAAACACCCAAAAAATAAGAATCCCCCCCCTCCCGCCAAAAAAACCACTGCCAATGAAACCATTTTTTTTCCTAAGCCTAAGGACAGGAAAGACAAAGTCACTGGAATAAAAACCATCAAGGCAATATGGAAAATTATAAAGGACAGGCGCTCACAGAACCATCAACCACCTCAGAATAACCTAAAAAAGGAGGGTGAAACACACTGCCTTGCAACAAACCTGGCCTGCCCATAGACAAGCAGCCACTTTGAGACACATAAACCTGGTCTGAACACTTAAAAGCAACATATTGCATCACAAATACAACATTTGCAAAAAGGAATAACATTTCTTGTAATAAACATTCTATAAACAATAAATAAATAAAAATTCTCTAAAATAATTTAAAACCACCACGTTCAGAGAACACCAAAGGACCCCACAATCCTCTCCCTCATCTTTTTCTTTTTTGTCCTAACTTTCTCCTCCTTCCCCCCCAACCCCACTCCCTTCTAGCACTGATGATGTTCCAAACTAGGAGTGCTGGAGAGGAGCTCTCACAGGGCGAAGAGCTTCCCGCTACAGGCACAATCTATCTGCAGCCGTAAATGACTGCAAGCAGCAGCTTCAAGCACCTGCTCGCAGCTGACAGTTGCGTTTGGGAGCAGAGGTGGCGGAAGCGGGCACAGACGGGATGTCCCCGCTTGCTGAGTAGAAGGAGATGGCGGGGATGCGTTGTTTCAGGGCGCCCCGGGCGCCGGCTCCTCTGAGTGCAGCCCATTCCCCCTCCCAAGAAGACCATTTTTTTTAAAACGCCTCTGCAGACGATCTTGAAAACCTGTGAGGTTGCTTTGGGAGGGGGAAGACAGGCAGCATTCCCCCACCCCATCCCTGGTTGCCTGCAGCCTCGGAGCCTTCCGCAACTTGCACAGTAAAGGCAATTCTCTCACTCATGAGATTTTCTTTACTGTGCAAAGGCTTGCTTTAAGGCGGCAGGCTCCGAGGCTGCAGGCACCCAGGGAGGGGGTCAGGGGGAAATGCTGCCCATCTGTCCCCTTCCAAAGCAACCTTGCAGGTTTTCAAGATCATCCGGAGAGGCATTTTTTAAAAATAAAAACCCTGCAGGCACCCAGCAACAGGGGCCAGGAGTGGTACCGGCGTTCCCGGAAGTTAATTACTTCTGGGTTCACCGACCATCCAGTTCGCGCGAACCAGGGCGATCCGGGAGGAACCCACCCCTGCAGTGGACCAAAGATCTGGGCCAGCAATGAATGCCCATGACTCTTTGCAGCCCCATTCTTCACACGCCTTGAACGAGAGACCTCCTAGCTTGATTTCTGTGGAGCTTCTCAGTTATCCAGGTCACGGTTGTCCCAAAGGTGCTTTTTTCCCAAGAGACAACTGGAATTTCTGTTTTTTCTTTGAAGACGTTTCGCTTCTCCTCCAAGAAGCTTCTTCAGCACTGACTGAAGAACACCAGGTGTTGATTTCATGCAAGCAGTAGGCACAACCATGGGTGCACCCCCACCTGCATGAATGGTGGGCATGTGTGCCTGCCGCTTGCACATGGGAGTGATCTGCATGTCCACTCAGTCGTGACCCAGTTCGTAATGGCTCAAGGCCACTGATTAGGGATTTACAGTCTATAGGATTGGGACAGTGGATCAATTGCAGAAATAAATTCATCTGGAATGTCGAAATCATGTTGTGAGCCCTTTTCTAGAGCAAGCACTGGAAGAAGGGTGCGTCCATTTGTACGGTAGCTACCACAATGGATATAACCAAGTTTATAGATGATGACTTCAATCTTCTCGGTCCACTGCTGATTTTTTAGACAGGTGCCTGTAATTCAGAACAGTTATTAGGTTGCAGTCATTCATTGCTCATGGATAAAGCCCAGAGGAAGTTAGGGAGGGCAGTGGTAGGTTCTTCGGGATTGGGCGGCCTATAAATTTTATAAATAAATAAATAAATAAATAAATAAATTAATTAATTAATTAATTAATTAATTAATTAATTCTGGGTCCATACCGGGCCGTACAGTAGAAGTCGGGAGCAGCAGCCACCATACCAGTACGGTGGCTCATTTGGCCCATCCGCCCACCTGCATTTCATAGCTGTTTATAACACAACTGGCCAATTGCACATGTGCGCACAGCGTGTGATGCCTGCGCGACCCCCGCCAAGCAGCAGGGCAGTGGCGTGCTCATGCATGTGTAGCGCACATGCCCGACTAGGACGCCCGGCCCCATGCACAGTGTACTGGTTGCGACAGGATCCGGAATCCACCATTGGGGAAAGGGGTAAATTTAAGTTGAAGTTAGACAATATGTTTTGTATTCTGGTAATTTCTTCGTATGTTTTAACAGAAAGGATATTTTTGAAAATAAGAAAAGCAGATACCAAGGAACAACTGCGGGTTTGAGGTGCCATATTGGGACCTTGGTAATAGATCATGTTGCTTAGGTACACCAAGAATCTGGGATGTCTTTTTTTATCATGGAATCTTGTGTATTCATCCTAGAAGAATGAAATCTTTTGGGAAATATTTAAAAAAGGCAGGATAAAATATTTCCTCTAAAATAAAAATAAAAAATCTTAAGGGAGACAGAAACTCAGAGTCCCAACTACTGAACTGGGGCAGCTTTTAGAAATGCAGCTTTGGAAATCCATTACTCCCTGCAGCAAAGTGAGCAAAGGGAGATTAGCTTTCAGCCAAGAGCCAACACAGGGCAAAGCCATTAAGTGATAATAGGAATTATTGCATCACCCTCCAAACTTCAACCAAACTTAGCTCAGACAAATATCTAGGATTTGTACTTTGCGTATAGAGCCAGCTATGACCCTTAATGTTAGGGTTCCAAATAGCATCCAAAATTAAATCATAGTCCAAGGCAAAGGATTCCTCAAAGTTCCAATTTATTAAGGGAGCCGTGTTGGCACATCTGGGAAAACTCGAATCTGAAAACTTCTCGGTTTCCCCCACCTAGTTGAAAGTTCAAGATCTTGCCCCCACACCCACAAGTCCATCTCATGGTCCAATCTCCCATTGCCATGCTGGCAGTTCCACTCATCCAGTTCTGGTCAGGTGCAGAGGTGCAGAGACAAAGGATGAGCTTGGCTTTCTAGAAGGAATTTTGTTTTGGCTACACAGCATCTAATGCCGTACAATCCCCCCTCACCTTTTCCCACAATAGAACAGTCATAGTAGAATAATCGAAAGTGTGGCAGGCCAAAGATTCAAGAGGAATATGGCTGCAGGCCTGACACCTACATGGTCTCCTGTGACTCTGACAAAAGCCAATAGAATACATTGGATTTTAACCTGTTTTTATTTTCATTTTTTATTATTTCTTTTTCTATCATTGTAAGCCGCCCGGAGTCCTCCGGGATTGGGCGGCCTATAAATCGATTAAATAAAATATAAATAAAATAAATAAATAAGAGTAACTGTGGGCACGGCAAGGAATATTTACCTTCAAACTGCTAGTAAACCCAGAAATCCGATCACAAGTTCTCTTCTTCTCCCTTTTGGCCTCCTGATCTCAACCCCTTTCTTCTCTTCTTTACAGACGCTGATCTTTGGTGCCCGGAGCTGAAGGACATCACACAAGCCTTCTACAATTTTGGAGCCTGTGCTTCTACCTTGTTCCCCGCTGGACTCGTTGAGCACGAATTCATATCGGAGATCTTAGAGTGAGTTGAGATTTATCTCTGCAATGCCTGCTTGTAATTTTGTCCCTCTGTTGCTTGACGTGTGAAGAATGCCTTGTTGCAACACAGAGGCTTTTTTGTGCATACGGGAGAGGGAAAAAAGATATTAGACCTTAGAGAATATACAAACTGAGGTCATGTTGACACAGGTAGGACCAAGTCTCAACCAATCCAGTGACTGATGGGATGCAAGTTTAGGCAAGAAAAGGGAGACTGCATATCTTTGGAGCACACCAATGTAAATAGTAGGAGAATAGAGTCCAACCCATCATGACCCCATGGATAACGTTCCTCCAGGCCTTCCTGTCTTCTACAATCCTCTGGAGTCCATTTAAGCTCACGCCGACTGCTTCAGTGACTCCACCCAGCCACCTCATTCTCTGTCGTCCCATTCTTCTTTTGCCCTCCATTGTTCCCAGCATGTGGCTCTTCTCCAGGGAGTCCTTCCTTCTCATCAGGTGGCCAAAGTACTTGAGTTTCCTCTTCAGGATCCGGCCTTCTAAAGAGCAGTGAGGGTTGATCTCCTCTAGGACCAACTAGTTGGATGGCCTTGCAGTCCAAGGGACTCGCAGGAGTCTTCTCCAGCACTAGAGTTCAAAGGCCTCCCTTCTTTGGCGCTCAGCATTCCTTGAGAGGTACTTGAGGTACTTGAGAGACCGCCTCCTGCCAATTACCTCCCTGCGACCAATTAGATCGCATAGATTAGCAACTACACGGAGGAGAGCCTTTTCAGTAGTAGCTCCGACCCTTTGGAACGATCTCCCCGTGGAGATTAGTACCCTCACCACCGTCCAGACCTTCCGCACAGCCCTTAAGACCTGGCTATCCCGTCAGGCCTGGGGATGAAGATAACTTGTCCCCACCCGAATGATGAATGAATGTTGCTTACTATTTTACTTCTATGTATTGTTTGTGTCTATTGTCTGTATACCCCCCCCCCCCTCATTTTATGTAAGCCGCCCTGAGTCCCCTCAGGGAAAAGGGCGGCCTATAAGTATTAATAAATACTCAAAATACTCAAATTCACAGCCATCCATTTCAACAGGGAAAACCATAGCCTTTAGATAATTTTGTTGGCAGGGTGAAGTCTCTGCTTTTTAGTCTGCTGTCTAGATTTGCCATAGCTTTTCTCCCCTGGAACAAACGTCTTTTAATTTCTTAGCTGCAGTCCCCATTTGCGCTGATCTTGGAGCCCAGGAAAATAAAACCTGTCACTACCTCCATTTCTTCCCCATCTATTTGCCAGGAATTTAAAGGGCAGGATGCCATGATCTTAGTTTACTTAATGTTGAGTTTGAAGCCACCTTTTTTGCAATCTCCTCCTTCACCCGCATCCAGAGGCTCTTTAGTTCCTCTTCACTTTCTGCCATTAGAGTGGTATCATCTGCATATCTGAAGTTGTTGATATTTTTCCTGACAATCTTAATTACAACTTTTCATTCATCTAGCCCCACCTTTCTAATGATGTGCTCTGCATATAGGCAGGGTGACAGCCTTGCCGGACTTCTTTCCTAATTTTGAACCAATCAATGGTTCCGTGTCCAGTTCTCACTGTTGCTTCTTGACCCGCATGTAGGTTTCACAAGAGACAATTGAGATTGTCTGGTACTCCCATCTCTTTAAGAGCTTGCCACAATTTGTTGTGATCCACACAATCAAAGGCTTTAGCATAGTCAATTATGCAGAAGTAGATGTTCTTCCAGAACTCCCTAACTTTCTCCATGATCCAGCGTATGTTGGCAATTTAATCTCTGGTTCCTCTGCCGCTTTGAACTCCTGCCTGTACTTCTGGTAGTTCTCAATCCACATACTGCAGGAACCTAGCTTGTAGGATTTTGAGCATAACTTTACTAGCATGTGAAATGAGTGCAATGGTGCGATAGTTTGAACATCCTTTGGCATTGCCTTCCTTTGGAGTTGGAATGTAAACGGACTTTTTCCAGTCCTGTGGCCATTGTTGAGTTTTCCAAATTTGCTGGCAATATGGGAGTATGTTGGCAATTTGATCTTTAGCAGAGGAACTAGAAATTACTGGTTAGGTAGGACAAAAACAAGGGGGCAGACATCGCACCCTATTCAGCCTGTCGGGTTCGCTTCTGTTGACTTCATTTCCTCGCAGGGATTGTGATTCTCGAATTTGTGTCGCTTTCTTTCGGGAGCCATTACACTGTGCAGCTTCATAGATTGTTTTGTGGGCAACCGCGAAATCGGGAATGTTCCAGACAAGATGTTTTTTTTGGCCCTTGGGAATAGCATCCATGGATTCTTACTTCGGCGCTTGCTTAAGTATTGCTTTGTCCTATTCTGAAACATTGTAGGGGCGATATAAAGAAAGTGTCTATAACATCTGAGTTAGATCCCTTTTTGTTCTTAATTGTTAAGGGCTCGCAGCCAATTTGCTCTCTCTGGAAATGGGAAAAGGGTGGGATTGGAGGGCTGTAATTTGGAAATGTTCTTATTGCACATCTTCTTTTTTGCTTCTGGTGAGAAGTGCATTCCACAGTTCTGTTCTGCTTTTTTGCAGAACCAGCAAGCTCTATCTAGTCTGCTTTGACTAGAGGCCAAAACAGAACAGTAAATATTGGTGTGCACGTAATGGAGAATGGTGGTAGTAGGAAATTGTTTTTAGGTTCTTTTTAAAGCTTCTTTCTGTTCTTATTGTATATAGACTCTTAAGAGCAACAAGTCATTCATTTTTTTTGTTCGCTTGAAGAGTTTTATTGACTCTCTTTGAGGGTCTAATCCTGATGAAAGAATGCCCATAAAGCAACCCATCAGCTAAAATATAGAAAGAACAGTTGCAGGAATTGGGTATGGCCAATCTAGAGAAAAGAGGGACTAGGGGGGAGGACAGGATAGCAGCGTTCCAATATTTGAGGGGCTGCCACAAAGAAGAGAGGGGTCAACTTATTTTCCAAAGCCACAGAAGGCAAGGCAAGAAACGGGATGGAAACGAATCAAGGAGAGAAGCAACCTGGAACTAAGGAGAAACTTCCCCGCAGTGGGGACAATTAACCAGTGGAACAGCTTGCCACCAGAAGTTGTGGATGCTCCATTACTGAAGGATTTTACGAAGAGACTGGGAAAGCCACTTGTCTGAAATGGCATAATGTCTCCTACTTGGGCAGAGGGTTGGACTAGAAGACCTCCAAGGTCCCTTCCAATTCTGCTATTCTATTATTCTATGGGTGGATGGGTGGGAGGAAAAGGAGGGAGGGAGGGAGGAAGGAAAGGAAGGAAGGAAGGAAGGAAGGAAGGAAGGAAGGAAGGAAGGAAGGAAGGAAGGAAGGAAGGAAGGGCAATGGGTGGAAACTAATCAAGGAGAGAAGCAACCTAGAACTAGAGAAATTTCTTGACAGTGAGGACAATTAATCAGTGGAACAGCTTGCCACCAGAAGTTATAAATTCTCCAACGCTGGTGGTTTTTAAGAAGAGTGGGCAGCCATTTGTCTGAAACGGTATAAGGTCTCCTGCTTAAGCAGGAAGTTGGGTTAGAAGACCTCCAGAGTCCCTTCCAGCTCTATTATTCTCTATTCTAAGAAGAAAGCAGCTGTGGATAAGAGCAAGCATTCATGTGAGATCTTTTCACGCCATCCATGTCCAATATGGTGTTCTCTGGATATCCTGGGCACCAGGCTAGGAAAAACTCAGATATAATCCCCAATGCCTTAAAAGCTTAGACAGGCAGTTCTTGAGTTACGACCACCTTAGTTGTAGTTTTGGTCAATAGTTGATTTTACAACCTTTTTTGTGGCAATTTGTAAGCAAATGCTACTGTTGTTAAGCAAATAAATGGTTGTAAGGTGAACCTCTCAGCCGTTAAGCTAAGCAATGGTTTGATACCAGCTAGGTGACATGTTCAGTGGAATTTGGGGGAAATCCCCCAAACCAAAGGTCTTCAAACTTGGCAACTTTAAGGCTTGTGGACTTCAACTCCCAGGGTTCTCCAGCCAGCATAATTTACTCTCTTTGTAATCCCTTCCTCTGCAATCTCTCCACTTAGATCAGAGGTCTTCAAACTTGGCAACTTTAAGATTTGTGGACTTCAACCCCCAGAATTCTCTAGCGATCATAATTTACTCTCTTGTAATCCCTTCCTCTACAATTTCGCAGAGCTGGCTGGAGATTTGAAGTCCACAAGTCTTAAAGTTGCCAACTTTGGGGACCTCTGCACCAAATGTTTGAAAACCAACCCACAAGTTCTGGAAACTAACTTCCATCCTCATCCTAAACCCAAGCTACAAATATTTTCCACCATCGTGGTTTGCTACAGGAATGGTTTTGCCAAAAACTGGAAGTAAATGCCGTATTTTGGCAAACTGATTGTTAAGTGAATCACTGCAGTTGTTCAGTTAGTAACACTGCTGTTAAATGAATCTGGTTTCCCCCTTGACTTTGCTTGTCAGAAGGTCGCAAAAGGTGGATCACATGTCCCCGGGACACAGCAACCGTCATAACTGTGAGTCAATGGCCAAGCGCCTGAATTTTGATCACGTGGCCATGGGGATGCTGCAATGGTCATAAGTGTGAAAAATGGTCATAGGTTACTTTTTCAGAGATGTTACAGCTTTGAATGGTCACTAAATGAACTGTTTTAAGTTGAGGATTACCTGTATTCTTAACAGAAACACTTATAATCTATGGGTCGTTTTGTTGGGATACTCATGACCATGGCAGTCACTGACAGTAATAAATCATATATCCATCCATCCATCCATCCATCCATCCATCCATCCATCCATCCATCTAAGTGAAATATCACTCTCACATCATCATGAAATCTCCAGAATCGTAAAGTCTACAAACTTGAAATCTGGCACATATGGTCCTCTTGGCTTCTAGGTGGTCGCTAAGAAAGGATTTTTCGAAATGACCATCAGATCCTTAGTATTTCTTATATTATTATTAACACACTGATACTAAGGAGTTAGTATCAGGAGTTAGGCCTTCTACTCCCCCTCCCCACCTGAAAAGAACTCTGTTCCAACTGCCACTTGGGCATGGCCAGCGCATGACTTATCCGGCCCGCGGGCTAGGAGTTTATACCTTCTACTCCTTCCCCCCACCTGAAAAACACTCTGATGCTAAGGAGTTAGACTGAGGGAGAGAAGGGGATAAGATAGGATCAGTGGGGCCAGCCTGAGGGAGAGAAGGGGATAGGAGAGGACAGTGGGGCCAGCCTGAGGGAGAGAAGGGGATAGGAGAAGATCAGTGGGGCCAGCCTGAGGGAGAGAAGGGGATAGGAGAGGATCAGTGGGGCCAGCCTGAGGGAGAGAAGGGGAGAGGAGAGGCCGATTGTAACTACTCATTAATTTTCAAGCTGTAAGTGTCGGTTTAGCAAGCCCGATCACATAGTTTCTTAGCGAAGCACGGGTATCCAGCTAGCTGTTTAAATAGTTTAATTATACCATTATTTTACTTCTTGTTTATGGTGCTCGTAAAGGGGTATCTTTTAAAGCAAACTTGAAAAGCAGAGAGCAAATAAATAAATAAATAAAGCCCTTTAAAAATGGATTTAATCGACTGAACTCCATTGGCGCTGAATTCATTTTAAAAATCATTTTATCTCGCTTTCAGTTCTTCCATTCTGCGATGATGATAATAGAAGGTCTGGGGCCTGTGCTGTGATTCCTGGGTATAGTTTATACGTGTAGATAATGGTTTACAGCAAAGCTTTTAAAATGGAAAGAGGCGGCTGAGCCCAGGAAAAAAGCCTCTTTTAAATTCATGGAGTTCACTGTGAGCGGAATGCATTATGCAGATTGAACACTTTATGCAAAGATTATTTTATTAGTTGACTGTGAAGACTTATACTGAGCCAAATTGGCAATAATCTAGGTGAGCTACTTAAGCCTTAGCTGTTGCAATATCTAGGTCACCCATTGAAAGAAAGGAAGGGTATTCTTGATGTCTTGATAGATTCCACTTATTGGCGAATATATGCATTTTTTTAAACACGCAGCAATCAGTTCCAAGGCACATTGACAATCCTTTTTAAGATGAGCTCCAGAGATGGCACCAATAAGACATCTAAACCAGATGAGTAAAATCTCTTAAACTCCTGAGTTGTACCTCCAGCAACAAGGCAGCTGTGACCAACCCTGGTGACTGCAGTTGGAAAAAATATCCATCTGGTTTAGTCCCAAGACACCAGAAACCAAAAGACACCAGAAATATGGAGGCTGATTGGAAAGATGGTTTAATAATGAAGCAGGTCCTGGGCAGCTGACCCCATGGAGTTGAGAGGGAGGGTTTTTTTATACCTTCTCTTGGAGCTTTGAACTTGAGCTTCCTGTTCCTGTGCAAGAACATGTTGTCAGGGTTCCAAACAGCATCCAAAAGTAAATCAGAGTCCAAGGCAAAGTATTGCTCAAAATTCCAATTTATTAAGAGAGCCACGTTGGCACATCCGGGAAAACGCGTATCTGAAAGCTTCCTGGTTTTCCCACCCAGTTGAAAGTTCAAGATCTTGCCCCCACACCCACAAGTCCATCACGTGGTCCAATCTCCCACTGCTATGCTGGCAGTTCCACCCACCCAGTTCCGGTCAGATGCAGAGCCAAAGGATGACCTTGGCTTTCTAGAAAGAATTTTGTTATGGCTCCATATCATCTAACTCTGTACAATCCCCCCTCCCTTTTTCCCACAATGGAAAATGCATAGGAGAATAATAGCAAGTGTGGCGGGCCTGAGATCCACAAGAAAAAATGGCTGCAGGCCTGACAAATGCATTGTATTGGCTATTGTCAGATTCCTATCGGGTCATGTTTGTCTGAGCTCCTGGTTTGGTTGAAGTTTACCGGGTGTTGCAGTGCCCTTAGGAGATTGCAATGCAGTGGGCTCTGTGTCTTCTGTTAAATGGTCTTACGATGTCCTGGAGGGCCATGTCTTAACCCCATCACCCTGGAGCTGAAGGTCTTTTGTCTTGTAGATAGGCTGGCCCAGTCCTGCTGGGACTATTAAGGAAGACTTGGAGGTTGCTTTCTGTCTTTAAAAACATGTTTCTCCTTTAGGGAAATATAATATTCTGGCTTTTTAAATATTTCCCAAAACATTTCACTCTTCTAGGGAAGGGGTGGGCGCTAACTTTGTACACTGCTTATACCATTTTATCAAATGCCGGTTGTCCTCAACTTAAAACAGGTTTTTTAGTGACAGTTTGAAGTTAAAACGGCACTGAAAAAAGTGACTTACGGCTGTTTTTCACACTTATGACCATTTACAGCATTCCCAAAGCCACGTGATCCTCTTTTGCCACCTTCTGACAAGCGAAGGCAGTGGGCAAGCCAGACTCACTTAACAACGGTGTTACTTATGTAACAACTGCAGTGGTTCACTTAACAACTGTGGCAAGAAAGGTTGTAAAACAGGCCAAAATTCTCTTAATAATCATCTCGCTTAGCGGCAAAAAAATCAGTCTCAATTGTGATTGTAATTTGAGGGCTACCTGTATTGCAACTGCTTTTAGACAATTTCTAATTATTGTAAGGGATGTCCAGAGGATGCCCGTACAGATGGCCTGCTAGGAAACCTGGCCTCTGATAATCTGCAGGAGCCTCTCCCAGGGGTAAAGCTCTGAAACTGTTTTCCAGAAAAAGATGGATTTGTATTTTGTTTTAAAAGATTGCAAACCAACTTTTCAGCTTCCTAACTGAGATAATTTGGCCTAAGAAACTCAGTGTGAATAGAACAGAACATAATAGAGAATGAAATAATAGAAATAGAATAGTCCATCCACCTGGAAGATCAATAGTTGTCTTACACATCTATTCATTTCCGCCCCCTGCCTTTTATCTCCAGAGCTAGGGTGGGGCTTCGCTAGCAGCAATGGCTCTTCCATCCCAAAGACCGGCCCATAGATTTCCATTGTTCTCCTCTCCTCTTCATTCTGTGCATCTGTACGTCAGGCACTGGACCCAGCTATTCCTCCTCTTCCTCATCAGCTACCTCCAGACCTGGGGGCTGTTGACTCTCTGTCTCCCTCCCTCTCTCTCTGCCAGCTCCATTCCCTCTTCCCCCTCAGAGCTCTCAGTTTGCCTCCCTGCTGACCCCGACTCCCACGCCTCCTCCTCTGATTCAGCTGCTGGAAGGGCCATTGCCTGACAGGCCTCAACAGTGCACTTAGGAGACAATAATGGTAAGCAGAAAGGTTATTTCAAGAGTGGTTTCTTGATAAGCAGACCAGGATGTGCATCCGTGAATGGCCCACAGATTCCAGCCAAAAGCTCTTCACTTGATGGAAAGCAAAGGAGCTCTTCGCTTGACAGCTAGGAATGTTATTTAGCAGCATGCTGACACAATCTGTGCCAGCGTTCTTATCGAGCCCAGGCTGAAGAAGCACAAGGCCAGACAAAGGATTTTGCAACTCCTGGATCTGATCAAGCGAGGCGGTTAAGGGGTTTTCGTTGGGGGGATGGAGCAGAGGGATTTCTGGCAAGAAATGGATTCCCCACCCACCCCTTAACTTCCAATTGCATGGAAGGTGATCCGAAATCCTGAAGCCGCTTGCAGTCCCCAAGACCTTTGGGGCAGCCTGTAGAGCCCACTGACAATAAGAAGCCGAGGTGGCACAGTGGTTAAATGCAGCACTGCAGGCTACTTCAGCTGACTGCAGTTCTGCAGTTCGGCTGTTCAAATCTCACCGGCTCAAGGTCGACTCAGCCTTCCAGCCTTCCGAGGTGGGTAAAATGAGGACCCGGATTGTTGTTGGGGGCAATATGCTGACTCTGTAAACCGCTTAGAGAGGGCTGAAAGTCCTATGAAGCGGTATATAAGTCTAACTGCCATTGCTATTGCTATTGCTAACTACTCCAAGTCAGAATGTGACCTTGGACGTGCCATCTGAAGACCAAGAACGGCCATCAGCCTTCAAATGACTTTGTAAACTTTTGCCCTAGGTCAGGTGGGCAGTGACTAGTGGCGCTCTTTTTAGCCTCTTTGAAACCATCTCTAAATCAGAGCCTCATCCTTCCCATCTCATCCTTCCCATCCCAACTGGGCATGGCCAGTCTAGTGAAGAGAAGGACCAGGGGAGATTTGATAACAATCTTCCAATATTTGAGAGGCTGCCACAGAGAGGAGTGAGTCAAGCTATTCTCCAAAGCCTTAAAGCCTTAGCTAAGACCACCCCTAGAATACGGCATTCAGTTTTGGTCGCCATGATGTAAAAAAGATGTTGAGACTCTAGAAAGAGTGCAGAGAAGAGCAACCAAGATGATTAGGCGGTTGGAGGCTAAAACATACAATGAATGATTGCAGGAACTGGGTATGTCTAGTTTAATGAAAAGAAGGACTAGGGGAGATATGTGAGCAGTGTTCCAATATCTCAGGGGCTTTCACATAGAAGAGAGAGTCAAACTATTCTCCAAAACACCTGAGGGCAGAACAAGAAGCAATGGGTGGAAACTAATCAAAGAGATATTCAGCCTAGAAATAAGGAGAAATTTTCTGACAGTGAGAACAATCAACACATGGAACAGAAGTTTCCTTCAGAAGTTGTGGGAGCTTCATCCCTGGAGGCTTTTAAGAAGAGACTGGACTGCCGCCTGTCAAAAATGGTGTAGGGTCTCTTGCTTGGACAGGGAGTTGGACTAGATCCAAGGTCCCTTCCAACTCTCTTAATCTAATCTAATCTCTCAATCAGAGTCCTCAATAGGCTGCACAAAGGCTGCCTCTGATAACCATTGAGGTGTCTGCAGTTGTATGGTCAGGGCATCCTTTCTTGCTGACCCTGAGTTTTCACTCCTGTTAAGTGAACTCTGCAAATCTGCCAGGGCCCCTCCTGATAATAAAAAAAAGGAATGCTCTTGTCAGGTATCTTGGCCCACAAACCTATGCTCCCGTAGTCTGCCTCTTGCCAGAAACAGGTAGATAAATGCTCACTGCATGACTGTATATCCTATTTAGAGGCTATTTTCTTGGAGATGGAGATGCATATATTGCCTGCAACACAATTGGCTCCGGAAGCATTTTTGAGACGGGAAGAAGATTGGGAAAGAGAGCGATGGGTCCTACTCCAAATATTTTATTCCCTAAATTGGACATTTCAAGGGGCCTCTGGTCGATGTGGAACAGCCCTCCCCCCCAAAATTTTCTTCTTC
The DNA here is from genome assembly GCF_051295495.1 of Thamnophis sirtalis. Lineage (NCBI taxonomy): Eukaryota > Metazoa > Chordata > Lepidosauria > Squamata > Natricidae > Thamnophis > Thamnophis sirtalis. The sequence goes on from NW_028261382.1 coordinate 74,055,138, forward strand.
CATGTGCTCTATGAAATTGCACTGTGCAAGGCATAAACATTCGTTTTCAGGCTGATAATTATTCCAGCGATTGTTGTGTAAACATCGCACAGCTGTGCACTTCCTCTTTATCGGGGAAGAGACCTGTCTCCTTGCTCCTTCACTGTTAAGATTGTGCGGAAACTCCCCACCCTGAGTATAGATAGCTATGTTGGTCCTTAATTGGAAATAGTTCACTTGCTGGAATTCTTGGTTCCTTACATATTGTTCTCTTACTAAAGCTTCCTAAACCCTGCGGCTGGCTCTCAGATTACTAGACCCTACTTTCAGAGGGGGGATTCAGCCGGTTCTCTCCAGTCCGGGTGAGCCGGTAGCAGCGGCTGTGGGAGGCTCTGCCACCCACTCCGATGTAATGCGCGGCCTTCTGCACATGCATAGAAGGTAGTGCGCATGTACAGATGTGGTGTGAAAGAGCAAAGCAAGCATACCCACCTACACGCTCACATTTGTGAAGTGGGAGGGAAGGGAATCCCACCACTGCCGACTTCCCCCATGCACAGCCCACTCCCTTTCCGCATGTCCTTTAATTCATATTGCTGCATTTCCATTATTTGTTTTTTTATATTTTCATTGTTTTAGTATTCTTTTGTTTACATTTTGAATAACTTTCCATTCTACTGTTGTAAACTGCCCAGAATAGCTCTGTGGCAAGATGGGTGAACAATAAATTTGATTGATAGGTGGGTGAGTAGGTGGGTGGGTGGGTGGGTGGGTGGATGGATGGATGGATGGATGGATCGATCGATCGATCGATAAATAGATAGACAGATAAGGTAGGTAGGTAGGTATGTAGGTAGATGCATGGCTGGCTGCATGGATGTGTAGGTGGATATAGAAAGTAGGTAGGTAGATAGATAACTCTGTTTTTCTGCTATTCTCCTTCCTTCCTTCCTTCTGTCCGTCCATCAGTGGCTTGCCATCAGATGTTGTGGGTCTTCATCACTGGAGGTTTTTAAGAAGAGACTGGGCAACCACTTGTCTGAAATGGTACAGGATCTCCTGCTTGAGCAGGGGTTTGGACTAGAAGACCTCCAAGGTTCTTTCCAACTCTGTTATTCTGCTATTCTCCTTCCTTCCTTCCTTCCTTCCTTCCTTCCTTCCTTCCTTCCTTCCTTCCTTCCTTCCTTCCTTCCTTCCTTCCTTCCTTCCTTCCTTCCTTCCTTCCCCATCACTGGAGGCTTTTAAGAGGAGACTGGGCAGCCACTTGTCTGAAATGGTACAGGATCTCCTGCTTAAGCAGGGGTTTGGACTAGAAGACCTCCAAGGTCCCTTCCAGCTCTATCCTGAGTGCCAGCAAACCCAGGGAGAAGGAGCATCTTCTAGCATTCCACAGAAGAGCCCTTAATCCTGTGATATCAGCTGCACGGAAGCTTGGGTGACTCTAGCTATTTATTCTAGACTCTAGCAAGAAACACTGCTAGCGATTAGTAGATAAATAGCTGTGGCTTAAAGTCAGGACCAGGATTTGAAGGTTGGCCCCTGAAGGTGATTAAAAGGGAAGCCCAGGATCTGAAGAAAGCGGTGGCTACAAGCCAGGGTCGCAGGACGGCTTCCATCTGGCATCCCTCAATCCTTCACGTTCATAAGTGGTTGATTCCTCAAACATTGTTTGAACCAAAAGCGGAGCAGTAAATCCTGGCGACGTCCCTCCGCCTTCCTCCAAGAGATAATGGAGACGTAAATCTTCCTCTTTTAACTCACCTCTCCAGTTTTCCAAAGTCGAGAAGGGGGGAAAGGAGAAAAACACTGCACACACACACCCCAGGCACTTATCTGCCTAAATATCCCTTCTCTCCTTTCTGCTCCTCCACACCAGGGCCCTAATTAAGCAGGCCAGGAAAGCAAAGAAGCAAGTAAATTATAGGAGTCTGGAGAGGGAAGATAACGAGTTCATCAAACCGACCACAAAGGCTGAGCGGAAGAGAGGGGGGCCTGGGGGACTTGTTTGGCTGGTGGGGGGGGGGGCGGTAAGCTGTTTGGAGCCTGATCCCATGCAACCACACCAGGAGGAGGAGGAGGAGGAGGAGGAGAAGTTGGCGGCTCGGATGGACGTGGGGTCTGCAGCCCAGGGACCTTCCCTATCAAAGGCTGGGATGGATGGGAACGTGCCAACCCGCTCCTCTTTGTGGAAACCCGAGAACAAATCATCCTTTTCTAAAGAGGCCGAATTAGCCATGAAGAGGAAGAGGCTTTTGCTTCTCAGCCACAATGCACCACAATGGCAGAATTTGCATATGGCATTGTCTCCTGGAGGGCCCCCACGAGGCTTGACAAGGGGAGGACTCTACATCTGCATTCAGCTCTTGTTTTAGGGCTCATTGTCCTCTTACACACACTGTCAGGAAGCAGGAAACGGCAACTGGAAAAATAAAATAAAACAAGGGGGGAGGATTCAATTAGCTCTAAATCTTTCGGCCCACGACCTCACTACCGCAGTAGCACTCGTTCCCAGATTAATTAACGGAGGGTACTTGGAATAGCTGGAAGGGACCTTGGAGGTCTTCTAGTCCAAGCCTCTGTTCAAGCAGGAGACACTCTACCATTCCAGACCAGTGGCTGAATTGCAGTCTCTTCTTAAAAGCTTCCAGTGAGGGAGCACCCACAACATCTGGAGCAGTGGTGGGTTCCAGCCGGTATGTCCCAGTACAAGCGTACCAGTGGCTGCTGGTAGCAGCAGCCATCGTACCAGAATGGTGCTTTGGAGGGCCTATCCGCTCGCCTTCATTCTGATAACCCGCCCTGGTAACCGGGCCATTTGCAGCGTATAGCACCTGCACAACGCTCCGCCGAGCAGCTGGAGCATTGCAGGATGATGGGTGCGCATGCCTGCGCAGTGCGCATGTCCGTGGTGGATGCTCGGCCCTGTTGCAGCGCAGCGGTCGCGACGGGATGCAGAACCCACCACTGATCTGGAGGCAAGCTGTTCTACTGGTTAATTGTCCTCACTGTCAGGAAGTTTCTCCTTAATTCCAGGTTGCTTCTCTCCTTGATTAGTTTCCATCCATCGTTTCTTGTCCTGCCCTCAGGTGCTTTGGAGAATAGGTTGACTCCCCTCTTCTTTCTAGCAGCCCCTCAAATATTAGATGACTGCTATCATCCCCCCCCCCCCCAGTCCTTCTTTTCTCTAGATTGGTCGTACCCAATTCCTGCAACTGTTCTTTCTATATTTTAGCTTGTGTTTGATGGGTTCATTTATTGGCATTCTTTCATCAGGATTTGATCCTAAAAGAGAGTCAATAAAACTTTTCAAATGAACAAAAAGAACAAATGACTTGTTGCTCTTAAGAGTCTATATACAATAAGATTAGCCAAACCCAATTCCTGCTACCATTCTCCATACATCTCCAGGCCTTTAATCATCTTAATTGCTCTTCTCTGCACTTTTTCTCAACAGCTTGTTTTGTAATGTAGCGACCAAAACTGGATGCAGTATTCCAGGTGTGGCCTTACTAAGTCTTGATAAAATGGTATTAATACTTCATGTGATTTTGATTCTATGCCTCTGTTTATACAACCAAGAATTGTATTGCCTTTTTTGGTTGATGCCGCACAAAGTAAGTTAGGTACACATGGATACTGTTCTAGTCCTCCTGAAATGAATGATTAGCTGCTCTAGGACATGGCATTCCCTTCCTTTGTTTTACCAAAACTTTCCTTTTAAGAAGATGACATGGCAGACACTGTAACATTTACCTCCTATTCTTGCCCCAGCTCCTGCCCACCTGGCAATTCAAAACCATGCAAATGTGAATAGATAAATAGGTACCACTTCGGTGGGAAGGTAAAAGCATCCCTTGTGCCTTGGCGTATAGTCACATGACCAGGGAAGGGTCTTCAAAAAATGCTGGAAACAGAGATGAGCATCAGCCCCTACAGCAGGGGTGTCAAACTCGCAGGCCGGATGTGTCATATGCTGGCCCCACCCAATTTAGGGGGGAAAGTCCCGATACGTCACTTGACACCGCTGTGATGCTGCAGGTTCGACACAACTGGACAGGAAAAACCTTTACCTTTTAGTTTTTTTAAGCCAAATGCCATAATATCTCTCTCTTGGGAGATTTAACTAGCTTTCTGTTTTAAAAAAAAGTCTGATGTTTTTCCATTTCAAATAGACCAACATGGAATAACCAGAAAGAGGGAGTGATTGAATGAAGGGATTGTGTTCCTAAGTTGCAAATGAGTTAAGTCCAGCATTTGCACACTAAACCCTTAACGTTGGGGGAATCAATGAACATTTAACCTGTATGTAGCTAACGGGTGAAATCTACTTACCTTTGCTACTGTGAGCCTGCGCAAAACCTTCTGCGCATGCGCAGAGCATCAAAAACAGACGTGATGACCTCTGGTTGGGTGGGCGGAGCCTGCTACCCAGCGCACTTGCAAAGGTAAGTAGAATAGCGAGCGGAGGGGAGGAATCCGCTGTGCTGTGCGATTTAGGAAATCCTGCTGGCTAGCTAATATAAATTGCACATCACAGCTGATTGTCGGAAATACTGCTTCACCTGAACCAGTAGCAGTTTTTTACTACCGGTTCAGGCAAACCGGTAGCAATTTTTTTAGTACCGATTTGAGCGAAATGGTCCGAACCAGTAGCATTTCACCCCTGACGTAGCTCAGACGTACGAAGAATATTCAGCTGAACACCAGATATTTGCTAGAAATGGTTGCGGCTCGGTAGCAGCTGTCCCATCATCGGTACACCCTGTTTCTCATTACCCTCATAGCCTTGGTTTTTTGTTCATGCCACTTTATAGTGGGGGCATCAAGAGCCAACGGGATGAATAGCCTTCCCTTTGGCCCAGGAATTGACATCTTAGATCCCTTTCAAACTCTTGACCTCGGTCCTTGCAGTGTACAACCGAGCCCCCAGGCCCCGCATCAGCCTCGCCCTCCTATTTTCTCAAAACAGGAGGAATGAAAAGCTGTTCGGTTGAGAGCCAGGTGTAAGATACCCTTCCCTGGCAGTCAATAGGGTTCCCACCCACAGGATTAATAGACAAGGTTGTTTTATTAAGGCTCCATTGTTGTGCACATCTGGGCTGCCTGCCAGCTCGCCTCTTGCCGTGTTTAGCTTTTGTGGCTGGCCCAGCTCCGATTCCTGTCCTTTCCCATTTGCTAGCGCACCTGAGCAAGAGTGAATTGAGCTGTTTCTCCCCCCTCCCCCAGTCGTGAAGGCTTCGGGATGATAGATTTTGATGTTTTCCTCCCCTTCCATTCTTTTTTTCTCTTGATTGTCGGAGGAGTGGGGAATCTCAGGGCTGTTTCACCCTTCAACATGGATGTCAAACTTGATTTCATTGAGGGCCGCATCAGGGGTGTGTTTGTCCTCAGGGGGGCAGGGGGGCATGGCCAGGGTGGGCGTGGCCAGCTTGAGGTCACACATCGAGGCTCTGATTTTGGCCGCAATGCCTTCCTGCAGTCCTCTGCCAGCGAAAACAGAGCTCAGAGAGGCTGCACTTGGCCCGCCCAGACTCCATTTTCGACCATGACAGTTTCCTGCAACCCTCTGTCAGCAAAAATGGAGCTCGAGGAGGCTGCACACAGCCTCCCCGAGCTCCATTTTCTCTGGCAGAGGGCTGCAGGAGGCCATCACAGTTGAAAACAGAGCCCAGGAGGGCTATACTCAGCCCTCGTGAGCTCTGTTTTCGCTGGCAGAGGCACAGCGGACTGGTCTGTTGCTGTTTCCAGGGTGGGACTGTGGCCAGATCCGGCCCATGGTCCTTGAGTTTGACACCCCTGCCCTTAAATGAGCTGCTTGAGAACCGCAATCCTGGCTGACTGAAGACGACACGAATCCCCAAGTCCCCATGCTTAGATAGCCAGAGACGTCGGGAGTTCTTTTGGGAACCATCGCAATCTAAGATATTTTTCCACTCCGAACAGTGGTGGGCTTCAAAAAATTTTTGGACCCTCTTCTGTAGGTGTGGCCCGCTTTCCGGGTCCACTGGTGGAACCTCTTTTAACCTGTTCGGTAGATTTGACGAACCGATTCTACCGAATAGGTGCGAACTGGTAGGAACCCACCTCTGACTCCGAAGTGGAACTTTTTAACACATTGAGCAGAACGGTTTGGTTTGAGATTGGGGAAAATCTGGCAGCTTCCCACAGTCGAGCCGTCACGTTCTCAGGGTGTTTTACTGAGTTATTTGTCCCGTTGTATGTATGCTCTGGAATTAAGCCGGAACAAAAAAAAAAAAGAATGGTTTAGAATCATTCAGGATGAGCAAAACCGAAGGTAAACAATGCATTTGTGATAACCGGTTTCGGAATGTTATTAATCTGTAGCTTGCATTTCCCTACTGTCTGCAGAGGAAGAAATGCCTCAAATTCTCTATTATTTTTTTATTTAAAAAAAAAAAAACAATATCCCTGAAGCAAGCAGTCTAACGGAACAATTTATTCCTCTCCTCCCCAATTTTGTTCTCCAGATTCGGAAACTCAAAAACTGGGGAAACTTTAAAGACATACGCTCAATACCTGACATCCGAACAGGTACTCCTCAACCTACAATCATTCATTTAGCGACTGTTCAGAAGTACAGTGTTGCCGGAAAAAAAACGGTTCAGCCGAACCGGTAATGAAAATCATGGGTGCGTCTCCCCACCGGCCCTGGCTCTATAACCGTGATGGCGAATCTGTGGCACGCGTGTCACAGATGGCATGCGGAGCCATTTGTTAGAGCATGCAAGGCATTGCCCTATCAGCTCCAGCACGCAATGCGTGTGCTGGCCAGCTGACCTTGGCCTTCTTTTGAGGCCATTTTTCACCCTCCGGAGGCTTCCCTGAAGTGACTTCTGGTTTGGCTGTAGGGCCGTTTTTTGCCTTCAGGAGCCTTCAGGAGGTTTCTCTGAAGGCTTCGGAGGGCAAAAAATAGCCCTAAGTGCAAATCGGAACTCCGTTCCCAAACTTCTGGTTTGCCCAGGGGGTCAGTTTTTTGCCCTCTGGAGGCTTCAGGGAAACTCCTGAAGCCTCTGGGGGGGGGAAGGGCAGGGGAGGCTGTTTTCGCCCTCCCTAGGCTCCCAGAAAGCCTCTGGAGCCTGGGGAGGGCAAAAAAGTTTGCCAAAAGCCAGGGGGTGGTAGTTTTTGACGTGCGCACATGCGCCCTGGGGTCACATACATAGCATTATGAGTGTGGCCTGCCCACCCACGACTCCCCTGTGCCCCTCTGATTTTGGCACGCGATCCAAAAAAGGTTAGCCATCACTGCTCTATAGGCTCGCATTTAGGCAAGTTTTCATGCCAAAACGCATATGCGCAGAAGGCTTTTATGGTTTTTATGGTTTTTTAAAAACATGAATGATTCGCCATTGTATCCCATCTTCCTTATGCTGGTTTACCACTGTAATAAAGATTTGGTTGATTGATTGAACAGACACAAAGGAATAGATTGGCCTACCATTAGAAGCATCTCTGGGGAGTGTTTGTGTAACAGAAAAAGGATAGGAAATGCAACTATGGCTACTGTTTGGGTTTATTTTTTTTTAATTCTACTCCCCGCCTCCACATTTAACATCATTTTTTTACATTTCATTTCATCTTTCATTTCATTTCTTTTTTTCTTTGATCACGGAGCCTCGCTGGAGAATTGCCCTTCGTCAGAAGTCTCACAACACTGCAGTCTTTCAGTTCCCACTCTAAAATATTTTTATATACCTTTTGGAATTTTAAATATTAATCATTTCATCTTCCAGCTCCTGGTGTAGCAGAGGAGGTTTATTCCCCCTCCATAGGGAATAGAATAGAATATAATTAGGGATAGAGTAGAGGAATGGAGTGGAGTGGAATAGAATAGAATTAGGGATAGAATAGGGATAGAATAGAGGAATGGAATAGAATAGAATAGAATAGAATATAGAATACAATAGAATAGAATAGGGATAGAGTAGAGGAATGGAATAGAATAGAATAGAATAAGGGGTAGGGTTTGGTAGAGTAGAGTAGAATTTAGAATTAGAATAGAATAGAATATAGAATACAATAGAATTAGGGATAGAATAGGGATAGAGTAAAGGAATTGAGTGGAATGGAATAGAATAGAATTAGGGATAGAATAGGGATAGAGTAGAGGAATGGAGTAGACTGGAGTGGAATGGAATGGAATAGAATACAATAGAATTAAGGACAGAGTAGAGGAATGGAGTGGAGTGGAATAGAATAGAATAGAATTAGGGGTAGAATAGAGGAATGGAATAAAATAGAATGGAATGAAATGAAATAGAATAGAATAGAATAAGGGGTAGGGTTTGGTAGAGTAGAATTAGAATAGAATAGAATATAGAATAGAATAGAATAGAATAGAATAGAATTAGGGATAGAATAGAGGAATGGAATAGAATGGAATAAAATTAGGGATAGAATTGGGATAGAGTAGAGGAATGGAGTGGAATAGAATAGAATAGAATTAGGATAGAATAGGGATAGAGTAGAGGAATGAAATGGAGTGGAATGGAATGGAATAGAATAGAATTAGGGATAGAATAGGGATAGAATAGAGGAATGGAATAGAATAGAATAAGGGGTAGGGTTTTGGTAGAGTAGAATTAGAATAGAATAGAATAGATTAAGGGGTAGGGTTTGGTAGAGTAGAATGGAATAAGAATAGGATAGAATAGAATAGAGAATAGAATAGAATATACAATATAGAATGGAATAGAATATGGAATAGAATAGAATATGGAATAGAATAGAATAGAATATAAAATAGTATATAAAATAGAATAGAATTGAATTGAATTCTTCATTGGCCAAGTGTGATTAGATACACAAGGAATTTGTCTTTGGTGCATATGCTCTCAGTGTACATACAACAATAGTGATAGATCATTAACATAGTCATTGTAAAATACGTTCATCATAAAACATTAGATACAACACTGATAATCATTAAGCCTTGTGTGTCAAAACAGGTACGCTTTTATAAGCGAAATACAGGGCTCAGGTATATAAAGGGTTAAAAATGTGGCATTGTGGAATGAAGGAACTTTCTTTCATTGTGATTAAATTACACTGTCTTCAATGTAGGTCAGATTTGTGAGCCGAAAGCTTGAAAAAAGGGGCCTTTTGAAATCACTTTTAGCTCTGAAAAAGGGGAAGAAATGAGGGAAAGAGAAGAAAAGAAAAAGGGGGAGGAGAACTCTCATCCTCGTCTTCCGTTTCAGCCCAAAGCAATTTGAAAAAGCTGGCCGAGAAGCTGAGCCTTGAAATTGGTAGGTTCCTAAATAGGAATTGGGGAAGTGGGGGGAGAGCCTGGGGCCCCCTCCTCGGGTTAGACTAGCCGAGCAGAATTTGGAACCAAGCATGAAATTTCCCTGATAGAAATGCCCCCCTCCTACCGCCTCCCCCATCCCCATCGGACAGGATGAACCTATTTCTCAAAATAGCAGCCGGCAATGTGCCAGACTCAAGTGGTTCCGGCAAAAAAGATAATAAAATAAAATAAAAAAGAGTGGGTGCGTGGGTGAGAGAGGGAGGGAGGGAGGGAGGAGCTCTCAAAAGCACAATTATCCCTGTCTCTTTTTAGCTGAATTTACTCAACCCCAAGGGAAGGCGGAGTTGTTACGCCACGGTTGAAATGAATTCGGTCCTGGAGCGGAACTACTGGAGTCAAGCGTGGAGCTTTTGGGGAATTGGAGGGCCTCCACCTTTGAGCCAAGAGGTTTAACAGGTGATTAACAGAGTTGGAAGGTCATCTAGTCCAGCCCCCTGCCCAAGCAGGAGACCCTACATCTTTTCTGACAGATGGCAGTCCAGTCTCTTCTTGAAAGCCTCCAGGAATGAAGCTCCCACAACTTCCAAAGGCAACTTCTGTTCCTTTGATTGATTGATCTCACTGTCAGAAAATTTATCCTTATTTTCAGGTTGAATATCTCCTTGTGCAGCTTCCATCCATTAATCCTTTTCTGGCCTTCAGGTGCTTTGGAAAATAGCTTGACACCCACCCACCCCCGCTTTCCTCTCTAGGGAAGCCCCTCAAATATTGGAAGACTGCTCTCCTGTCTCCCCTGGTCCTTCTCTTCACTAGACTAGCCAGGCCCAGTTCCTGCAACCATTCATCATACGTTTTAGCTTCCAGTCCCCTCATCATCTTGGTTGCTCTTCTCTGAACTTTTTCTAGAGTCTCAACATCTTTTTTATAGTGTGGTGACTAAAACTGGATGCAATATTCTAGGTGTGGCTTTACTAAGGCTTTAAGACTTTCTGCAGCAGCCCCTCAAATATTGGAAGACTGCTATCTTGTCTCCCCTGGTCCTTTTCTTCACTAGACTAGCCATGCCCAGTTCCTGCAATCTTCATCGTAATTTTTAGCCTCCAGTCCCCTAATACTCTTGGTTGCTCTTCTCTGCACTCTTTCTAGAGTCTTAACATCTTTTTTATAGTGTGGTGACCAAAACTGGATACAGAATTCTAGGTGTGGTCTTACTCAGAACTATAATAGAGTGGTATTAGTACCTCACTTGATTTTGATTGAATCCCTCTGTTAATGCAATTTGTTTATGTTTATGTTTATGTTTTATTTATTTATAGGCCGCCCTTTTCCCTGAGGGGACTCAGGGCGGCTTACAATCAAAAAGGAAGGGGAGTGTAGGACAATATGAAAAAAGAAATGTGCACAAAGTAAATTAGACAATAAAACTCAACATTCACTCAGCATTCGGGAGGGGTGAAATAAGATTATCCCCAGGCCTGACGGGTTAGCCAGTTCTTGAGGGCTGTGCGGAAGGCCTGGACGGTGGTGAGGGTACGAATCTCCACGGGGAGATTGTTCCATAGTGTCGGAGCCGCAACAGAGAAGGCTCTCCTCCGAGTAGTCGCCAGTCGGCACTGACTGGCGGATGGAATACGGAGGAGGCCAACTCTATGCGATCTGATGGGACGCAGGGAGGTAATTGGCAGAAGGCGGTCTCTCAAATAGCCAGATCCACTACCATGGAGCGCTTTATAGGTGGTGAGTAGGACCTTGAAGTGCACCCGGAGACCAACAGGTAGCCAGTGCAGCTCACGGAGGATCGGTGTTATGTGGGCGAACCGTGGTGCGCCCACGATCACTCGCGCGGCCGCATTCTGGACTAGCTGTAGTCTTCGGATGCTCTTCAAGGGCAGCCCCATGTAGAGCACATTACAGTACAATTTAGGATTGTATTGGCTTTTTTGGCTGCCGCCGCACACTATTGGCTCATCTTTTAATTGGTTGTTTAGATTCAGGCTGTCTGACCTTGACAACTTTAAGACCTGTGGACTTCAACTCCACAATTTTCCAGCCAGCCAAGCATAGCTGTCTTTCTCTTCAACTCCCAGAATACCCCAGCCAAGCTGGCTGGGAAATTCTGGAGCTGAAGTCCACAGGTCTTAAAGTTGCCATGGTTGGACACTCCTGGCTTAGGTGGAGCCTGGGGAGTTAGTTTCAATGCCCAGGGTGTGTCAACGTAGGCTCAAGATCACTGAATAATTGCAAATATCCCAGATGAGTTTGCTGGTCACAGCAAGGTTCAAGTATTTAATTATTTGCCACTGAAAACAGCACGTGCCATTGTTCCCCACATTTGAGTTAGAGAGAGGGGTCTTCTCCTACATTTACTGTGTTTTCCTGACTCCCAAAATAAGCGCTTGGCCTTATTTTCGGGGAGGTCTTATTATTTTTGAGGTGCTGGAGGTGATGAGCGTGGTCACCTCATGGCTGCTGCTGTGTTGCAATATTTCCAGGGAGGGCTTATTTTGGGGGGAGGGCTTATTTTAGTGCATGCACTCAAAAACTCGATTGGGCTTATTATCCAGGGAGGTCTTATTTTCGGGAAAACGGGGTACATAATGTATTGTTCCACAATTTGGCTTATCTGCTTTTGGTTTAGTCCTGATATTTCTCAGACGTGGCAACTCCAAGATGTTGTGTTGAGGTGCCCACATCCTAAAACTCCCAAGTTTGAGAAACATTGGTTTGGTCTCTTCCACACAAGCAATTACGGCCAGTTCAGCATCAGTATTACACTAATACAGTGGTATCTTGGAATTCATTGTTCATTGGTTCTGGGAAGTGCCGTGAGTATCAAAAATGATGAGTTATTGATACTTATTGTGTAACCCATAAGAAATAATGTAGTGAGTCACAAGCAGGGGTGGAATTCTACCAGTTTGGACTGGTTCGTGCGAGCCAGTAGGCTCCGACGATCAGCTGGGAATGAATCAGTTCACCCCTACAATCAGATGGGCCGATCTGCCCACCCACAGTATTGTCCTACCTTTATCTTCTCAGCTGATTCGCACGGCAGAGCGCCATATGAATCAGCTGTGTTACTTCTCCAAAGAAACCCTTAAGTGAAGATTTCTTCAAACTGCACATGCACACACACATTGCTCACCAAACCAGTTGTTAAAGCAGGAGGATCCCACCACTGGTCACAAGGCAGCCGACACCGACATGTTCTAGCTCATGCATTGAGTACCGAAGAAATGATGAATACCGGGACAAAAATGTTTGCATCAAAATGTGTTGAGTACCAAATCTGATGAGCAAATTCAAAGCAGTTGAGTACCAAGGTACTCAAAGTATTTTCTTGCATTGCCCTTGTTGGCACCTGAACCAACTGTTGTGGCCTGCCAGCAGCCACAACAGAGCTGGCAGCAGATTGGGACAGTGAGAAGGTTGGGAAGGAAGATGGGCGAGTCTTGGAGTCTGGGGAAGGCTCTGATGAGGGCTCTGTGTCAGAGGCAGAGAGGGCGCCAGGACAGTATGCCAGTTATCAGCTGCCTTCAGAGGCAGACATCAGTGAGGCAGATGAACCGCTGGACCCTGTTCCCAGTGTGCGCTTGCGCAGAGTTGCCAGACGAAGGGAGTAGCTAAAGAACAGGGATCGACTTGGGAGTAAGGCCACAGGTGGACGATGGATGGCCCCTCCCAGAGGGAATAAAAGAGGAGCGAAAGGGGAGTGGAATTTGCAGGAGAGTATTAGTTCATTCCTGCATTTTTGCCAAGTCTGAAAAATATTGGCCTATCCACTCTCCAAGCCTGATAAAGGTCGGTAATTGTGAACTATCTTGAAAGTCTGTGAGAGAGGAAAGACTTTCTTGGAGGGGAATTCACTGTCAATGAAATAAAAGGGGTTTATCGGGATGAGGACTCGGCTTCGTGCTGCTGGGGAAGCCTAGGTCAGACCACCAACTTTTTTCTTGCTCAACTGCAAAACGGAAGAAAAAAAAGATTTGCAAGCCCCATGGCCCTGTGGGGTTTGGGAGTGCACCATCTTCCCATTCGTAAAGACCTCCTCCAGCTGCTTCATCTAGGTGTGCCCAGGCAGTCTCAGTAGCTAATTCACTTTGTTGGCTTGAATTCCCTGCTTAGGTAAGCAGCGTCGGCCTCTGGGCTCAAATCTTTTCTCTCTCCCGGCCCCACACATACCCCTGGAGGGTCTACTCTGCCACCTAGAACCACCATCGCAGCTGTTGAGGAAGCCGCCTGCTTGTGAGATCATGGCATCATGCCTCCTTCAGATTACTTTAACTAAGACTTTTCTCTGGAGCTTGTTGTACCCATGCACAGTCTATTCAACGATTTCCATACTTCCCAGCTTTCGTCAGCGTCAGGTGCCAACTCATAAGTTAGGTAGAGTTGGAAGGAGCCTTGTAGGGCTTCTAGTCCAACCCTGTGCTCAAACAGGAGACTCTATGGCATTTCAGATATGTGGCTGTCCAGTCTCTTCTTAAAAACTTCCAGTGATGAATCACCAATAACTTCTGAAGGCAAGCCATTCCACTGGTTAATTGTCCTCACTGTTAGGAAGTTTCTTCTTAATTCGAGCTCGCTTCTTTCCTTGTCCATCCATTGTTTCTTGTCTTGCCTTCTGATGCTTTGGAAAATAGGTTGTCCGCCCGCCCCCTTCTTTGTGACAGCCACCCAAACATTGGAACACTGCTATCATGTCTCCCCTAGTCCTTCTGCTCATTAGATTAGACAAATCCAATTCCCGAAACCCTTCTTCATATGTTTTAATCTTTGGTGCTCTAATCAGTTGCTCTCTGCACCTTCCCCCCCCCCCATTGGTTCCATGCAGTTTTGGTTCTGTGTAGCTTTCCATAGGTCCACTCTACTTTTTACAAGATGCAGAGACACTCTGAACAAATAAGGTTATTGTTAGTGCATTAGAGTTCAGACGGGAAGAGACAAGGTCAGTCAATGAGGGCTGTTTGCTGATTCAGACAGCAGGGAGCCTGGGTGTGGCTTAGCTCTGTAGCCCTGAGTATGTGCTGAGCTCAAAAACTAGTCTGCTGCTCTAAACTGAAACTGAAACTGATCTCACCTCTGCCTGTGTTTTGCTTCCAACTACTATGTTGGAAAACTTGGTATTGTATATTTAGTTCATGTATTATGTTATATATAAATAGAATGAATGAATCCCGCTGAATCAGTTACCTGTGTGTGCTTTCTGGATGGGATTGCTGAAACAAACTCTGATAGTTATCCCATGGCTTCTAGCCTTTGCGATTGTGATGACATGCAAACAGCAACACATACATATACCTGTCCTTTATGTCCTGATTAGTGTACATGTGAATATTAGTAGCACGGGTTGGTAGTTGGGCTGTTGGTTTGAACTCTGAGCTTGGCCATTTGGTTGCAGACATTTAGTCACCATTCGAGGAGACATCATCAGTGCATTTTGAGTTGTGCTCATCTGTCAGAACACAGGTCTTTATAGACCTTTTTATGCAGAATGCAGCCGCGCGAGCGATAGTGGGCATACCTAGGTACACCCACGTTACACCTATCCTCCGCGAGCTGCCCTGGCTTCCTATTGGTCTCCGGACACGCTTCAAGGTGCTAGTCGTTACTTTTAAAGCCCTACATGATATAGGACCTGGCTACCTGAGAGACCGCCTCCTGCCATTTACCTCCCAGAGACCCATAAGATCGCACAGATTAGGCCTCCTCCAGATTCCATCTGCCGGTCAATGTCGGCTGGCGACTCCCCAGGAGAGGGCCTTCTCTGTAGCTGCTCCGGCCCTATGGAACGATCTTCCCGTGGAGATCCGGACCCTTACTACCCTTCCAGCCTTCCGCAAAGCGACCAAGACCTGGCTGTTCCAGCAGGCCTGGGGCTGTTGATTTATCCAGCCCCATCCTAAGCTATGAATGTTGTGGAATTTTAATGTTGTTTTATAATTTTTTGTATGTTCCCCCCTTCCTTTTTATCTGTAAGCCGCCCCGAGTCTCCCGAGAGTGGGCGGCATACAAACCCTATAAATAAATAAATAAGATCTGTTCAACATGTACATATTTTAATCTTGCACGTTGTATCCCACATTTTATGTTACGCGATGGCAAACCTTTTTTGGCTTGCGTGCCATAAGTGGGGGGAGCTCAGGGGGGTCATGCGTGGGTGTGCTGCACCCATAATGCAATGCATGACCCCCCCAGTGCGCACATAACAGGCGCTCCCCCCATTTGTTGCATGGTTTTTTCACCCTCCCCAGGCTCCAGAGACTATATAGGAGCCTGGGGAGGGTGAAAACAGCTTCCCCCGCCCCCTGGAGGCCCTACAGAGAACTAAAAAGGACCCTACAGAGGACTAAAATGGACCCTACGGAAGTCTAGTTTGCACGTAGGGCTGTTTTTAGTCCTCAGGCTTCACTGAAGGCTCTGGAGGGCTTAAATTAACCCTACGAGCAAACTGGATGTCTGTTCCCAAACTTCCGGTTTGCCTATAGGGCTGGTATTTTGTGCTCTGGAGGCTTCAGGGAAGCTCCTGAAGCCTCCAGAGGTCCTCCCCGGGTGGGGGGAGGCTCTTTTCGCCCTCCTCAGGCTCCTATAAAGCCTCTGGAGCCTTGGGAGGGCGAAAAATGGCTTTAAAAAAGACTCAGCTGGCCAGCTGACAGGGCAACACCTTGCGTGCCCTGACAAATGAATCCGCGTGCCACCTGTGGCACGCGTGCCATAGGTTCGCCATCCCTGTTATATACTATGCCTTATTTTAACTATGGTCTTTCTTACACGAATAAACCATCCAAGCTCTTTTCATCCATCTCAGATTTTTTGTTACCAAACAGGTATATGAATTCACCCAACTTATACTGAAAACATTAGTGAGGGGAAAAATTCTTATTTTGCTCTTTTTCCTGTGTGGGGTGGGACCAAGGGTATTTTGGTATCTGAGAAACTGGTGGCATTCAAGGGACAGGATGCTGACTTTGACACTTTGCTCTTGTTCACCTGGAGGGAGCCATTGGTCAGCAATAGCAATAGCACTTAGACTTGTATATCGCTTCACAGTGCTTTACAGCTCTCTTTAAGCGGTTTACGGAGTCAGCATAATTGCCCTCAACAATCTGGGTCCTCATTTCACCGATCTCAAAAATAGTCAACCTTGAGCCTGGTGGGATTTGAATTGCCAAATTTCAGTCAGCCGGCAGTCAGTAGAAGTAGCCTGTAATACTGCACTCTAATCACTGCACCCCCAACCTTGAGCTGGTCAGGATCAAACTCCTGGCAATAGGCAGCGTTACCCTGCAATTCTGCATTCTAACCACTGGGCCACCATGGAAGGGAGGGAAGGAAGAGGAACAGCAATAGTACTTGTATATCGTTTCACAGTGCTTTACAGCGGTTTACAGAGCCAGCCTATAATCCCAGAACAATCTGGCTCCTCATTTACCGACCTCAGAAGGATGGAAGGCTGAGTCAACCTTGAGCCTTATGGGATTCGAACTGCCAAATTGCAGTCAGCCGGCAGTCAGCAGAAGTAGTCTGCAGTACTGCCCTCTAACCACTGCGCCACTGAGGCTTGGAGCACCGGTGTTCTCTACCTGTTCTCAGAGTTCCAAAGATGGGAGGAAGGATGATCATAGAAGGTTGAAGGGTTGGGAATGATTGAAGCATAATGACTGAGAAATGCCCTTTGTAAAACTTGGGTCACATCTAGCATTCTGCATAAATAAGATCTCTTGCAACCCAACTATTGCTTTAGGTCTGCATTAAGTTCATGCAGGATTCTTAAGTCACGTCGATCTTAACTCATAATTATTCTGACCACGAATAAATCAGGATTCAATCTGTTGTGTTCTAAATGTTTCTCTTCCTGATTTACAGCTCTTCCCTTAATTGAACTTTAATTGAACGGTTATACTTTGAAAATTCTTGGCATTGAAGTCCGTGAATCGGAAATCACGCATGTTGGGAGGAAGGCTGCCACTAGTCGGGCTGTCACCTGATGTTTTAAACTGAGGGGATGCCCAGAATTTCAATTTAGAACCCGTTGTGTTCGGTCTAGAATTCAAGGAACCCCATGAGTTTTCTCATATATTTTGCAAAACTCTCGTCCTAGAAATGAAGCAAATATTAAACAGTTTCTGGATCATATGAGACCTTTCCCTTCGGGGCTTTTGAAATTATATTTTGTAATTTGATTTTGAAGGAGTCCATTCAAACCAGGAGTGTCCAACTTTGGCAACTTTGGAGAGCTGTGGACTTCCAACATCCAGAATTCATCTCAAAGGTGCCTTTTTCTTCTTCAAAACATAACTGGAATGAGGTTGTTTTTTCCTTGAGGAAGACGAAGAAAATGTTTCACTTCTCATCCAAAAAGCTTCATTGCAATCAGCTTCTTCTTCTTCCTTCTCAAGGAAAAAACAGTCTTTTTTGAAGGGGAGGGGAAAAAAGCACCTTTGAGACAACTATGACCTGGATAGGTGAGAATCTCCACAAACATTCAGAATTCATTCATGGCAGGCATGCGTTAAAATCCACAACTCTTAGGCGTTGAATCCACAAGAGTTAAAATCCACAAGATGTTAAAATCCACAAGTCTTAAAGTTGCCAAGATTGGACAAACCTGTTTTAAAAATATGGCATCCCCCCCCCCCCATTCTTTTTAAGCTTTTGGGAAGGATTTATTTTCACATGGCTTTAAAAAAGGACCATAAGGAAGGCTGAGCACCAAAGAATGGAGGTCTTTGAACTCTGGTGCTGGAGAAGACTCCTGCAAGTCCATTGGACTGCAAGACGATCCAACCGGTCAGTCCTAGAGGAGATCAACCCTGACTGCTCTTTAGAAGGCCAGATCCTGAAGAGGAAACTCAAATAATTTGGCCAGAAGGAAGGACTCCCTGGAGAAGAGCCTAATGCTGGGAAAGATGGAGGGCAAAAGAAGAAGGGGACGGCAGAGAAGGAGGTGGTTGGATGGAATCACTGTAGTAGTAGGCATGGACTCTGGGGAATGGTAAAGGACAGAAAGGCCTGGAGAAACGTTGTCCATGGAGTTGTGATGGTCGGCTAAGACTAACTAACTAACAACAGCAACAACAAAAAAAGCTTTAAAAATGCCACCAAGAAGTAATATTTTCCCCTTAGATTTTTTTTTTGTAGCCCTCTGGATTGGGCAATGAATTCTGGTACTTCGAAAGGAAGGAACCCCAAATAGAGTTTGTCAAAAGTTCTTGGAGTTTAGGCTGATTCCAACATTGGCTTCCTCTAACATGCAGGCTCAGGTGGCTTCCTCCAAAATAAGGAGAGTTGAACCCAAAACAGAAATATAAGGGATGAGGCAGAGTCCTCATTAGGAGTTTAGAGGAAAGCATAGTAAATTCCATGAAGTTCCCATCAAATTTGATAGAGTTTGGTGAGGAAAACATCTTGGTTGATGACCTTCCAAGGGGTAGATATGGCTCTTCAGATTGGCTGTCTGCTCCGGTTGCGGAGATGGTCAGGGTTACCTTTGGTCTCCCTCCGTTGACTTTCTCCTTCTCCATTTGCAGATTCCCAGAATACTCTTCTCATCCTGCAGACGTCAAGAACGAAAATATCTACTTCCAGCTTAGCTTCA
Source organism: Thamnophis sirtalis (assembly GCF_051295495.1). Taxonomy (NCBI): domain Eukaryota; kingdom Metazoa; phylum Chordata; class Lepidosauria; order Squamata; family Natricidae; genus Thamnophis; species Thamnophis sirtalis. Next base: position 74,073,983 of record NW_028261382.1, read on the forward strand.
TACCAATGCTGGAAGATACGTTCAAGGTAGGCATCCAAATAACCTCCTGCTACAACTAGATGCTGAGGGACGCAGTGGCTCAGTGGCTAAGATGCTGAGCTTGTCGATCAGAAAGGTTAGCAGTTTGGTGTTCCGAATCCCTAGCACCGCGTAACGGAGTGAGCTCCCGTTACTTGTCCCAGCTTCTGCCAACCTAGCAGTTTGAAAGCACGTAAAAAAAATGCAAGTAGAAAAAATAAGGACCACCTTTGGTGGGAAGGAAATAGTTTTCTGTGTGCCTTTCGCATCTAGTCAAGCCGGCCACTTGGCCATGTTTTTTTTTTTTAAACTGTAGAAACTTTCATAATTTTCCCACTTTCAATACCTTGCAATGTAAGGACTTTATTAGTAGCTGGATACCCGTGCTTCGCGATTGAATTATGTGATTGGGCAATGCAGGAGAAATCTGGCTCACAATCTATTGACTCAGTGGGAGTTAGAAATTGAAATACATAAGGGAATATTGCTCCTGCCTCCTTGAGTCCAGAAGCAATTCCATAGTTGGAAGGCGTAGACATTTTGGTGAAGTACTGATGTTTAGTATTGTAAGGAGCCCCAGACCAAATCCCAACTGAAAGAGTGGAATGTCTGCCAATTTGAACTGAGGTGCCAGAATGTGAGGCAACTGGGCGTTGGAACAGAGCTCTTTTCAGGTGGGGAGGGGGGAATAGAATGTCTAACTCCTTAGCATCAGAGTGTGTTAACATAAGGCAACTGGCAGTTGAAACAGAGTTTTTTTCAGGTGGGGAGGGGAAGTAGAACTCCTTGGCATCAGAGCATGTTAATTACTGTATAAGAAATGCTAATGATCTGATGGTCATTTCAAAAAATCGTTTCTTAGCGACCATCTAGAAGTTGAGAGGAACATACGTGCCAAATTTCAAGTTTGTAGGCTTTACGGTCCTGGAGATTTTGTGATGAGTGAATGGTTCTTTCCTTTTATATATATAGATTTTTAAAACTTTTACGCCACCCATCTTGCTTAGAGCCGACTCTGGGCAGCTTACGAGCACTATTCTACATGTATCTCCCTAATTCAATACCATTAACATAAATATTTCTAGAACTTCTTTTAATGTGAATCACCCTGATTTTCATCAGTTGATACCCATTTTTTTCCAAATTGTAATACAGGTAGTGCTCAACGTGCTACAGTTTGAAGTTACAACGGCACTGGTACTTCACACTTATGACCACTGCAGCATCCCCATGGTCACGTGATCAAAATTTGGCCACTTGGCCACTGACTCATATTTATGACATTTGCAGCATCGTAGGGTTATATATGGCCCTCCTTTGCTTCCTGACAAGCAAATTCAATGGGGAAACCAGATTCACTTAAAACCCTGTTATTAATTTAACAATTACAAATGGTTCACTTAACAACGGTGGCAAGAAAGGTCACAAAACCAGGCAAAACTCACTTAGCAAGTGTCTCGCTTAGCAACATAAATGTTGGGCTCAATCAGGGTCGTAAGTCGAGGACTACCTGTATGCAGATTTTCCTGGTTTAAACTCCTTTCTGAAACGGGACTTCACTGTTTACATGATATTTCCAGTCATGTACCTTTTTCTGCCCTTTTAGAATTTTTGATTGGGGGAAAATAAACAGTGAATTTTGTTATTAATAAAGCGTGGCGTTGTAATCTGTTGAGAGCAGGATCCCAAATGTATTTCAAGTGGAATTAATTCATAGTTCTACCTCTTTAGGTGGATCAGTTTATTTAGATACCCACTCTTTGTTGAGATAAAGTTGCTGTGGCAGAAACAGGAATGGAAGGGAATAGCACAGCACAGCATATGGAATGGAATAGAATGGAATGGAATAGAAGAGAAGAGAATATGAATGGAATAGGATAGCATAACAACATAGCATAGCATATGGAATGGAATAGGATAGGATAGAATAGAATAGAATATAGAATGGAATGGCATGGCATAGCATAGCACAGCATATAGAAGGGAATAGAATAGAATGGAATAGAATAGAATAGGTTAGAATAGAATAGAATAGATGGGCTCTAAGGATGTTCTCTGGATAAATTCATAGCTTCAAATGATAGATCAAATTTCCCATCTCCCACAGAGGTTACACCTCTATTGTTGTCCTTGTGTTATCCATCACTCAAGCATTCCATTTCCATTTCGATATGGCCATAGATAACTTGGAATCGGGATGACTGATGGAGTGCCTCCACATTTATTGACCTGATCAGTTACTAGGATCCTCAGAAGAGGGACCACGATTAAGGGAATGTATCTTTTGGCTGCTTATGGGTGAATCTTCTCCAATAAATCCCAAGGAAACCTACAGTTCTGTCTTTTAAGCACCCGTTGAGGTCCTCCTTCTTTCTGTCTCTCCACTCAGGCCCTCCACACATGAATATTAATGGGTATGAATATTATTTCTCCTTATGCATGGCTTTTGCATTATTTTTAATCTCCTGCTGTTATGGTTCTGCAGTGCACGTTGGAAACTTATCTTGTGACGCTTTTGTATAAGAAGGAGGTTATTCGCATTTTAAGATTCATATTTTGCATAAGTGTATTTCTATTACAATGTCAAGCTTTCCCAATCCTTATAACTTTGCAAACAGAGCTCCAAATCTGGGGCAAATGATGTACAGGCAGCCCTCGATCAAACAACAGTTCATTTAGTGTCCGATCGAAGTTACAACAGCATTGAAAAAAAAGATTTATGGCCATTTTTCAGACTTACGACTGTTCCAATATCCCCATAAACGTGATCAATATTCTGATGCTTGGCAACCAACTCATATTCATGACGGTTGCAGTGCCCCCTTTTGTGAACTTCTGACAAGCCTAGTCAATGGGGATGCCGGATTCGCTTAACAACCGTGTCACTAACTTAAGAAAAAACAGGGATTCGTTTAGCCAGCGTGGCAAGGAAAGTCGTAAAATGGGGCAGGATTCCCTTAACAAATTTCTCACTTAGTGGCAGAAATTTGGGGCTCTTGAGGACTACCTGTATTGACTATTTGTTCTTGCACATCTACCGCAACCTTGTTAATCCTCCATTTGTCAAAGAGTAAAATCCTCCATGTGCCAGTTGAATTGTGGTATTAAGCCAGTTCGGTTTGGGGAGAACTGGTAGCAGACATCCTCACCCGTGATGTCTGCTACTAATTTGCCCAAACTGGTCCGAACTGGCTGAATACCACAATTCAACTGGCACGAGGAGGATTTTACTTTTTGACAAATGGTGCTATGCCATTCTATTTAGCGACATTTTTGAGGCCGGGCACATGCATGGAAGGCGTGCGCACGAGCAGAGCTCATTCATGGAAGGCTGGGCACATGCACGGAAGGTGCACACATGTGTGACGTGCACGAATGCACTCAGGGGCAAACCAGTGGTAAAAATAAGTGAAACCCACCGCTGATCGTGGTGCCACTAAACCAAGGGATTAGGGTGTTCACTTGGGCAAAGCATAACGGAAATTGGCATAGTATTAAAGCATCCAAAGCTGTTTGTTCCATGGAAGAAGCCTTCCTGGTATGGAAAACGTTGGCCCAAAGATCTGAAGCTCTTTGCAAAAACGCTGCAACAATGAATAATTTTTCCAGGGTTTACATTCTCGACTGTACAGAGACGGGCAATGGAGAAAGCATTTTTAAAAAAAATAAAGAGGAGTTGTTGCGTTGAAAGCCACGCTATGAAACATAGGCGGCATGCAGCTGGGACAATTTTTCTTGACACTAGGAACGTACGTGTGACAGGGGGGCAATCACATTCCGCAGACAATTGCAATTGATGCGTTTGTAGGCGAGCCAGAGATCACTTCTTCTTTTCCTTCTTCTTCTTGTTTTATTTTTCTTTGAACCGAAGACAAAGCTGTGGCAGTTTTGAGAGGTGGAGAAATTGTAACGTTTTGCAAAAAAAGAAAAAGAAAGAAAAAAAGACGTTTTAGGAAACCTGCCGAGAAGGTCTCAGCGCAATCTTCTCAAAGCCAGAGTTGTTGCAAGCCCAATAACTTAAGGGAAATAAACTGCTGTGTGGCTTTTTCTCTAACTGAACAACTGATTGCAGTGGAAAAACACAACAGGGAGCATACATACACTTTAATATTCGCTTGCCAAGATAAGATGCTCGGCATCACAAGATAGGAAGACCTGCACATGGATTAGAGAACAAACGAAAATATACGGTTATCATCAAGAGGGCCATCACCATTATCTTCATTTAGGTAAAGGTTCCCCTCACACATATGGGCTAGTTGTTCCTCACTCTAGGAGGTGGTGTTCGTTTCCGTTTCAAAGCTGAAGAGCCAGCGCTGTCCGAAGATGTCTCCGTGATCATGTGGCCGACCTGATTCAACGCCGAAGGCGCACGGAATGCTGTTCCCTTCCCACCAAAGGTGGTTCCTATTTTTCTACTTGCATTTTTATGTGCTTTCGAACTGCTAGGTTGGCAGAAGTTGGGACAAGGCACAGGAGCTCACTCCGTTATGAGGCACTAGGGATTCGAATCACCAAACTGCCAACCTTTCTGATCAACAAGCTCAGTGTCTTAGCCACTGAGCCACTGCGTCCCTTCATTTAACAACTTCATAATTCCTTTGCGGGGTGGAGTCTGGGCAACTGAATGGAGCTAGTTGAGTAAAGGGCAAATCCTTTTTTGGCTGCCATGCCAAAAGCAGGGGGATCACAGGGGGGTTGTGCACCGGCACGCCACACCCAAAATGCTATGCGCGCAACCCCCCCCCCCAGCATGTTGCATGCGCGCAATAAGGGACAAAGCCCCCCCCCCTCCCGGTTTTGTTGCGGTTTTTTCACCTTCCCCAGTCTGCAGAGCCTTATTAGGACCCTGGGGAGAGCGAAAACAGCTTCCCCCACCTAACCCTCCAGACACCCTCCGGAGGCCTCAGGAGCTTCCCTGAAGCCTCCGGAGGGCGAAAAACGGACCTATGGGGGAATCCAGAAGTTCGGGAATGGTGACTTTTGGTTTACTTATAGGGATGGTATTTGCCCTCCGGAGCCTTCAGGGAAGCCTTCTGAAGGCCCCTGAAGGATCCGGAGGTCGAAAATCAGCCCTACGGACAAACCGGAAGTCACCATTCCCGAACTTCCGGGTTCTTCATACGGCCAATTTTTGCCCTCCGGAGCCTTCAGGTGCCTTCAGGAGGCTTCCCTGAAGGCTCCAGAGGGTGAAAAACAGTCCTACGAGAAAACCAGAAGTCCATTCCTGAACTTCCGCTTTGCCCGTAGCGCCAGTTTCTTACTCTTTGGAGGCTTCAGGGAAGCCTCCGGAGGGTGAAAAAAGCCTGAAGTCAGCTGGCCAGCATGCGCGCTGGCCAGCTGACAGGGCAACGCCTCACGTGTCCTGACAAATGGCTTCGCATCCCACCTGTGGCACACCTGCCATAGGTTCGCCATCACGGGTGTAGGGTCTCCGTCTTGGGACTTGATGACCGACAAGGTGCCTTCCAATTCTGTCCATCTGTGAAAAAGAATGGATCCCACTTGATCAAAGGTGATCACGACAGAGAGCCAAAGCAAGATTGATCGACGACATCAACAAGTATGGCGGGCTCAATTGGCAAAAGAAAACTCAGGACCGTAAGGGTTTGAATCATGTGGAAGATGCCTGTCCTGACCTAAACTTCACCAAATCACGAAGCAGGATCCTTGTCCCTAGGAAACCTCCCCCCTTTTTTTTAATTAAGCTAATGAGAATTCCTCTCATTCACTCACATACAGCAAAGTCCCGGCAAACAGTCTTTCAAAGGTGAATTTACAACCACAGACCTCATCAGGCTTGGACAGCTGCCAGGTCAATAGTTTCCAAAGGCAACGCTATACAAGGAAATACTTGGCAAGGAGTCTCTGAGAATCACAAACAAATCTTCCCACTAATGAAGCGAATGAGTGGTCTCCTGCAAACTCCACTCCCCCTTCGATCCTCTTTATTCCCTAGGGGAGGGGGCCATTCATCTGAATGTAAATCATGTGACCATACATGCTGCAACTGTCAAAAGTGTGAAAAAAGTGTCATAAGTCACTTTTTCCAGGAACTGTCATAAGTGAAGGAGTACCTGTGTATCTTTGTGATCACCAGAAGTCAAAAACAACTTGATGGCATGTAATCAATCAATCAATCACACAGACACACACAGACACACAGACACACACACAAACACCAAAAAAGAAACTTCTGTAGGAGATGACCAGGCTGAGCTTGAGGGAGGCGTCAAACACATCATCAGTCTCAAGTCTCTTCACACCCACAAGATATCTAAGCCCCACCCACCTTGAATCCCATTGGCTCTGGCCTGTTTCCAATTAGCTTCAACTATTAGTACTTCAGATCCTCATAGAGTGTTAGCATGCAATTAACCTGCATGCATTTGAAACAACCTTGACTTTTGTCATCCTGCGCATGGCAATCTCACACCTATCCGTGGCCACAGCTGCAAACGGGCTCCCCCATTCGCACAGACACGTCCTCTCCGATTGGCTTGTTGCAGGGAGTGCAAGACCTCAGTAGAGAAAGCGTGTGTGAAAAACACAGCACCATCACTCCTTCCCCAACACACTTTACAACCGTCTTTGGAAAGATGCCATGTCAGCAGGGCACCTTCCAACCCACACATGACAAGGCAATTGCTTAGGTGTGAAGTCCCTGCTGGGCTTTGATCCAGCTTGTGGCTCTCGCAAGAGAAACAGTCTTTGGTTTCAGATTGCACTTGCGAGGAAGCTGCAGTGAGCAAGAGGGAATGACAGACAGCCTGTAGCATCCCCAGATGTTTAAAGAAAGGAAGTGATGTCTTTACCCACTGTGGGATCATCTGGTCCCAGAGTTAGTTCTTGAAACCACCCATCCCTTGTTTATTGTTTCCTATCCCCCCCAAAAGTCAGGGAAAACCAAAACTCCTAAAGTTTCTAAATGGCTATGGAGATTCTTGGTTACCCAGATTATGGTTGTCTCAAAGGTGCCCCCCCCCCCCAAGAGGCAACTGGACTGCAGGCAAGTTGGCCAGCAAGGAGTTGGCTGTGTTGCGTTGTCTTACAGCCAGTTGGCCATGGCAAGTTGTTCTAGACCTGGAAGAAAATCACCAAGCTCAGAGAGCACGAAGGTCCCCCCAGAATTTTTCAACCATCCACGGCTGCTTTTTTAAACCATTTTGATGAATCTCTTCAAAGTATTTTGAAAGTTGTTGTCCCAGAACCTGGTTAAAGAGCAGAGGAGAGCAGAGCAGAACAGTAATTGAGAATGGAATGGAATAGCATTCTTTATTGGCCAAGTGTGATTGGACATACAAGGAATTTGTTCTCAGTGCATAAGCTCTCAATGTATATAAAAGCTATCAGCAATAAATCATGATCATAGTCATCATAAAAATACATTCATCATGAGTCATGAGATACAACACTTAGTGATAATCATAGGATGCTAAATAAGCAATCAACATAAATCGTGCTAGGAAACTAAATAAAACAATATAAATCAGAAAGATACAAGCAACAAAGTTATAGCCGTAAGTAGAGGAGATACTGTATTTTTTGGATTATAAAACACATAGGATTATAAGACGCACAATGATTTTGAAGAGGTAAATTTTTAAAAAAAGGTTTTGCACTCTGCAGGCCTCCCAAACCCTCTTCACGCCTTGCTTTTTGCAGAAAAAAAGGGGAGGCATGCAGATGCGTTGGGAGGCTTGTAGACTGCTCCTGGGGGCTGGTGGGGAGGCTAAAAATGAGCAAAAATGGTCCATTTTTTGCTCATTTTTGCCCTCTCCAGCCCCCAGGAGCTGGGAACGGCAAAATGCTGTATTCAGTATATAAGACGCACCCAGATTTTCACCCACTTTTTTGGTGGGAAAAGGTCCATCTTATATTCCAAAAAATACGGTAGGTAATAGGAAGGATGAGAAGAATAGTAATACAGCCTTACTAAATAGTGTTATGGGAATTAGTTGTTTAACAGAGGGATGAGATGGAGGAGAAAACTGTCCTTATGTCTAGTTGTTCTGGTGTTCAGTGCCCTATAGCGTCGTTTTGAGGGCAGGAGTTGAAACACTTTATGTCCAGGATGCTAGGGATCTGTAGATACTTTCACAGCCCCCTTTTTGATTCGTGTATTAATCCATTAGAAGATGATGCTTTGGATATTTATTGGTGCTATCATCTATCTTCTCCTCCAACTCTTTTTCATGAAGCCACTTCTACCTGCCTTCACTTTATCAGCCTCTGTCTCAGAGAGAAAACCAAACATGTCAGTTTTATTCCACTTACTTGACATGTTCACTCTCCATTTATCGCAAAGTGACACATCCAGATCATTGACGGCAACTTAAAACTCCACTGCAACAATTTTTCAGCCCCTGTTTGTTCACTGTACAAGGAGCAGCTATTGTCTCCTCCATTTGACACCCGAAAGTCAAGTTGATGTGGTTGGCAGAAACGTTCCTGCGAATAAAGAATGGAATTTTGGATTTTGAGGATTTTGATGTATTTTTTTTCAGTCTGCGTCTTTTTGTGGTTGTTGTTTATTCAAGAGTAAAATGTATTGAAACATAACCTTGAATACCCGAAGTGCATGTCTACTATATGTATGTATCCTTAGACATAATGTCCTCTGAGGTCTGTGTGTTTCTAAAAAAGGGGTCCCCCTATCTAGAAGGGGCCCTTGGTGCTCTCTGAGCCAGGTTGTTTCCTTACAGAGGTTTCACTGATGATGTTACCTAATTGGGTCATGAAACGTCTGCAAGGAAATCAGCAATCTCAGAGAGCACCAAGGATCCCACAGTCCTCCTCCTCTTTCTCCTCCTCCTCTTTCTTCTCTGTCAGAGTTAGTTGCAGAAAAATCAGATCCAGAAAGCACACACAGATAACTGATGCAGCTGGATTCATTAACTCCTTTATATACATAAGAATAGATGAATAAATGTACAATACCAATAGGTGATTCTTCCAAGTAAACACAAGGCAGGAGAATTACAGGCAAACACAAGCAGTTAGTTACATTTCATGAGACAATCCCAGACAGACTGCTAGTTTACTTCTCAGAACAGCAGACTACTTAAGTTTCTGTTTCAATACTTTGCACAGATTCAGATCTGTTTCAGCTCCCATTGGCTGACTTAGTTTCTATGTCTATTCATTGCCTGACTTTGTTCTCATGTCTCTCCCAGTCATGAATATTTTAACATTCTCCTCATCCCCCCCTCCTTTCTAGACCTGATGATATTACCTAGTTTGGGCAGTGAAACATATGCAAGAAGACAACCAACTCAGAGAGCACCAAGGGCCCCTCATTTCAACCCTGAGCTACTATTCTCATGGTTTGGAAACCTATCTATTTACTTTACCAACCTTTCGTATGTTTTGGAAGGTTTTGAAAACTGCACTGCAAAGCTCCAAGTAGAAGATCCCCAAAACCAGCCATATATGGAGATAAGAGAGCCCAGGGATATCAAGCCAAAGAGATGACGATCAGCAAATAGAACTTAGGGGCAAAAGGTCTTCCTGAGGTTTAAGGACAGATTAATAGCCCTTAGACTTATATACCACTTCACAGTGCTTCACATCCCTCTCTAAGCAATTTACAGAATCAGCTATTGTCCCCCAACAATATGGGTCCTTATTTTACCCACCACGGAAGGATGGAAGGCAGAATCAACCTTGAGCCAATCAGGATTGAACTGCTGGCAGTTGGCAGAGTTAGGTCGCAATACTGCATTCTAACGACTGGGAGGGAGGGAGGGTGGGAGAGAAGGGAGGAAAGAAGGAAGAAAGGAAGGAAAGGAAGGAAGGAGGTAAGGGTGAGGAGGAAGGAGGAATAGCAATAGCCCTTAGACATATACCCCTTCACAGTGCTTTACAGCTGTCTCTAAGCAGTTTACAGAGTCAGCCTCTGGCCCCCAACAATCTGGGTCCATATTTCACCTGGGATGTGTCAACCTTGAGTCAGTGAGACTCGAACTGCTGGCAGCCGGCAATCAGTAGAAGTAGCTTGCAGTACCACCATCTAACCACTGCGCCACCATGGCTCTTAACCACTATATTCTTATCCGACTGCTTTGTCATCGGATGCAACATTTCCCCTGGGCTCTGACTAACGCTGTTAATGTGACGGGTTGTCCCAGCCCCAGCTAGCTCACTGTGGGGGTGGGGTGTCAGTGGTTTTACACACCCAGCTGGCATGGAAGTTATCAGCTTGGCAAAAAAGCACAGGAAGGCCCTTCTGCGACACCCCAAACGGGTCATGTTTGGGACGACCCTGCCTCCCTCCTTTTATCCGCACTCCACCTTTCCTTTCCTGCTGCAGTTGAGTCAGCCTTGAGGGAAGCACTGTCACATCCCCCTGATAGCTATTTTGGTTTGTCCTTTCCTCTCCAGTTCCTAACATTGTGCGTGACAACCCAGCCGCGCTGCTACCCGGATCACCAACGCCTGGCCATCATCTCCCTATTGTGCCGGGTCAGCCTGGACCGTAATCTGCGGAAACAGCCTCTGATAGATCTGCAACAACTGCTGCTGGTTCTGCTTGAAGGCCTCCAGAAATGGGAGGAAACGGTAAGGGCAATAGAACAGAGCTTTCTCCTGAACCTGCCCATTGCAGCATCTTCAAGGGGAGGCAAGGGGTCGGAGTGGCACAGTTAGCATTAATATGCAAGCCCATATGTGTTCAAAGGGGCATCATGCATCGGTCATTCTGGTGGTTAACATCAACATGGAAGCCCATACGTGTCCAAAGGGCCATCATGAATCGATCATTGTAGTGGTTAGCATCAACATACAAGCCCATAGGTGTCCAAAGGACCATCATGCATTGGTCATTCTAGTGGTTAGCATCAACATGTAAGCCCATATGTGTCCAAAGGGCCATCATGCATCGGTCATTGAAGTGGTTAGCATCAACATGTAAGCCCATACATGTCCAAAGGGCTATCATGCATTGGTCATTCTAGTGGTTAGCATCAACATATAAATGGCCATCATGCATCGGTCATTGTAGTGGTTAGCATCAATATGTAAGCCCATACGTGTCCAAAGGGCCATCATGAATCGATCATTGTAGTGGTTAGCATCAACATGTAAGCCCATATATGTTCAAAGGGCCATCATACATCGGTCATTCTTGTGGTTAACATCAACATGGAAGCCCATACGTGTTAAAAGGGCCATCATGCATTGGTCATTCTAGTGGTTAGCATCAACATGCAAGCCCATAGGTGTCCGAAGGGCCATCATGCATTGGTCATTGTAGTGGTTAGCATCAACATGTAATCCCACACATGTCCAAAGGACCATCATGCTTTGCTTATTCTAGTGGTTAGCATCGACATACAAAGCCACATGTGTTCAAAGGATCATGATACTGCCATGCCGCTTTTGTCATTCTAGTGAAACATGAAAGAGCCTGCCATTGGCTTTCTTCGTATGAACCACAGCATCAAAATTTAGCTGATGCTGCTTTCCCTGCCTCCAACTTTTGTTCCTGGGGAAATTAATTTACTGCCTTTAAGTCTGTTGGCACTTAAGGACCCAGGAGCAGAAGGAGCAATATTATCTATCCTTGGATCTCAACAGAGTTGAATACTGGGTCCGATTTAACAAAATGAAATTGAATGTAGAGAAAAATAAAGTTTTACACTTAGGCAAAAAAATATATATGGAGGTACAGATTAGATTAAACCTGGCTCAATAGCAGTAACTGTGAGAGGGATCTTGGGAGTCCTTGTGGACAACCACTTAAATATGAGCTAGCAGTGTGCAGCTGCCACCCAAAAAACCAATGCAATCCTAAATTGCATTAACAGAGGGCTAAAACTAATATTATGGGAAGTATTAGTACCACTTTAAAAAGCCTTAGTAAGGCAACACTTGGAATAATGCATCCAGATTTGGTCACCATATTATTAAAAAGATTTTGAGACTCTGGAAAGAGTGCAGAGAAGAGCAACAAAGATGTTTTGGGGACTGGAGGATAAAACACATGAAGAATGGCTGCAGAATTTTGATATGGCTAATCTAGAGAAAAGAAGGACTAGGGGAGACATGATAGCAGTGTTGAGGGGCTGCCACAAAGAAGAGGTGGTCAACCTATTCTCCAAATCACCTGAAGGCAGGATAAGAAACAATGGACAGAAACTAATCAAGGAGAGAAGCAACCTAGAGATAAGGAGAACTTTACTGACAGTGAGAAAAATAACCAGTGGAACAGCTTGTCTCAAGAGGTTGTGACTCTTCCATCACTGGAAGATTTTAAGAGGGGATTGGACAGCTATTTGTCCAGAATTGTACAGGGTCTCCTGCTTGAGCAGAGGGTTGAACTAGAAGACCTCCAATATCCCTCTCCGCCCAGTTATTTTTTATGCCTGCCCTTACAGATCTCTTAGGAATGGGGTGAGGTCAACAGTAGACAGTCTTAGGTTAAAATTATTGGGGTTTGGGGATGTAACGACAGAGTCAAGTAGTGCATTCTAGGTATTGACCCCTGTTGCTGACATCGTATTTTCTGCAATTGAGTTTGGAGTGGTTTACCTTGAGTTTGTATCGATTGTTTGCCCGTGTATAATTGAGGTTGAAGCTGAAGTAGTCGTTGACAGGTAGGATATAGCAGACAATTTTGTGTACTACGCTTAGATCAGACCGTAGGCAGTGTAGTTCCAGATTGTCCAAGCCCAGAATTTCAAGCCTGGTGGCATAAGGGATTCTGTTGTGAACAGAAGAGCGGAGGACTCTTCTAGTGAAATACCTCTGGACTCTCTCAATCGTATTAATATCCGATATACAGTGTGGGTTCCAAGCAAATGAACTGTTTTTGAGAATTGGTCCAGCAAAGGTTTTGTATGCCCTAGTTTGCAGTACAATGTTACTGGAGAAAAAGCTGTTACTCTGTTATTGTGTTACTCTGTGTCAGCAGGATGAGATACTGAGATGTGCCACAATACACACCAGATTATTCTAAAGAGAAGATGTTTACCCAACGAGTTTGAGACAAGATGGATTCTCCACCCAGCCTCATTCAGTTCCGACTTCTCAGTAGGACGAAGACGAAAATCCCCCCTAGACTGTCTGAACAGACAAAGTGCTTTCCATTTGATGCTAAGTGTCAAACAACAAATAGATTGCTGTTTCTCCTCCTGAGATTGGTGTTCTTTTAACAGAAAGAAAAATGATGGAAGGGAGCTCTGTCTATTTAATTTATTCCATCACGTGGCAGTTAGAGGAGCAGGAGCCTAACGAGAATTTTAAAAATTGCCAGGGCAGCTGTTGGAAATTCTACAGCAAACCCTTTGAAAAGATGTTCACACCGACACAGCAGGAGTCTTTTGTGGGCACCTAATTACTATAGGTAGTCCTTGTATTAATAAGGGATAGGATATGATAGGACACAACAGAACAGAACAGATGAATATACAGTAAATAGGATAGTGAATGGAATGGAATGGAACGGAACAGAACAGAACAGAATGGAATAGAATAGAAATATGGAATAGAATAGAATAGAATAGAACAGAATAGAATAACATAGTTGGAAGGTACCTTGGAGATCTTCTAGTCCAGCCCCCTGTTTAGGCAGGAAACCCTACACCACTTCAGACAAATGGTTGTCCAACCTCTTCTTAAAAACTTCCAGTGTTGGAGTATTCACAACTTCTGGAAGCAAATTGTCCCACTGATTAATTGTTCTAACATATCAACATGTCATTCTAACAGGTTAAGTTGTAGAATAATGTTAAATAGGAAGGGCCCTATTTATTTGCCAGCAACTTATATTCTTTTTTCATTCCCCTTTTTTGTGCTTTCTTGCAATCTTTGGATCCAATCCAAATATTTGGACTTTTTATGCTTTCTTGCAATCTGCAGCCAACGGATGCGCTGCTGAAATTTATTTTACGGGGAATTTCGGTCCGTCGGCTTTTTACATCAGAGGTTTGATACCCCCATATTACTCTCCCGCTTTTCTCTGCAGCTTCACCGATGGCACCTTCCATTTAGCTTCTTAATTAATTGTTACGGCTTAAGAAACACCACCCTCCGGCATAATAGGCTTGGATGCCTCAGTTCTCCGCCCAGCTTGGCAGAACGGCTGGCATTGGCTTGGTCTGGCCCTCTCCGCTCGGCTAAGCTGCCCACCACCCGCTGAGTGGAAGCGTTTAGCCTGCTCCAGAGGCTTTCTTCCCTAATTTTGAACCCGATCCAATCCTGAAAATGATCCCCAGCATTTGAAAGCATCAGTGGCTTGGTGACCTTATTGTTATTCATGAGGAGAAAAGCGTTGTTTGCTTAGAGTTGTGATGGTGAACCTATGGTGTACGTACCACAGGTGGCACGCAGAACCTTCTCTGCATGCATGCAAGCCGTCACCCCAGCTCCAACGCGCATGCACGCGCGCCTCCCGCCAGCCAGCTGATTTTCATGTCTCTGCCACGCATGTGCGGGGAGTGGGGCATATGTGGGAGATGACCGTGCATGGCCGGGAGGAACACGGGGGTGCGTTTTTGGTCCCAGGATGCTGCAGGGAGGCCTGCTAGTCTCAAAACAAGGGGTGGGAGGGGTCACGGGCGCATGCACAGGGGTGAGGGGGAGCACAGGGGAATCACATGCGCAGAGGCATGGTGGGCAAGGGGTTGTCACGCACGCATTGCATTATGGGTGCAGGCACATGTGCCCGCATGTTGTCGCGTGCGCATGTGCTTTCGGCATGCAGCAACAACAATGGTTCGTATCACTGGCCTTGAAGGAACATTTTAAGACAGGGGTCTCCAACCTTGGCAATTCTGGGAGTTGAAGTACACCAGGCTTCAAGTTGCCAAGGTTGGAGACCCCTGTTCTAAAATGGATGGCCTCTGTCCACACCTTGGGCTTCCTAGGTGCCAATTGGGCCCCCTCTAAGCTCCACGTCCTCCTGGATTTGTTTATTTATAGTTTTAATTAAAAAATAAAAATAAATAAACAGGAAGCTTAGCAAGGTGTAATGGAAAAGGCGATGCTCGTCGGGCTACAAATATTACCTAGAGGCAAACTCCGAGCAAAAATGAAAATAACGGGTGGCTGCACTCCAGTGTTTTATTTGGAAACGTGCCTGGGCAGCTCATGTCACAGGAGGGTGGGGGGAGGGAGGGAGGGAGAGAGAAAGAGAGACAGAGAAAGGCAGCTTATGGATAGATAGCTCTTTTCACCCCTCGTGCCCAGTGCAGCAGTAGACTTATCTACTGCTCCACTGTGCTTCACAGCACTCTCTGAGTGGGGTGCAATGTGGCCATATTGCCCCCAACAATCTGGGTCCTCAGTTTATCTCTGACCACTCAGCATTGCAGTCATCTGAGTAGAGGTGTCAACTCACTTCTGTCCATCCTCCACAAAACACACATACTGCTCTAATCTAGACTTCCCGAGAGCCTGAAGCAAACTCCTGGTCCCGGCAGAAAACCCTTTTATTTATTTCCTGTGAATTCTGCTCATTCACATCCAGCCAAATCTTTGAAGGGAGGATTTACAATCACAGACCTTCTCTAGCTTGGAGAGCTGACAGGCTGATATCTGCAGAACTTGGCAAGGAGTATCGGAGAGTCACGAACCAATTAAGCGAACTAATTGCCTCCTGCAAATTCCACTCCCCCTTCGCTCCTCTTTTATTTCCTCTGGAAGGGGCCATTCATTGTCCACCTATTGCCTTACTCACAGGAAACAGGCTCCAGCTGTTTGTCTGCCTCTCTGATGTCTGACTCCAAAGGCAGCTGATAACTGGCATACGGCTCTGGCTCCCGCTCTGCCTCCGTTGCAGAGCCCTCATCAGAGCCTTCCCCAGACTCCAGGACTGGCTCTTGTTCCTCCCCAACCTTCTCACTGCCTGAATCTGCTGCCAGCTCTGCTGGCGGGCCATAACACATCAATCTCACAAGAGAGAAAGAAATACCAAGCTTCATTTTTAAAAAAGACTATCAATAATCGCCATCTAACTTGGAAGATCCCAGAACTGTTAATGCAAAAAGTGGTAGGAGCTAAAGTGTTGGTCTGTCCAATTAAAATCTGTGGCATTTTGCTAATTGGGTAAAGTAAGAAATCCAAGGGACCATGAGTTGGCACTAATCTGTTACAGCTTCCCCCTAGGGCTCTTCATTTTATGGAGGAAATATTCTGTTCTCAAGAGATTTGAAAGAAAGGAAATACAATTTCCTCCTGAACAAACCTGATATTTGTATAAAAGGGAAATGCATTTTTTTCCTTTGGTTTTGAAATAATGAATCTCTCCCCCCATCCCCCACCCCATTTCCAGAAGACGATGGAGACCTTGGCCATTCCTCCCTCAGTGACAGCTCTGTTTGAGTTCAGTTTGTGCTCCCACAAAACTGGCTTGTCAGACCATAAAACTAGGTGTAATGTCTCCTCTCCTAACTTGAGAAAGTAAAGACTCTTGAAACTGATTATTTCAAAAGGAACCTTTAATCAGGCAGATGGAAACCATTAGAGGCAAAGCAGCATCTGAAATCTTTTAGGCCATGCAAATGGGATTGATCTGATAATGATCCCTCCCCTTTGTCCGAATGCAGATTCTGACCAATACACAAGTGTGAAGAGGCTTCCTTAACTCTTCTGCCCTGGAAGTCAATAAAAAACATGTTCCCCTGGCTATCTCTAGTTAAACATTAAAGTAAGATATCCCACATGGCTATCATAAACATCCCTCCAGAGATGTTGGGACCTTCAGTCTTTTGGTGACAGGAAACCAGTTGTGAAGTTGTAAAACTCAGTTGTTACAGATGTAGCTAATGATTTAACTCCAAGGCTCCCCTGCTCCCAATTGAATGGCAGTTCACTTTTAGGGATCTGACACTAGGTTAAGTTCCCTTCAGCCAATTTTGCATAACCCAGCTATTCATTTCTGAATCACCGATCGCCCTCACCAAGTGTATTTATACGGGTGGGAGGAAAAAACCATACATTATTCATTTGCTTTGCATGGGAGCTTAATCCTTGCTCAGCGGTGGTGCCCTGTCTGTCCTTTTTTGGGGTCAGCAAGCTTCCAAGTAAAAGTGTTAAAATATATATTTAACCTCTACTGCACACTACAAATTGAATCGGAAGTGACTCCACATTTGGGAGAATCTTCCATTTCCTGGATGTGTATTTTTTGCTCTGTGTCTCCAGGCATAGCAGGATGATGCCAAGTTTTAGTTTTAGTTTTATTTATTTCATTTATTTCATCAAGCATGTATGAGATAACATATATGTATAAACAAGATTATGAATACATGAAATGGATATGAATAAATGGGGACATTAGGATAGGGACAGGAGGCACGTTGGTGCGCTTATGCAGGCTCCCTTACAGAGCCCTTAGGAATGGGTAAGTAAGAGCAACAGTAGACAGTCTAAGGTTAAAGTTATGGGGGTTTGGGGAAGAAACCACAGAGTCAGGTAGAGCATTCCAGGCGTTGACCACTCTGTTGCTGAAGTCGTATTTTCTGCAATCGAGCTTGGAGTAGTTTATCTTAAGTTTGCATCTACTATGTGCCCATGTGTTGTTGTGGTTGAAGCTGAAGTAATCATTGACAGGTAGGACATTGTAGCAGATAATTTTATGTACTATGCTTAGGTCAGACCGAAGGCAGCGTAGTTCTAATTTGCCTAAGCCCCAAATTTCAAGCCTGATGGCAGAAGGGATTCTGTTGCGAGCAGAGGAGCGGAGGACTCTTCTTGTGAAATATCTCTGGACTTGCTTGATTGTATTAATGTCCGATATGCACTGTGGATTCTAGACAGATGAGCTGTATTCAAGAATTGGTCTAGCAAAGGTTTTATATGAAAGTTGAAACAGTTCACCCCTCCCTCTTCTCCCCAATTTTAAATCGGGGTCTTTTTGTTCAGTTCCCTGTTTGCTGAGATAACTTTCAACTCTTCAGTGGTGTCAGGGTAGTCCTCGTTTAGCAACCCTAATTGGATCTACCATGTTTCTCCAAAAATAAGACCAGATGTTGTATTAATGTTTGTTCCAAAAGAAGCATCAGGACTTATTTTCTGATTAGGTCTTAATTTTGGGGGGAAACACAGTATTAAAATGTGTTGTCTGGCTGACGATCTTAAACAGAGGTTATTTTTGGCGTAGGGCTTATATTATGAGCATCCTGAAAAATCAGGCTGCTGTCAGGGTTCTGGATGCCCTAATTAAATCATGAGCCTCAAGCCAAGCTTCAAAAGAAATCCAGTTATTTATTAGGAGCAGCATGCCAGCATGTACCAAAATGAAGCCAGCTCTGCCCCCACGTAATTTATAGCCCAACTATCATAAACCATTTTCTCCAACAGAGATCTTTCACAGGGTGTAGAGATTATGCCCCTCTGTTGGTTGCAGGAATCCTGGGATACAGCCATAAGAAAAGTATGCATGGAATGTGCTTCTGGTTGTGGCTGCTGTGCTGCTCCATCGTTTCCCCCCTCCTGCCTATAGCAACTCAAGAGCAGGCCAGGGATGCTTTGCGAGTTGACAGCTAGGGATTATTTTTAAATTGGGTCTTGTTTTGTGGGAAACAGGGTAACAATTCCAATGTTAAGCCAAATGGTCACTAAGTGGAACATCACAGGACTGCGACTGTGCTCGCCAGCTGAATAGAGACTATTCGGTCTCACACTTTTGGCTTTTGTTTACTTTTTGACCCCTCCCCTGCCCTTTAGAATGCTCAAGGGCCTGCTTGCGGTCCTGTGTACACATCACAAGCAATGTCATTGTGCTACAACCCAGGGCTGGAGCTGTGGGCATATTACGCAAGCAGTTTGCAGTATGGTACTCTCTTCTAATCCCTTCTTCTCCAGTCTCTCCACTTTGCAGAGGATGGAGGGAGAGGAGAGAGAGCAAGTGAATTCTCTAAGCCACAGGTGTCAATCTCGTGCATCACATTGCCGTCACGTGATGTATTGCAATGGGTTTTTCCCCTTCATGGAGCTGGGGTGGGCATGACGCATCCAGCCCGCAAGCTGCTAATTTGACACCCTTGCTCTTAAATAGTCTCCCCTTTTCCTGACTCTTTCCTGTTGCATGATCACAAAGTTTTTGATGTGTAGAACAGCATACAGCTTACTCTCTTGAAATCCCTTTCTCCCCAACCAATGTGGGTAGAGCGAAGGTGGGGAACAATAGCCCCCTTATGATTTGTGGATTTCAACTCCCAGATCTCCTGAGCCAGCATGGTGTTGTGGTTCGCTGGTGGCCTGCGGAGCTTGCAGCAGAGTCGGACAGTGAGGAGTTTGGGGAGGAATATGGGGCAGTCCTGGAGTCTGGGGAAGGCTCGGACGAGGGCTCTGCGTCGGAGGCAGAGAGGGGGCCAAGGCCATCTGGTAGTTATTTGCCTCCTGCGGAGTCTGACATCAGCGAGGCAGAAGAACAATGGGATCCTGTTCCCAGTGTGCCCATGCGCAGAGCTGCCAGAAGGCAAGAACAATTAAGAAAACAGGGTCAACTTGAGAGTAAGGCTTGGAGATGATTGGCCCCTCCGATAAGACATAAAAGAGGAGTGAACAGGACGTGAACTTTTACAGGAAGCAATTAGTTCATCTGGTCAGTTCAAGTTCTGAAAAGTTCTGTTTGACTCTGTGCTACATTTGGCCTTGCTCTGCATTTGGTAGTTAGGTCTCTGGCAGCATTCCAAGGGAGATAAGGTGGGTGTTTATCAACGTTTCCCTGAAAGACTGTGGCAACTCGAGCAGACATCTGTCGGAATCTTCACAGACATAAAGTTATTTTTCCAGGACCATCATATCTTCAAACACTCATTGGATGAATGGCCAGCAAGCTAGGGACTACCTACTGTATAAGTACAGTTCATGTGCCCCAAACAATCATCCGAACTAAGCCATCATTTCATCATTCCAGTATTTCCCATTTATTTTCAGAAAAGTGCAGAGGGCTGGCTAATAGACTGCAGTTAATTTATGAACCTGGGTAGAAAACCAAGCACTTAGTTCCACTAATCTCCCACAACAATCGAGGTCCTTCAGTTAATTTTTACAAGCTTTTATCAAAGAATTCAAATCAATCCATTTCTTAATCCCTTCTAATCGGTTTCACTTTAACTTCTGAGAGGACCTTTTTATTTTTTTTGACAGTCTTTGGACAGTCTTTAAACAGTCAAAATCCTGTTTAAACAGAAAAGCTCAGGCTTTGTGGGAGCCCCTCCCTCCAAATCATTTGTCAAAAGACATATAAAAGAGGTGAGGCTTTGATCATCTAAGTGCCATCATTTTTGCTCTTTTGAATCCCCAATCGACATCCCTGCTGGGTAGCCACCTTCCAAACTCAAGATGCACACCAGAGGTTGCTTCCTACTGGTTCGGACCGGTTCGGCTGAGTAGGTAGTAACTTGGCTGGCCATGCCCCCAAACCGGTTCTATCGGTGGTGCGTAGGTGGCACCATGATGTTCTTTGCTTCTGCGCATGCGCAGAAGCATTTTTTAACTACAGTGCATGTGCGTGCAGCACACGTGTGTGTGCCCGAAGCACATCCCTGAGGAGTAGAAGAAGCCAGAACCAACCCCTGATGCCCACCTATATGCAGAGGCACACATACACAAATCTTCTGGGAGTTTAATGTTCTGTGATGGGATATGTAGTCCTTGCTTAGTCACCATTTGCAGTTACAATCAGAGGTGGTATTCTTCAGGTTCGGACCAGTTTGCCTGAACTGGTAGTGGAAATCGTGGGTGGCCCTGCTCACACACCCCAGCTCTATGGCCTCCCATTTAGGCCTCTTTTTTAGCCAAAAGTGCCTGCGCATGCACCCTCACATTTGCGAACCAGTAGGGAAGATAAGTGAATACCACCCCAGTTACGATGATGGCGGAAAAGTAATGTCATGAGCAATCCTTACATAGCTCCACAAACACAAGGAAGAATGCTTCTTTACTTAAGGGAATGAACCTTTCACTTAACAAATGAATTGCCCATCCCAATTTGTGGTTACTAAATGAGTAATATAATATTACTAGACAATAGCCTGGCATTGCCCGGATATTTATTTATAGGGGGGGAAATGTCCGGACCAAATATAATTTCTAATGTTGGATTTTCCCCCTTACCAGAGTGAGCTCCCTTGTGGAGTACTGTGAAGCTGTTACTATTGCACTGTTCAGTAAAATCCCTTTTACAGCCGTACAGTAGAAGCCATTTAAAGGCACAACAGGCTGCATCTTAACAGAACCCTCCCTGAGGAGTGTTAGGGGTGTCTTAACCCCGCAGTATTTTTTTCCAGAGAGTAAGTCATCTGTGTACCAAGTTTGGTTGAAATTGCTCGAGGCATTCTGGAAAACACACACACACACACACACACACACACACACACACACAACTGGTAAAAGTATGATGTTGAGTGAGAAGGAGGGGAGCGGGTAGTTGGCATTTTCTCGGATAGAAAATGTCAAATATCTTGTCCAGGGACAGCTGCTCCTATTGTAACGTAATTCTTCATTTCTCCGCCTTGACTTTGAAAACAAAACGGTACCATTGTGCAGAATTTCCCCTCCGTGGCAGATTTTCTTCAGTACGAATATTATGGCAAAGTTTCTAAGCAGTAAAAAAAAAAGCAATTGAATTCCACCTAAAATTCTGTGCACGAAGCATTTGTTATTAAAGAACTCTGGACAAAACATCTAAACTCTTTTTAAAAGAAGAAAATAATATAAAGTTGGAGATTTATAATAAACACAAACACACATTTGTCACCCTAGGACAATTTTTTCCATTTTATTAAACAGATGCAGTTTTATTAGAATATATGTGGGTTTACATTGCGTACCAACTAAGCTAAACAGGATTGGGTAGTCTGTAGCTCACAATTGGGTAGTCTATAGTTTAAGATTGGTTGGTCTATACTTCAAGGATGCGGTGGCTCAGTGGCTACGTTCGGCAGTTCGAATCCCTAGCACCGCATAACGGAGTGAGCTCCTGTTACTTATCCCAGCTTTTGCCAACCTACAATTCGAAAGCACGTAAAAAATGCAAGTAGGAAAATAGGAACCACCTTTGGTGGGAAGGTAACAACGTTCTGGGTGCCTTCATTGTTGAGTCATGCTGGCCACATGACCACGGAGGCGTCTTCAGACAGCGCTGGCTCTTCGGCTTTGAAACGGAGATGAGCACCGTCCCCTAGAGTCAGGAACGACTAGCACATATGCGCGAGGGGAGCCTTTACCTTTGCTTTTGAAAAGGTATACAGTGGGACTATCTGCTCGAATTTCAATAGAACACACCTTTTTAGAACTGCTTGGGGAAAAAGGATAGGGGGGAAAAGTGGTGCATACAGAAGAGTTGTTGTTTCACTGAAACCCACCACCAACTGGCATGGACAGAAGGTAGCCGAACATACACACAGGCCTGCAAACTTAAATATAGAATTCTCAGTGCACCCTGAGAGAATTGGAAAGCGAGTTGCACTAGCAGTCACCATCTGGAACTGATTTCTCAGGAAGCCTTCTGTGGAGCATCTCCCTGTCACAAACTCACAGCCGTCTTCTCTTTTCCTTAACAGCTGCCAGAGTTATGCAGGTCCCTCGGTCACGTCTCGCAACATCATCACAACATGGTCGCTGTCGTGCGTTGCTTCCCAGACACCACAACTAGAGGACGGTGAGTCCTTCCTGCACGGAGACAAGCTTTGGACCGAATTGGGAAGGGGCGGGGGGGGGGTACAGGATGCACCCACCAATGCAAAATAGTGTCAGGGTTCCAAATAGCATCCAAAAGTAAATCAGAGTCCAAAGCAAAGTATTGCTCAAAGTTCCAAGCCCCAAATCTGAAAACTTCCTGGTTTTCCTCACCCAGTTGAAAGTTCAAGATCTTGCCCCCACACCCACAAGTCCATCACATGGTCCAATCTCCCACTGCCATGCTGGCAGTTCCACCCATCTAGTTCTGGTCAGGTGCAGAGGGACAGAGACAAAGGATGACCTTGGCTTTCTAGAAAGAATTTTGTTATGGCTACATATCATCTAACTCCTTACAATCCCCCTCCTATTTTCCCACAATAGAAAATGCATAGTAGAATAAATAGAAAGTGTGGCAGGCCAAAGATCCAAAAGAAAAGATGGCTGCTAGCCTGACAAGCAGAGTAGGTGGGGCAGCAAAATCTTAGTGGTCCAGCCTCCAGATTACACCTGAAACAGGTGTGTGATTGGCCAGGAAAGAGTCCTCGCGGGATCATATAGAGCTTGGTAAAAAATATTGGCCTGGTTTGCATTGATGGAAAGTCCAATTCCAGGTTGGAAAACATAGCAGAAAATTAATATACCAACTTTATTGGGCTGTTTTATTCGGCGCATTGCGAAAAGGAGCTGGGAGATTTCCAGAAAATGGTAAACAAAAATAAGAGGAAGCCAAACCTTTCAAATATAGAAGGTTACAGCGGTTTGGGCTTTTTTAAGCTTAGAGGAAAAAAGCTGGGAGGAGAGGCTATGGATTTCAGCAGTTAGGAATCGCATAGATAATGTTGTGGCCCGCCAGTGGTCAGCGGAGTTGGCAGCAGATATGGACAGTGAGGAGGTTGGGGAGGAACATGGACCAGTCCTGGAGTCTGAGGAAGGCTTGGATGAGGGCTCTGTGTCGGAGGCAGAGAGGGGGCCAGAGCCATATATCAGTTATCAGCTGCCTTCAGAGTCAGACATCAGTGAGGCAGACAAACAATTGGAGCCTGTTCCCAGTGTTGCACATGTGCAGAGTTGCCAGACGAAAGGAACAGCTAAAGAACAGGGGTCAACTTGGGAGTAAGGCCACAGATGGACGGTGAATGGCCCCTCCCAGAGGAAAGAAAAGAGGAGCAAAAGGGGAGTGGAGTTTGCAGGAGACAATTTGTTCGCTTAATTGGTTCGTGACTCTCTGAGACTCCTTGCCAAGTTTTGCAGATCTCGGCCTGTCAGCTCTCCAAGCCAGATAAGGTCTGTGACTATAAATCCTCCCTTGAAAGACTTTGCTGGATGTGAATGAGCAGAATTCACTTTAAATTAATAAAAGGTTTTTTTGTCGGGACCAGGAGTTTGCTTCAGACTCTGGGGAAGCCTAGGTCAGAACAGCTTATTTCATAAAAGCACAGAATTAACCTGCCACAAGGTTAAGTGAAAGGCATTCTTTTTGATGATGATGCCATAGTTGGGGAACATGTGCAAAAGGTAAGTTCTTGTACCCTTTTTTCACCTGTTCTCAACTTCCAAAGTTGAGGGGAAAAAATATGAAAAGCACATTTACAATTAAGACCTAGAACAAATCTAAGCTCAAAGGCACTGCTTTGTTTTCTGCTCCTTATCACCTGTGTTGTATCCTTGGTCGATCTCTTGCCCTGCTTGACTTTAATGGACTTCTTGTCCCTTAAGAAGCAAGTTCTCCAGCAGAGAAGGAGAATTAGGCAGCTACGAAAACAGCTTTTAAAAAGCCCAGAGGTTAGACCGAGAGCAGCAGAGGGAAATTGGAAGATGGAGGAGTTTAGAAGAAAGAATCTGAACATTAGAATTGCAGTGGAAGAAAAAGCAAGAGGTAACCAATGGTTCCTCATGTGCTATTTACATTGCACCAGGTGGCTCAGTGGCTAAGAGGCTGAACTTCTCGATCAGAAAGTTTGGAGGTTCAGCGGTTCAAATCCCTAGTGCTGCATAACGGAGTGAGCTCCCATGACTTGTCCCAGCTTCTGCCAACCTAGCCATTCGAAAGCAGGTAAAAAATGCAAGTAGAAAAAATGGAACCACCTATGGTGAGAAGGTAACAGCGTCCTGTGCACCACATGACCACGGAGACGTCTTCGGACAGCGCTGGTTCTTCAGCTTTGAAACGGAGATGGGCACCGCCCCCTAGAGTCAAGAACAACTAGCACATATGAGCAAGGGGAACCATTAGCTTTATCTTAGAACTCCCTGGAAACCTCATAGCTCTTCCCTCCTCTTCTTCTGAACCCCTCTTTCACCACTTGGAAGTCAATCCTTCAAGGGCCAGGAAAAAACCAACAAATTACAATTGTTCCTGTTTCCTGAGAGATCCAAACTAGAAGTAAGGAGAGGTTTCCTGGCAGTGAGAACAATTAAACGGCAGAGTTTAATTGGGGCCGTGGGCGCTGCGTTGCTGGAGGTTTTCAGGCATAAGCTGGACAAGCATTGGATCAGAAGGGGGTTAGGTCTCCGGCCTTGAGAAGGTGGGGTTGGATTAGAAGACCTTCCAGCCCTATGATTCTGTGTTCCGTGTTCTAAAAGCATTCATCACAAAGCCAAAGTCCATAGGCTTTATTCTTGCTCTCCTTTGAAGCCTTTTGTGGAGATGGCGTTCATGGCCACTTCAGTCCTGATTTGTCCTTGGTCAATTCCTAAGGATTGGCAGCAAGACCTGCATATCATTGGTACTTCATCAGCCTTTAGATTGTTAATTGATTTCCTCCCTTCCTTCTTTCTCTTTTCTTCATCTCCGTTCTTCCTTCCTTCCTTCCTTCCTTCCTTCCTTCTTTCCTTCCTCCCTTCCTTCTCTTTCCTTCTCTTTCCTTCATCTCCGTCCTTCCTTCCTTCTTTCTTCATCCCCTTCCTTCTTTCTTTCCTTCTCTTTTCTTCATCCCCTTCCTCGCTCCCTCCCTGCCCCTTCTCTCCCCATCCTTCCTTCCTTCCTTCCTTCCTTCTTTCCTTCCATCCCTCCGTTCCCCCCTCTCCCCTTCCCACTTCCTTCTGTCCCTCCCTCCCTGCCCCCTCTCTCCCCTTCCTTCCTTTCTTCCTTCCTTCCTTCCATCCCTCCATTCCCCCTTCTCCCCTTCCCCCTCCCTCCCTCCCCTTCTTTCTCCCTCCCTCCCTGCCCCCTCTCCCCCCTTCCTTCCTTCCATCCATCCCTTCCCCCCTCTCTCCCCTTCCCCCTTCCTTCTGTCCCTCCCTCCATTCCCCCCTCTCCTCTTCCCCCTCCCTCCCCCTTCTTTCCTTCCTTCCTTTCTCCCTCCCTCCCTGCCCCCTCTCTTCACGTACCTGTCTCACCTTCCTTCCCTCTGGACAGCCTAGAATATTTAAACGCCTAATAATAATTTCTGGAGTGTTCCAAATTGCCACTCTTTCAATTTCTTAGGACCTATAAAACATTTTGTAGCAAGGCCATGATCATCTTTTTATGGTCTGGTTTGGTCCAGTCTATATTGGCTAGCAGAGATGACCCCCCCACACACACACACAAAAACAACCCACAAGATTATGGTCACAATGGTGTGATCAAATCTCTGCCCATTTTTTTAATGTGCATTGACACACCTAGAAATGCCTCCTACAAAATCCTGTTTTGCAACCCAAGTTGAGCCGTTTCAGTCTAAGTTAGCTTGTCAACTTAGTGGCGTAGCTGAAAAGTCACCTGTTAGGGCATTTGTAATAGGCCAGAGAATTGCAGGACATTGTAAGAAAAGACTCCAACTGTCAAGGATCTCCAATATTTTTTTCTTAAAACATTTTGTTGTTGGGTGGAGCCCATTTTCTTCCAGGAAGGGGTGCTAGACATCCCCCAAGGGTTTCCTTTGCCCAGGGGTTTCTTTGAAGGAGGAAGGTCTTTAGCTCACCTGTTCCAAGGCTCCAAATCCTGGTGAAAGGAAGTAGGAAAAAGTGCTGTCAAAGATGGGCTGGACCATTTCATCTCAGCAGGGGTCTCGAAACGTGGGGACTTTAATATAATAACAGAGTTGGAAGGGCTCATTAAGGTCTTCTAGTCCAACCCCCTACTTAGGCAGGAAACCCTACACCACTTCAGACAAATGGTTATCCAATCTCTTCTTTAAAACTTTCAGTGTTGCAGCATTCACAACTTCTGGTGGCAAGTTGATCCACTGATTAATTGTTCTCACTGTCAGGAAATTTCTCCTTGGTTCTAGGTTGCTTCTCTCCTTGATTAGTTTCCACCCATTGCTTCTTCTCCTACCCTCAGGTGCTTTAGAGAACAGCTTGACTCCCTCTTCTCTGTGGCAGCCCCTGAGATATTGGAAGACTGCTGTCATGTCTCCCCTAGTCCTTCTTTTCATCAAACTAGACCTATCCAGTTCCTGCAACCGTTCTTGATATGTTTTAGCCTCCACTCCCCTAATCATCCTTGTTGCTCTTCTCTGCACTCTTTCTAGAGTCTCCACATCTTTTTTTATAGTGTGGTGACCAAAATTGAACGCCGCATTCCAAGTGTGGCCTTACCAAGGCATTATAAAATGGTATTAACACTTCATGTGATCTTGATTGTCTCCCTCTGTTGATGCAGCCTAGAACTGTGTTGCCTTTTTTTCAGCTGCTGCACAATGCTGGCTCATATTTCACTGGTTGTCCACTAGGACTCCCAAGATCCCTCTCGCAGTTATTACTATTGAGCCAGGTACCACTTATACTGTACCTGTGCATTTGGGTTTTTCTTACCTAAATGTAAACCTTACTTTTTTCACCCTTGAATTTCATTTTGTTAGATAGCACCCAATGTTCAAGTCTGTCAAGATCCTTCTGTATCTTAAGCCTATCTTCTGGAGTGTTGGCTATTCCTGCCCGCTTGGTGTCATCTGCAAATTTCAGGAGTTTCCCCATCTATCCCCTCATCCAAGTCATTGATGAAGATGTTGAAGAGTACTGGGCCTAAAACAGACCCTTGGGGTACTCCAGTGCATATCCAAGTATCACTTGAGATTGTGCAAAAATAAAAATAAAAATTGAGATCCATAATTTTAACCACTTCAACAGGAATGAAGAGAATCTGAAGGGCAACAAGGTCTGAATCCCTACTTTATGCTCTATCAAAATTAAATAGCCCTGCCAGTAAATAGACCTTAAAATGGGTATTGAAGGTACCAGAAACCAAGAAAGACATGATGAGGGTTATTTTTGAACAGTTTTCTTAATTGTTCCTCACCTACAGGTAGAAATCATGCCAAATCAAATCAAATTACTTGCATCATTAAAGATATTTATTTATTCAATTTTCATCCTGCCTTTATTACTGTGCAAGTTAACTCAAGGCAGCAAACATACCTAAAACTCCTTCCTCCTCTCCACAACAACCTTGTGAGGTGAACTGGGTGAAGAAAGAGTGACTGAGAACTCTTATGGAGGGGCTGCCTCCTCAAGGGTCTCCAACCTTGGCCACTTTAAGACTTGTGAACTTCAACTCCCAGAATTCCTCAGCCAGCTTTGCATTGGTGTTGTTTCAGGTTTTACAGATTCTAGAATCTGGGGGATTCTGGGAGTTGAAGTCCACAAGTCTTAAAGTGGCCATGTATGGAGACCTCTGATCTAAATGTTGCCATCTCTTCAGTGCAGCCTCCTTCCTTCTGGAAATCCAGACTTCATTCCACCACAGCCCCAAAACAGTGGATACCTTCTGCCTCATAGGATCAACCATCAAGCAGTTAAAGAGATATGTGTCCAGCCTTGAGAACTTTTTAAGACTTGGGAGTTGAGATGAACTTCAACTTCCAGAATCCCCTGGATTCTAGAATATGTGAAATAACACCAACCTAGGCAAAATAGGTACCAGTTCTCTTAGAATTTCCTCAAATTCGACCAATCAGATGTTTACCTGGATGAAGAAACAATTGGGAATTAGTGTTCTTAGACTCCCAGAGCTCCAAGATCACCACAGATGGGGATGTCAGCCAAGAAATTAAAAGAGGCTTGCTCCTGGGGAGGAAAGCAATCGCAAATCTAGACAGCAGGCTAAAAAGCAGAGACATCACCCTGCCAACAAAGGTATGTATAGTCAAGGCTATGGTTTTCCCAGTTGCAATAGATGGCTGTGAAAGTTGTACCGTAAGGAAGGCTGAGCACCAAAGAATGGAGGCCTTTGAACTATGCTGCTGGAGAAGACTCCTGCGGGTCTCTTGGCCTTCAAGGCGATCAAACCGGTCAGTCCTAGAGGAGATTAACCCTGACTGCTTTTTAGAAGGCCAGATCCTGAAGAGGAAATTCAAGTATTTTGGCCACCTGATGAGAAGGAAGGACTCCCTGGAGAAGAGCCTCATGCTGGAAACAATTAAGGGCAAAAGAAGAAGGGGACGACAGAGAATGAGGTGGCTGGATGGAGTCACCAAAGCAATAGATGTGAGCTTAAATGGACTCCAGGGGATGGTGGAGGACAGGAAGGCCTGGAGGAACATGGTCCATGGGGTCACGATGGGTTGGAGGCGACTTTGCAGCTAACAACAACAACAGCATGACATGTGTAAGTCAGAGATAAGTTCCATTGGAAAGTTTATTTAAAATCCAGATTGTTCAGTTATAAATGCGGCAGCTTCTTTAGTATTCACTCAGATGCTTGTGAGCTGCCAAGAAGTGTGCTACAATGATTACTTTGCCTCTAAAAGATGCCAGCCATGGGCTGCTGGCGAAACATCAGGATACCAAATAATTAAACCACGGGCATTTAGCCCAGAAGCTCATCCATGCTGGCCATGAAAACACACACTAGTATATCTTCCTTATGGCTTTCCTGAATTATGTCTTCCTTGAGAGTAGCACTTCCCTAGTAGCATAGTTAGCGCTTTATCTCAAGAGGGTTGTTTGTATGCACAGGTTAATTCATCTTAGTTAGAACCTAGCTGATTAAGCAATAAGCAAATGTTGATTTATTTATAAGGTAAAAGTGCCCCTCACACATATGGGCTAGTCGTTCCCGACTCTAGAGGGCGGTGCTCATCTCCATTTCAAATCCGAAGAGCCAGCACTGTCCGAAGACGTCTCTGTGGCCATGTGGCCGACATGACTCAACACCGAAGGCGCATGGAACGCTGTTACCTTCCCACCAAAGGTGGTTCCTATTTTTCTACTTGCATTTTTAATGTGCTTTGGAACTGCTAGGTTGGCAGAAGCTGGGATGGGAGCTTCTGCCAACCTAGCAGAAGTAACAGGAGCTCACTCCGTTACGTCGCGCTAGGGATTCGAACCGCTGAACTGCTGACCTTTCCGATCGACAAGCTCAGCGTCTTAGCCACTGAGCCACCATGTCCCTGATTTATTTATATCCTGCGTTTATTATATTTACAAATAACTCAGCAGCCAACATATTCAGCACACCTTTCCTCCTCCCTTTTTCTCCACGACAACAGTCTTGTGAGGTGGGTTGAGCTGAGACTAAAAGACTGACCTAGCCAGCTTCCATGGCTAAGGCAGGATTTGAACTCGCAGTCTTCTATTTTCTAGCCTGGTGCCTTAACCACTAGTCTAATTCTTCTAACTGATCTAAACTTTAGACTCCACCAGGTCCTTAAAAAAGGAGGCTTGTTTTCAAATTTTCATTCCCCCGTAAAATTATCTTAGTATAACATTAAGGATTGAACCAGAGTTGATATAGCATTGCACAACACATTTCCTTGTCTTCCTGGTATTGAATTGAGGAGGGGGATTTCACTCACCAGAGTAATTGGACCAAAACACCCTTTTATATTCTCAGAGGAGTCCCTGGGGAGCTGAAATGATAAACGCAGAGTTGCACAGCTCTGCTTCCTTTGTAGATGTGTTGTGATGTCACATAGACCTGCAAAAGACTTTATGTTATAGTACTCCTTCCATCAATCTGATGAAAATGGCAGGTACCTTTGTATAAATAGCAGTAGCCCTTAGACTTATATAATTTTTCACAGTGCTTCACAGTCCTTTCTAAGCAGTTTACAGAGTCAGCCTGTTGCTCGCAACAATCTGGGTCCTCATTTTACCCACCTCCAGACAGAATCAAACTCCTGGCAGTGGGCAAAGTTAGCCTACAATACTGCATTCTAACCACTGTGGCACCAGGAAGGAAAGGAGAAAGGGAATAAGAGGAAAGAAGGAAGGAAGGAAGGAAGGAAGGAAGGAAGGAAGGAAGGAAGGAAGGAAGGAAGGGCAATAGCAGTAGCACTTAGACTTATATACAACTTCACAGAATATACAGCTTCTTCATTTTACCCACCTTGGAAGGATGGAAGGCTGAGTCAACTTTGAGCCAGTGAGAATTGAACTGCTGACAATCGGCAAATTTATTTATTTATTTATTTATTTATTTATTTATTTTATTTCATCAAGCATGAATTAGATAACAGATATATGATTATGAATACATGAAATGGATAAAATACAAAGGAATATTAAGACAGGGAGGGTAGGCACGTTGGTACGCTTATGCATGCCCCTTAAAGTTAGGAATGGGGTGAGGTCGACAGACAGTATAAGGTTAAAGTTTGGGGGTTTGGGGAAGGAACCACATTGTCAGGTAGCCTGAAATACTGCATTCTAACCACTGTGCTACCAGGTCTCTGATGCAGTTTGCTCAGGGAAATTCTGGGGGTTAAAATCTGCCCATCTTAAAGGTGACAAGATTGAGAAACACACATAAAGGGTATCAAATACCCCGATTCCAAGGTAGTTTGCTAGGATATATTTCTAAGTAGGCAAATCTGACCATTTGTTAAAGAAAGCAGGGATACCTTACAATTTAAATCTGAAAAATCAGCTCTCCTTTAGCTGACAATTAAGTTCTTTTTTTGAGTAGTGTTTCCCAAATAAACTCTGAAATAATGTTTTAAATTACTGAAAATATCAGGTTAAAGAGGAAGATTGTATATTAATATAAAGGATTCAGGGTAAAACATTTCTGCATTAGAGTATTAGTCTGATCTTTACATGCTCTATATTCCATCTATCCAAACTGTTGCTATTTCTAATGGCAATTTATATAAATTCAATTTAATCATGTCCCTGGTACTCCTAACCCAAGATAAATTATGGCTTCTTGGTAGAGTTGAAACTGCCCAGGGAAAACTGACTTTGACAAATTAGTGCCCTTCACTCTAGACCTCAATTCAGATTCAGACCAATTAATATACCGAGGTAGAGTCCAAGCAAACCCAGCCATTAATTTTATTAAAAGTTCAGACTCATCAACAAGTAGCAACCTATCCAGATTTCTTTCAACCAGAACAAGTGTTTATCCACCTTGAAAACTTGAAGATTTCTGGACTTCAATTCCCAGAAGTCTCAAGCCAACAGGGAAATTCTGGGAGTTGAAATCAGGGTACCAAAAGCCCCCACAGGTAACTTAGATAAATTATATTAAATGTCCAGATTTTCTTCTAGAAACTTTCTTACTTGTTTGACGCATGTCCTTTGAACATGTCTAAGTACAGTAATCTATCTATCTATATGGCTGTGTATGTGTGTGCGTGTTCCAGCATAACTCTGGAACACCTGGGCTGGTGAAATGAAAAGGAATGGATTATATCTATAGTGTGAAGTCACAATACTTTTGACAGTGATAGTGTGCATTATGGATTCAAGTTCTGTTAAGATACAGCCTGTTGTGCTTTAAAATGGCTTCTACTGTACCGTAGAGTGGAGTTGCCATGGTAATGGATTCACAGTACTCCACAAAGGGTCTCTCTCTGGTAAGGGGGATTGGGATAAATAAATACCTAGGCAATGCCAGGTTATCAGCTAGTATTTTCTAAAAAGAATTAATAAATCATACTGTGATTGGCCTATGAGGCACGTGCACACGTGTGTGAGTTCTCAGATACTTCTAGAATGCAAACAAAGAGCAGAAAGACAATAAGGCCATTATTCACATATAGAATAAAAAAAACCCATTCTTTCTCACTTGCATTTTCTGAGTAGAATAAAGAGCTGGAATGCATTTAAAAGTTATTCTGGGAAACATTGAAAGAAAAAAAAAATAGATATTGCTAGGCATTTTGTTTGAATCCTTCTCTACACCCAGTGAAATGATTATAGATGGATTCACTTAAGCATTATTTAAAACTTCAAGGCTTCCTGATAATCTCAAATTGTCAGCTTCTTGTCTATCATAAATAAATCCCTCACTTGATCCAAATGTACTTTCTGGGAAGTGGTTTATTAAAAAAAATGCCACATAATGCTTTGACGAAGTAGCTATTTGATTAGCGTATTACAATCTTTATCTAACTAAAGCAATATAAGCTTTGTTAGCAGAAATGGATCCGGTGTTGCGTTCAAACGCATTTCGAAAATGTTTAAGAATTTAGAAATCAGCAGATTTGCATTTCTTTCCATTTGTTCTCCTGGAAAAGACTACCCAGCCCTGGCATTGTATCATTCCTTAGATAAAGGTATAGGTTCCCTTTGCACATAAGTACTACTTGTTCCCTACTCTAAAGGGCGGTGCTCATCTCTTTTTCAAGGCCGAAGAGCCAGCGCTGTCCAAAGACGTCTCCGTGGTCATGTGGCCGGCATGACTCAATGCTGAAGGCACATGGAACCTTGTTAGCTTCCCACCAAAGGTGCTCCCTATTTTTTCTGCTTGCATTTTTTTTTACGTGCTTTCGAACTGCTAGGTTGGCAGAAGCTGGGACAAGTTACGGGAGCTCACTCAGTTATGCACTGCTAGGGATTCGAACCGCCGAACTGCCAACCTTTCTGATCGACAACCTCAAAATCTGAGCCACTGAACCACCACTTCCGTATATCATTCCTTCCTTTATCAATTATAGATTTTATTTCTTCTGCCTGGTTTGGTTTAGAAAGGGGCTCATTTTGTTAATTATCCAGACACAGAAAAGAGCTGAGGAGGCAGTGAATCTTTTCTGAAGTGTGTCTTCAGATGTGATATATAACTGCTCTAAATCACTAGGATGACATTTCAAGCTAGTTGCTACTTTGGTTGACATGCCAAAACGTTTTCTGATTTTTTTTTCTTTCTCCCGAAATTTGCCAAACTTGCTAAAGACGTGTTAACATAAGGTCTACCTTAGCAAAAAAAAAAGCAATTTAATCAATTCAAACATAGCTCTTTGCGATTTCTTGTCTAGGTCTGGGGACGAATAAATCACAGATTGAGACAAGGAAAAATTAACCACCTTCTTGATTATATTTATCTTTGTAGAATGGCCTTTTATTTTTTTTTATATGCCTTCTTTATCCCCTCATATATGCGTGCATCTTTCTACTCAGTGTCTCAAGAATGTCTTTAATTTAATTTAATTAATATTTATTTTATTTCACTTTATGTATTCTGAAGTTTGCTAGCCATTTGCTTTTTAAGATTATTCCCACTTATCCAAAACCATGTACGAACCAAATGTTCTGTATTTTAGAGCAGGGGTCTCCAACCTTGGGAACTTCAAGCCTGGTGGACTTCAATTCCCAGAATTTCCCAGGCTGGGGGAATGCTGGGAGTTGAAGCCCGCCAGGCTTCAAGTTGCCAAGATTGGAGACCCCTGTTTTAGAGGAATTCCCCACTTGCCCACAGGTGAGACATGAACAATTACTATATTTATATGATCTGAAGCAAATATGAAGAAACCAACCAAAAAAAAAAACAGTTTTGATTTACCAAAGAATAAAATATATAATTGCTCTGTATTATAAAATTGGATGTAACAGATACTACACATCAAGTAAATCAGCATCAGAAATATCTTGTTGAGATGTTGAGACTCTAGAAAGAGTCTCTGAAGTCTCTGAATTTCCTGCCTAAACAAGGGGTTGGACTAGAAGACCTCCAAGGTCCCTTCCAACTCTATTCTATTCTTCATTCCAATAGTCTATTCTATTCTATTTTCCATCCTATTCCTATCCTACCCTGCCCTGCCCTATCCTATCCTATCCTATCCTATCCTATCCTATCCTATCCTATCCTATCCTATCCTATCCCTTATTAATACAAGGACTACCTATAGTATCTATAGCTAGCCTAGTGAAGAGAAGGACCAGGGGAGACATGATAGCAGTCTTCCAATATTTGAGGGGCTGCCACAAAGAAGAGGGAGTGAAGCTATTCTCCAAAGCACCTGAAGGCAGGACAAGAAGCAAGAGATGGAAACTAATGAAGGAGGGAAGCAACCTAGAACTAAGGAGGAATCTCCTAACAGCGAGAACAATTAACCACTAGAAGAGCTGGCCTTCAGAAGTTGTAGGTGCTCCATCACTGGAGGTTTTCATGAAGAAACTGGAAAGCCATTTGTCTGAAATGATACAGAGTCTCCTGCTTGAGCAAGGGGTTGGACTAGAAGACCTCCAAGGTCCCTTCCAGCTCTATTCTGAATATACCTTCCTGTGCCAGCAAATACAGGGAGAAACAGCATCTTCTAGCAAAGTCTTCAAAAGTTGTGGGTGCTTCATCCCTGGAGGTTTTAAGAAAAGTTTGGAACACCATTTGCCCAGAATGGCATAGGGCTGTAATGGTGAACCTATGGCACGCATGCCAGAAGTGGCATGCAGAGCATCTCTCCGGGAAAGTGAGCCATCGCCCATTGCTCTTCTGGGTTCTGCTGGTCTTCAAATGAGCAGGAGCCCTGGAAGCTGGAAGAGCAGCTGCCCGACGCACATATATGCCAGGAAGATGATCTTCCAGCTTTCGGCATGTGCATGCAGACTGGCAAGCTGGTCTTCATGCATGCATGCGCACCAGCAACCACAAGACCAGGTAGTTGGTGTGCATGTGCACGCCGGAAACCAGAAGAATAGCCGTCTGGCGCATGCATGTGCACCGGGTGGCCGCTCTTCCTGTTTCCATCACATGCGCTCCCATTTTGGCACGATGCCCAAAAGGTTTGCCAACACTGGCATAGGGTGTCCTGCTTGAGGAGGGGTTTGGACTAGAAGACCTCCAAGGCCTCTTCCAACTCTGTTATTCTTGGTTCCGTGAGCTTCCTGCGCTAGCTGAAGCAAAGACTGTGGCTTAAGAGGATGCTTATCTAAAATTGGATCAAGAATTTCATTAAAATCTCCCATCAATTACCTAACGGCTGTTGCTAATGAGGACAAGACAGCTCAGGCTATCATGAAAGACACCAGGAGTCTCTCAATTAGAGCGGTAAATACAGAATTAAAGCAATTATTTCTTAAAGTCATAATCTTCACTGCTTCTGCATCATTTGCAACCCAGAAGGCAAATCAGCAGTACTTATTTATATACGGCCAATCCCCTTTCCGTCTTTTTTTTTAAATCAGGAACCTCCCACCTAGTAAAGCCCTGTAAAGCAGTATATACGTCTGTGCTATTGCTATCTTCCTTCCCTCCCTCCCTCCCTCCCTCCCTCTCAGTGGTTAGAATGCAGTATTGCAGGCTAACTCTGCCCACTGCCAGCAGTTTGATCCTGACCGGCTCAAAGTTGGACTCAGCCTTCCATCCTTCCGAGGTGGGTGAAATGAGGACCCAGCTTGTTGGGGGCAAGAGGCTGCCTCTTAGAGAGGGCTGGAAAGCACTGTGAAGCGAGCTGTAAGTCTAAGTGCTATTACTATTTTTTCCCTCCCTCCCTCTCTCCCTTCCTTCCTTCCTTCCTTCCTATTACTCTCTTTCTCCTTCTTCCTGGGGCTACAGTGGTTAGAATGCAGTATTTCAGGCTAACTCTGCCCACTGCCAGCAGTTTGATCCTGACCGGCTCAAAGTTGACTCAGCCTTCCATTCTTCCGAGGTGGGTGAAATGAGGACCCAGCTTGTTGGGGGCAACAGACTGACTCTGTAAACTGCTTAGAGAAGGCTGGAAAGCAGTATATAAGTCTAAGTGCTATTGCTAGTCTTTGTGAGTATTCCTCCTCATGCACTTTAAATCCCCGGGATCATTTCTGGGGACCGTATGGATCTTGACAACTCATTTGCTCAACCCAGCCACCTATCTCCACGTTGGGCTTCCAACTCCCATCACCCTTTTCTGAAGTCTGCTGTCGCCTGTCTTTGATCAGGCTCTGAACTCTGAACACATCTGAAAGGCTGCAGGAGATTATCTCAGATCCAGGAGCCAAGTCTCCCCTCTCCAGGAGCAAATGGGAGATGGTGAATTTAATTGCAGCTGAGTGCTTAGCAAGGATGCTTTTTCGTTTTTCACCTTAATCCTTTTGGATGGGATTGCTTTTACCTTCCCCATCAGCTTTTCCCAGCTGCTTTCTATTAAGGGTGATACAAGGGGCTCCATATCTGTCTCTTCAGATGGCAAGAAAGGGTGGGGGCAGAATCCACTTTCACAGTGCAGCGAAGTTTCAGTTTTTTATAGATATTTATAAAAACGAAAAAGCAGAAAAAGTTCTCTGCGTCTCGTCTTGTTTGCCCGATTGTCTGTTCTTATAAACATTTTAAAAGCCCGGCACACCGGGAGCACATCCAAAGGCACTTGCCGTCCCATTTCTACTCCCACAGAAACAAAACCCACCAATCGCAGAGTTCCTTTTTGGACCTCTGTGGGTAGCAGCGTTCCAGCTGCAATGAGGTATAACGAAGTTTGTTCTGAAAAACAGTTGCTCTTGAAGTCAACTTTCTGCAGTTTTAACCTTGAATAGTTCCCCAGGCCAGATGCCAAAAGCTGTTTGCAAATGCTAAATTCTCTCCTCTTTTTTAAAGCACTTTATTTATATATTGTCACATTACATACATAGGTGCTTAGTGAACAGTGTATTGTCTGCATCATTTTATTTATATATTATAATAATACTTTTCTCACTCCCAATTTCTACCTCTACTATCCAACCATTTGTAAAACAAGTTCCATGTTCCAAAATACTGTGTCTTCTTTTTCTTTTATTTTTAGTGTCAATCTTTCCATTTTTGCAGAGTCTAATTTTTTAAAATTACATCTTCTTCTGTAGGTGTTTCCTCATTTTTCCAGTACTGTGCAAACACAATTCTTGCTGTTGTCAAAACATGGAATATCCTAGAATAACAGAGTTGGAAGGGACCTTGGAGGTCTTCTAGTCCAACCCCCTGCTTAGGCAGGAAACCCTACACCACTTCAGAGAAATGGATATCCAATGTCTTCTTAAAAACTTCCAGATATCAAGCACGGATGCCTTTTATTGTACTTTCCCGGTATTATGCCTAACAAAAACATTTCTGGTTTACAATCTATGTGTTGCTTTAACACTTTTTTCTAACCATGTATGTATTTTTGTCCAATATTTATTTGCTTTTACACATGTCCACCACATATGATAATACGTCCCAGGTGACTGGTTACATTTCCAACATCTGGCAGACATGTTTATAAACATCTTTGCTAATCTAGCCGGCAGTAAGTGCCACCTATGAAACATTTTATATACATTTTCCTTATATGTGGTTACCATTATCAATTTACAATTTCTTTCCCAAAGTTGTTGCCATTTGTCTAATTCTATAGTACTGTGATGGCGAATCTATGGCAGGCATGCCACAGGTGGCACGCGGAGCCATTTGTTAGGGAACGCAAGGCATTGCCCTGTCAGCTCCAGCACGCATGCGTGTGCTGGCCAGCTGTCTTCAGCCTTCTTTTAAGGCCGTTTTTCACCCTCCAGAGGCTT
Source organism: Thamnophis sirtalis (assembly GCF_051295495.1). Lineage (NCBI taxonomy): Eukaryota > Metazoa > Chordata > Lepidosauria > Squamata > Natricidae > Thamnophis > Thamnophis sirtalis. The sequence continues at coordinate 74,112,221 of NW_028261382.1, forward strand.
CCTTGAACTTCCTGGCCCTATGGGCAAGCTGGAAGTTCGGGAATGGACTTCCGGTTTGCGTGTAGGACCGTTTTTTGCCCTCCTCAGGGCCTCTGGAGGGCCTCCGGGGGGGGGGGCAGGGGAGGGTGAAAAAACTGCCAAAAGTGGGAGGGGTGTGTGTCCGTGCTGGTCGTGCGTGCATGCGCAGGGGTGGTTGTGGTCGCATGCGTATGTGCACTGGGTTTGTATGCGTAGCATTATGCGTGTGAGCATGCCTGCGCACGATCCCACTGCGCTCCCCCTGCTTTTGGCACGCGATCCAAAAAAGGTTAGCCATCATTGCTATAGTATATCTCAAAAAAAATTGCTCATTCTATCATTGTCTCCTCCTCATTGTCCTTTCACTCAGCTCTGGGCTGTTCAAAATGATTCCGCCGTCACTTTCTCTTCAACCCCCGTTGCACACAGGAAAAATTTTATTCTGCTGAAAAGGAAACACGCCAGTTAAACAGCAAAACCTTTGAGGGTTAATTGGTGGCTGATTTTTGAAGGGAAAAAAAACTTTGCAGAAGGCATTGTGCCAGAAGCCATGAAGGCGGGCATGTTATTTCCATTTGAAATCACAGTTATGATGATCGTCCCATTTCTGGCTTTGTAGAAATTGCTCCCCTCCCCCTCGTCCCCCCCAACCGCTAGCTCAGTATTCTTACTCTCCCCAAGGCTGCCAAATGTTCGAAATGCTGGAATCCTGAATTGACAGGTTCTCCAAGCAGCAGTATTTATAGAAAGGTGGTGGGAAGGAGCTACGGAAGAGAAAACAGACTCCCAATTAGCATTTCTTAAAATGCCAAGTGAAAACGATGGGAGGCACGGCGCAGTAATAGTACTGTGAAGTCACTCTCTGAGGTGTAGTATCGCTCTGTGAGGGAGATCAGTGGGCCCTAAGATAGGTAGGTAAGTAGGTAGGAAGGTAGATAGATAGATAGATAGATAGATAGATAGATAGATAGATAGATAGATAGATAGATAGATAGATAGATAATAGATAGACAGACAGACAGACAGACAGACAGACAGACAGACAGACAGACCAGAATAACAGAATTTGAAGGGACCTTGGGGGTCTTCGTTCCAACCCCCTACTTGAGCAGGATATCTTAAACCATTTCAGACAAATGTTTGTCTAATCACTTCTTTAAAACTTCAGTGTTGGAGCATTCACAACTTCTGGAGGCAAGTTGTTCCACTGATCAATTGCTCTAACTGTCAGGAAATTTCTCCTTAGTTCTAGCCTTGGTTAGTTTTCATCCATTGTTTCTTGTCCTACCTTCAGGTGCTTTGAAGAATAAATTGACCCCCTCTTCTTTGTGGCAGCCCTTAGATATTGGAACTCTGCTTGTCTCGTCTCATCCATCTCTCTCTCTCTCTCTCTCTCTCTCTCTCTCTCTCTCTCTCTCTCTCTCTCTCTCTCTCTCTCTCTCTCCCTCCCTCCCTCCCTCCCTCCCTCCCTCCCTCCCTCCCTCCCCTCCCTCCCTCCCTCTCTCATCTGTCTGTCTGTCTATCTATCTATCTATCTATCTATCTATCTATCTATCTATCTATCTATCTATCAATCTATGGTATCTATCGTAATAGCATTAGCGCTAGCATCAGCACTTATATACTGTTTCACAGTGCTTGACTGCCCTCTCTAAGCGGTTTACAAAGTCAGCCTCTTGCCCCCAACAATATGGGTCCTCATTTTGCCCACTTTGGAAGGATGGAAAGTCGAGCCAACCTTGAGCCTGGTGAGATTTGAACTGCTAAATTGCAGGCAGCCAGCAGGCAGCAGACGTAGCCTGCAGTACTGCACTCTAACCACTGTGCCACCGTTTGTCTGTCTGTCTGTCTGTCTGTCTATCATCTATCTATCTATCTATCTATCTATCTATCTATCTATCTATCTATCTATCTATCTATCTATCTATCTATCTTTATCTATCTAGCCATCCACCCATTTATCCATCCATCCATCCATCCACCCATCCATCCATCATCTGAGTTTGCTTCATCCCAAGTCGAACTCGTATCACTTTGGAGGCAGAGATGTAAAAAAAAATCCCTCCCCCCGCCTCCATCTCTCTATAATACACACATGAACCAGGGAGGTCCAAAGGAAGGACTGAGCAGCTAATTTTAGCAGCGACGATAAAGAGCCGCTTCTGTTCTCTGCAATCCATGAAATCCACCCATCCCTCCTTTGGGAATGTGCCTGAAGCTTGCCTTCCGCTCTTTCTCCCCCGGTGATACTTAGCCGGTAGAAGAGGGCTTGGTTTCACACATCCTACTGAAGGAAGCTAAAGAAAAACTGCCTAGTTATGATTCATCAAATGGTGGGAACTTAGCCAACATCTTACTACATTGCGTGCTCCAGCCATTCCCCCAAAGATTTCATGGGGTTCTCAGCAGTGGTGAAATTCAAATTTTTTTACTACTGGTTCTGTGGACATGGCTTGGTGGGTGTTGCAGGGCAAGGATACTACAAAATCCCCATTTCCTCTCCACTTCTGGGACCAGCCGGAGGTGGTATTTGCAGTTCTACGAACTACTCAAAATTTCTGCTACTCAGAACCTGCTGAAAAAGCACTGAAGCGGTATATAAGTCTAAGTGCTATTGCTATTCCTTCCTTTCCACCTTCTCTTCCTCCCTCCCTCCCTCTCAGTTAGAAGGCAGTATTGCAGGCAAACTCTGCCAACTGCCAGGAGTTCGATCCTAATCGGTTCAAGCCTTCGATTCTTCCGAGATGGGTAAAATAAGGACCCTGATTTTTTGAGCAAGAAGCTGACTTTGTAAACCACTTAGAGAGGGCTGTAAAAGCACTGTAAAGCAGTATATAAGTATATATTCATCCCTCCCACCCTCCCAGTGGTTAGAATGCAGTATTGCAGTCTAACTCTGCCCATTGCCAGTAATTCGATCCTCACTGGCTCAAGGTTGACTCAACCTTCCATCCTTCCGAAGTGGGTAAAATGAGAACCCAGATTGTTGGGGGCCAGAGGATGACTCTGTAAACCGCTTAGAGAGTACTGGAAAAGCACTGTACAATGGTATATAAGTCTTAAGTGCTATTGGTATTGCTTTTGTGGCCCATAAATTGGGTAACGCTGACCAAGTGCCAGCGAAGGTCAGGATATTTTTGCACAAGTACATCCGGCACAATGGTTACTCCCATTGCTTCTCCTGGAGCTCTTTCTCGTGTTCACTCCCGCCTTGCTCATTCCTGCTGGGGGCTACTCCAATGCACTGTACCAAGAGCTGCTCTCGAATGCCAGGGAGAAGCTACAGTTGGTCCAGATTGGAGTGGAATGAGGAGTTATGGGTGTGCCTTCAGTTGCCCAGGGCAACGTATTTCTCCAGCTACACTGGTTCCTGATTGCCTGAGAGATGCAACTGAAGCTGTGGTCTGTCAACCTATAAAACCTATCGTGGCTTGCAGCCTGGTTACCTCCAGATCCGCTGAGATCTGGCAGGGTTTGGCGTGCTGTTTGCCCCATCACCAAAGGGATATTATTTTAGGAACTCATGAAGAGTGCCTTCTCTGGGCCCCTGCCCTTTGAAAGATACCTCCTCTCAAGCCCACACAGCCTTCTCCGTGTTTTTCCTCAGAAAATTGACTTTTTTTAAACAAATCCTGGGCCAGGGTAATTTTCGATTTTACTTGGCGAGCGGGGTTTTTTTTGTTTTTGTTTTTTTGGGGGGTATTGTTTCCTTCACCAGGAGTAGCTTAAGGTAAAAAGGTAAAGGTTCCCCTCACACACATGTGCTAGTCATTCCCGACTCTAGGGGGCAGTGTTCATCTCCATTTCAAAGCCGAAGAGCCAGTGCTGTCCAAAGATGTCTCAGTGGTCATGTGGCCGGCATGACTAATTTCAGTATAACCACTTTTAGCAGAACTCTTTGTAGACCTCTCCCGATTAGTAATCGGGAATGGCTCCTTGGAGAAAGGAGAGATAACTAGCAATCTGTAAGAAAATTCTCCATAATTTTTTGCTACTTGCTGGCTTTTAGATCACTCCGGTAGAATGTTAGGTACAGTGATGGTTAAATTTACATAATATGGAACGGTTTCTTTTACTTGTTAAGGTAAAGATTCCTCTCGCACATATATGCTAGTCGTTCCCAACTCTAGGGGGCGGTGCTCATCTCCGTTTCAAAGCCGAAGAGTCAGTGCTGTCCGAAGACGTCTCTGTGGTCCGTGGCTGTCATGACTCAATGTCAAAGACGCATGGAATGCTATTACCTTCCCACCAAAGGTGGTCCCTATTTTTCTACTTGAATACTCCCTATTTTCTCTATAGCATCTTAGCCACTGCATTCCGTATCAGACACCATGTCCCTTAAGGAGTAGCTTATATTCCTCTAAAATATGGTTTACTCTGGTTGGAGATTGTTTCTGATTGTTGTCCAACAATATAAAGTTGATCTGGTGATTGAGGCGGCTGATAAAAGGATTAAATTAAGCTGGCGGCTCGCAGGATGTGTTCAGACTTGTTTGGGTTCCGAATATGTCACCCTCCTGCTCAGTGGTGAAATTCATTTTTTTTTACTATCAGTTCTGTGGGTGTGGCTTTGTGGGCATGGCTTTGTGAGCGTGGCTCTGTGGGCGTAGAAGGGGAAGGATACTGCAAAATCTCCATTGCCACTCCACTCTGGGGACAGCCAGAGGTGGTATTTGCTGGTTCTCCGAACTACTCAAAATTTCTACTGGTTCTCCAGAACCTGCTGGATTTCACCCCTGTTCCTGCTCTGTTCATCCTTTCGCATCACCCATTGTGCAAGGGTGGAGGCTTTGCAACCCTTTGCCATTAATCCCATCAGGAGGCAAAATAACAGGATAAATGTTGCACGATTAACTGCGTTGTGGAAGCATCTTTTTTTTTTTAAGGGTGGAAAAGAAACGTGTGCGTGTGTGGCGTGGATTCCTAACTGTACCAAATTCTCAAATGTGCACTTTGGCTCAGGAGCAGGAACAGGAAGGCGAAGAAGTTTTGAAAAGGAAAGCTGAGAGGAAAAAACCAAAAGCCTAAAATGGAATTTGAAAAGGAGCCAATCACGAACGTTTAAGGGTGTATTTGTTACCTTTGTTTGTAGCCATCAGAGAGGAGTCTCGGTTTATAATGCAGCGCCCATTATCTTGCAAATTCTGACACCTGCAGACACCCCCGGCAGAAATATCCAGGATTTGGGGGTGGGGGGGCAATCATCTAGGTGGGAAAAGGATGCTGTGCTTAATGCAGCCTATTAAGCACAGTCTCTGCCAGATACACCTTTGCGGTTTACCATTTATGGATTGGGCATTTATCCATTACCAGAAAGGGCAGATGCATTGCCAGAAGAAAGGAGGGTAGAAGAAAGCACAGATGTGCATTCTGTTTGCATGTGCTAGTCCAGATGTGTCAGCAGGGCAGGACAACTTGGGGAGACCTGTCCTTGTAATCTTCAGGTAATCCTCGACTTACGACTGCAACGGACCGCCCAGAATTTCTGTTGCAAAGTAACACGGATTTTGCCCCATTTCATGACCTTCCTTGCCACAGCTGTTAAGTGAATCACTGCAGCGGTTAAGTTAGTAACCCAGTTTTTAAGTGAATCTGGCTTCCCCATACTCTTAGCTTGTCAGAAGATCCCAAGAAGGTGTCACGTGACACACTAACATCCCGAGGACACGGCAGCCATCATAAATGTGTGTCAGTTGCCAAGGTCACGTGTCCATTTTGAACACGTGACCATGGGGATTCTGCGACAGTCTTTACGCGTGAGAAATGGTCATAAGTCACTTTTTTTAGTGGTGTCGTAACTTCGAATGGTCACTAAGAGAACTGTTACAAGTCAAGGACTCCCTGTATTGGTTCTTCATTTGCGTTGGGGAACCCTCCTGAGATATACGGTGATGTCAAAGACAAAACTGTCTTGTTGGATACCTAAGAGATCCTGCGCTCTCAAGCAGGACGTGTGGCCAGTTAAGAGAAATAGATCAGGGGTGAAATGCTACCAGTTCGGGGGAAATGGTAGCTCTGACGGTCAGCTGTGCCGCACGATTTCTAATCATGTGTCACAACTGACTGTCGCATAGCTGATTGTCAGAACTACTGGTTCCCCCGAACGGCAGCATTTCTTTACGTTCCGATGATCAGCTGCATGACAATCCTGCTTCCTAGAGAATCTAAATCCCGCGGCATAGCTGTTCCCCACCCCACATTGTTCTACTTACCTTTGCAGACTCAGGAAAGGCTTCTTAGCGCCTGCGATGCACATGCACACGAAGCGTGCATTTGTCACTCGGGCGAAGCATGCATGCGGGCGGGAAGCAAACCTGGAATAGATCCCACATAATCTACCTTTTAGTGAGCTCTTCTTGAAGTGCTTCCATTAGAACCAGCGTAGCTGTCACCTCATGTAGTGTTGGGATGATGGATGAGAAAAGGAAAGATTTGAGTCAGATTAGGCTGTGAATTTCAAGTCCCATTGGACCCATTAGAGGTACTGGGCTGCTCTCTTCCATTTACTTCCTGGGACCGGGCCAAACGGTAATGCAGAAACACAACTTGGAAGGATTGCGATCGGCCAAACAGCCCAGCAGAAGGAAGTCTTCTTCTTCCCAAAGTCCTGTTAAGGTAATGATGATTTCACAGCTGACCAGCTGCTGTCAGGCTGTAAACTGAGATGACACAATGAGAATGAGTCAGCAGGGTTATCACTTTAAGAGGTTGTCTATATAAGAGAGGCCCTGGGCAGGAGTTAGTCTCTCTTCTCGTGTTCTATCTCCATTGTAGTTCTCTGTGTCTGCTTCCGTGTTATAGTTGAAGACTGATTGCTTGCCTAGTATTTGCCTAATATGTGTATGTATGTATGTATATATGTATGTATGTGCCTGGGCTCCAAATGGCATCCTCAAACTAATAACACTCCAAGGCTAGAAGATCCTCAAAGTTGCAATTTATTAAGAGAGTGATGTTGGCACATCTGGCAAAACCCGAATCTGAAAGTTCCCAGGTTTCCCCATCCAGTTGAAAGTTCAAAATCCTGCCCCAACACCCACAAGTTCATCACATGGTCCAATCTTCCACTGCCACAAAGGCAGAATCCACCCACCCAGTTCCGTCCAGGTGCAGAGACAAAGGATGACCTTGAATTTTCCAAAAGAATGTTATTATGGCTACATATCACCCAACTCCATATATTCATCCTCCCATTTTCCCACAATAGAAAATGAATAGTAGAAAGTGTGGCAGGCCCGAAGTCCAAAGGAAAAGATGGCTTGCCAAGTATGACTGTATGTATGTATGTATGTATCAGGGGTGGGTTTCAACCGGTTCGCGGCAGTCCCTGCGAACCGGTTGGTCACCGAAACCGGAAGTAAGTAACTTCCGGGAACGGTGAAGGGCACGCCCGCACGCCCGCGGTCCTTACCCGTTTTGATGAGTTCTGCGCTTCCACACATGTGCAGGATGCATACAGCGCCTGCGCGATCGTCCAGGAGCAGCTGGAGCGTCGCGCAGACGCTAGTACGCATGCGTGCACCGCGCGTGTGCACAAGGACGCCGCCGGCCCCGTTCCAACCGAACCGGTTGGAACGGGGCGAGAAACCCACCCCTGGTATGTATGTATGTATGTATGTATGTATGTATGTATGTATGTATGTATGTATGTATGTATGTATATCAGAGGTGGGTTGCTGCCAGCTCGGCCCGTATTGGCCGAACCAGTAGTAGCAGTGGCAGGAGGTTCTGCCCACCCAGCTGTCAACAGAAAACCGAGCTGGCATTAGCCCATGACTGATTCCTCCCTCCTGCTCTGATAGTCTCTGTTCCCAGCTCAAACATGCTTTTTCAAGGGGGCAACCGGGCTTTCTTGTTCTTCTTTGCAGACGTTTCACTTCTCATCCAAGAAGCTTCTTCCGCGAGCTGTTGCCCCAGTTCAGCGCCGCTGCACATGCGTGTGTGCCATACGCCAGCCAGCTGGTCTTCGGGTCTCTGCTGTGCATGAGTGGGGGAGGGAGTGTGCGGGGCGGCCACACGTGCCTGTGCAGGAGGGTGCATTTTGGGGGGGGGAGTTGGGCGTACGCACGTTCATTCACATGCGCACTTTGGGCACACAGCTTGGAAAAAATTAGCCATCACTGCCCTACATCCCTTCAGACAAATGGTTCTCCAACACTTTCTTAAAGACTTCCAGTGTTGGAGAATTCACAACTTCTGGAGGCAACTTTTGTTCCATTGATTAATTGTTGTAACTGTCAGGAAATTTCTCCTCAGTGCTAAGTTGCTTCTCTCCTTCATTAATTTCCACCCGTTGCTTCTTGTTCTACCCTCGGGTGCCTTGGAGAATAGTTTGACTCCCTCTTCTTTTTGGCAACCCCTGGGATATTGGAACTCTGCTATCATGTCTCCCCTAGTCCTTCTTTTCATTAAACTAGACATACCCAGTTCCTGCAACCGTTCTTCATATGTTTTAGTCTCCAGTCCCCTAATCCTCTCTGTTGTTCTTCTCTGCATGCACTCTTTCTAGAGCCTCCACATCTTTTTTACATCATGGTGACCAAAACTAGATGCAGGATTCCAAGTGTGGCCTTACCAAGGCCTTATAAAGTGGTATTAACACTTCACGTGATCTTGATTCTATCCCTCTGTTTATGCAGCCTAGAACTGTGTTGGCTTTTTTGGCAGCTGTTGCACAGGGCTGGCTCATATTTAAATGGTTGTCCACTAGGACTCCAAGATCCCTCTCACAGTTACTACTATTGAGCAAGGTACCACCTATACTATACCTGTGCATTTTGTTTTTCTTGGTTAATTATAGACCTACAGAATACAAAATAACAGAGTTAGAAGGGACCTTGAAGGTCTTCTACCCCAACCCTCTACTTAGGCAGGAAATCCTACACCAATTCAGACAATGGTTGTTCAATCTCTTCTTAAAAGCTTACAGTGTTGGAGCATTCACAAAGGCAAGCTGTTCCACTGATTAATTGTTCTCACTGTCAGGAAATTTCTCCCTAGTTCTAAGTTGCTTCTCTCCTTGATTAGTTTCCACTCATTGCTTCTTGTTCTGCCCTCATGTGCTTTGTAGAATAGCTTGACTCTCTCTTCTTTGTGGCAACCTCTGGCTAAACCTCTAGAGTGACATCTAGACATCTAGAGTGAGACCAAACATCTGGTTGCAGTCAACTAAAAAAAAATGGTGCTACATAGCCCTGGAGTCCATGAGATGTTCCTGTATTTATCACTAAGGGGTAGGTGGCAAGCCTAGCTTGACCTTGAGAAGCTAAGCAGGACCAGAGAGGGTCAGCGCTCGGATGGGAGATGACCAGAAACATCCTAGAAGCCCCTTACGGAGGGCTGGCAGACAGCCAACCAAGCCAATCATTCTGAAATAAGGCTGTGTATGTGTGGAATATGCAGACGCTGCTAGTTGATTTTTTTTTTCTGAGCAGGATTGTATCAAGCAGAATAGGAGCTACATCAAATTACTGTAGCCCATCAAATTACTGTCACCGAGCGGCCTGAAATAAGATAACAAACGAAAAAAATCAGCATGGAAACCCGTTGGCAAGATCCAGATAAGGCTCACGGGACGGAGAGCTAACCTGATTCCCACAAAGTCATTTGGCTGGCTAGACAAGCTGTAACACAACCTTGACTCACGCTGAGAATAATGATCGTGTTTGTCGCTCACTCTCTGTCTCTCTCTTTCTCTCTCTCTCTCTCTCTCTCTCTCTCTCTCTCTCTCTGTCTCTCTTTCTCTCTGTGTGTATGTGTCTCTCTGTATATCTCTCTCTGTGTTTCTCTCTGTCTCTCTTTCTCTCCCGCCACCCCCAAGTCTAAAATAAGTCATTTGTTCTCTGGCTTATTAGTCAAAAGAGGAGTGATGTGCAAGGCCACAAATATCTCGATAAACTTGAGCCCCGCGCCACGTCACACCCACCACATCTAAGCCACGAGGAGGACTGGCCTGGTCATCTGACATCTTACCCCCACTCCTCCAGCTTCACATAAGGATCTTGAAAAGTGTGGGACCCGAGCCACACATTAGAAGGAGACGTGTGGGACCTGCTAGGTCTTGCCAAATGATGCATCGCTGCAAAAGAAAAAAGCTCTCCTCTCCCTGCCCCATCCCTTGCTTATCTTGCTGTTATTTAGGGCCAGGGGAGTGGGTTCAATGCCTCAATCTCCCAGAGTGGGATTCCTTTTCTCTCCCCCTCCCCAAATCCCAACACATATCCAGCAGTCAGCCTGCACCGCACATTTTCTTCTCCTCAACTGCTTGGCCTTCAGGTTTCATCCATGGATGGACCATTGCTGTTTGTGTCTACTTTGCCAGCTTGAGGGGAAATCCATTCCCCTCCCTCCTGTTTCCACCGAATCCAGATGCTGCCCCCCATAGCACCCCCTCCTTCCATGAGCCACGGTGGCACAGTGGTTAGAGTGCTGTACTGCAGGCTACTGCTGCTGACTGCCTGCTGCCTCCAATTTGGCAGTTGAAATCTCACCAGGCTCAAGGTTGACTCAGGCTTCCATCCTTCCAAGGTGGGTCAAATGAGGATCCAGATTGTTGGGGGCAATATGTTGACTCTGTAAAGCCCTTAGAGAGGACTGTAAAAGCACTGTGAAGTGGTATATAAGTCTAAGTGCTATTGCTGTTTTCCTTCCTTCCTTCCTTCCTTCCTTCCTTCCTTCCTTCCTTCCTTCCTTCCTTCCTTCCTCATTCCTTCTGACTCTGTAAACCGCTTCAAAAGTTGCCTTTTGAAAAAGCATTTCTAAATTTAAATTTTTACTAGTTTATTATCCAAGCATAAAATACAAAATAAGAAACAGACGTGAAACACTAAGAAAAGGGGGAGGGGGAAAAGAGAGATAGTTTTAAAAGGGAGAAAATAAAATAAAAAGATACCAACTTCTGCCACTTTTTAGCACAGTAGAAGACAACAACATTACAACTGCATTGTTTTGCTTTCACACAACAGTATGTACAAGCCACTTCTATAACCGTAAGTCTACCTAGTTTACAAAAATAAATGAATATTATTCCCGACAGCAAAGAGAAGCGGAGGTGGAGAAATTGATTCTTTTATCCAAAGAAGAGGATGTATCTATCCTTGCCTCTGTTTTGTAACGGCTTCTGGATTTTGTGCTTGCAACGAAAAATATATACAGTATATATGAAACTTTGGTTTTTGTTTTGAAAAAGCACTTTTGAGACAACTATGACCCGGATGACTGAGAATCTCCACAGACACGGAGCTAAGCAATCGGTCCCAGCAGCCTTTGCCATCAGCCCTGCAAACAGCTCCCTGTGAATCGAGTCAAGAGCTAAAATTCCCCCTTTGGCTCTTTTCAAGAGGTCATTTTATTGCTTCTTTCTTCCCTCGACACTCTTTTTATTTAATAATCTCGCAAATCGCTAGTATTATTATTATTATGAAAACTCCTGTTGTGTGTTTGAAAATAGAGAGAGCTTTCTCTTTGAACTCTTTCTCTACCACACAGGTATAAGCCCTTCTTGTACCGAAAGCTGATATTAAGGAGCAGGGAAGGGGTTTTTCTTCCCAAATGAAGACCAGAGAAACAGGGGTTGGATTCAGCCGGTTCACACTGGTTTGGACAAACCAGATGTTAATTTTGCATCTGGTTCGCCGAACCTGTGGTTGCAAGGACTGGTTCACCCCTCTCTGCCTCTCCCAGGAGTCTCCAAGCAGCCCATTCTTCATGCCAGATAATTACAGGGCCCACGCGGAGGCTCTAGGATGGCGAAAAACCGGCCTTCCAGAAGTCGAAAAATGACCCTGTTTCCGGCCACTGGAGGGCCTACAGATCAAGGGGGAGGATGTTCACACCCTTCAGGGGGCTCGGCGATTGGATTGCCATCTGTCAGAAATGGTGTAGGGTCTCCTGCTTGGGCGGTGGGTTGGACTGGATGACCTCCAAGGTCCCTTCCAACTCTGTTTATCTGCTAGAATCTGTTAGACACACAAGTCCAGAGTATTTTCCATCCAATCCAAGGAAAATGTTGGTTTGGAAAACCACTGTACAAAACCTAACATGAAATTTGTTAGGAAGACTAGGATGTTTTTAGCACAACACTGAGGAATGGAAACTTTGGCACCAGATCAGCCTTTCTAGGGAGAGAACACGGATGCCACTGCCAAGATCTCCCTATTTTAGTTGCCCGTCTAGGAAATTCTTTTTTTGGAAACACACAGCTCTTGCAGGAAGGGACTTTGGAAGGATGGGAGAAGCAGTACTGTTTCCCTTCCCCGATCTTGACTTTGGATAAGGGTCCAACTGAGATCAGAGTTTAGATTTCCAAAGAATGGGAGTCACAGGAACTGGAGGCTGGCAAGGCAACCTCTGGCAAGTCCATTCAGGGCAGTTATCTCCCCTAATCCTTTTGATAAGAAGAACCTTGGTGGCGCAATGTTTAGAATGCAATACGGTAGGGTAACTCTGCCCACTGCCAGGAGTTTGATCCTGACTGGCTCAAGGTTGGCTCCCATCCTTCCGAGGTGGGCAAAATGAGGACCCATATGGTTGGGGGCAAGAGGCTGTAAACCTGTTGAGAGGGCTGTAAAAGCACTATGAAGCACGGTATATAAGTCTAAGTGCTATTGCTTGGGAAGGAAGGAAGGAAGGAAGGAAGGAAGGAAGGAAGGAAGGAAGGAAGGAAGGAAGGAAGGAAGGAAGGAAGGAATGTTAGTGCAGTGGTTAGAGTGCTTTATTGCAGGCTAACTCTGCCCACAGTCAGGAAGTTCGATCCTGACTGGCTCAAAGTTGACCCAACTTTCCATCCTTCTGAGGTGGGTGAAATGAGGGCCCAGATTGTTGGGGGCAAGAGGCCGACTCTGTAAACTGCTTAGAGAGGGATGTAAAGCACTATGAAGCAGTATATAACTTTAAGTGCTATTGCTATTTTCCTTCCTTCCTTCCTCCCTCCCTCCCTCCCTCCCTCCCTCCCTCCCTTCCCAGTGGTTAGAATTCAATGTTGCAGGCTGACTCTGCCCACTGGCAGGAGTTAGATCCTGATGGGTTCAGGGCCAATGTTCCCTCTAATTTTGTTTTCAGTGTGTGCGGAAAAGTATAGTGTTTGAGCGGCACATTTTCATGCCTGAGCACCTGAATTTTTTTCACAGATGTTTCACAGAGCAATTGATTTATAGGATTGAATTGGAATGGAGAAAAATGTGTGTGTGTGTGTGTGTGTGTGTGTGTGTGTTTGTTTGTTTGTTTGTTTGTTTGAGTGAGTGAGTGAGCGAGGGATCCGGTAAGGGAACTGCGCCTATTTAGAAAAGGTAAATTATTGCAAACATGATCAGTCGAAGATAAGTATGGGGACAGGTTGGACGGTAGAGAGAAAGTGATAAAAGAATGGGAGGGAGGAAGAGAGGAAGAAAAAAGAGGGAAGAGATACAGAAGGACAGAGAAAGTGACAGAAGAGTGGGAAAGAAGGAGAGAGAGAGACAAAGAGAAAGAGGGTGAGAGAGACAGAAAGAGACAAAGAGGAGAGAGAAGGGAAAAGGAGAGAGAAAATCACAGAAGAATAGAAAAGAAGGAGAAAGAGAAGAGAGACAAAGAGAAAGAGGATGAGAGAGACAAAGAGAGAAGAGAGGAAGAAGAAAGAGTAAGAGAGAACATCTCATTTCAACCCTGAGGTGCAAATATTTTATTTGTCCATTTACTATCCAATACTCTCATTTCTCCTTAAGTTCATCAAGAATTCCCTTCTTTTTATTGAATTTATCACAATACCTTGAGAACAACTTTTTCAGCATAGCTTTACAGCTATTTAAAATATATAGTAATTTAGGTCAGGTTTTCAGAACATTAGTCTATTCATAAGTCACTAAGTGCAAAGAAACAGAATTCAGAAAGTTGGCTTCTCTTTTTGCAATTGTGTATTGTCTGCTTAATTTTCTAGCTACATTTTTGATAGCTGATATTCACAGTTGACCCAAGAAGCCCATCGTAGAAAGAAACCCTCCCTATGAACTTTGCTGGATTTCCATGGAATGAAGTTGATCTTTTTCTCAACTATACAGTAGCATAATCTTTCTAAGGAGGATATAATCAAGATTGCCTATCAATCTAACACTATGGCGATTGACAATCTCTTTATATTTCAACTCTAACTCTTTCAGTCTTAAAAGTTTGGTGAGGAGAAATCCAAAAATTCTTTTAAAGAGGAAAAAAAATGCTTGCACAATTGCATCCATGGAGACATGTATATGTGTGTGTGTGTGTGTGTGTATATATATATATATATATATATGTGTGTGTGTGTGTGTGTGTGTGTGTGTGTGTGTGTGTGTTTATTTGTGCTGATAAATAAATAAAGGGAGACTAGTGTAGATCTATTTCAAGCTATTTAGCTCTCATCAGCTAGCCACACCCTTACTGGGATTCGAACCTGTGCTGTATTGCATCTTAGGCAAACGTCTTAGCCATCAAGCCACAGGTCTCCTCCTTATCAGCTGAAGCCAGGGAAGAAGGTATATATTAGTGTTACAACCCCTGGTAAGCCCCAATTATGGGAGGAAGCTAACTGCTTCCAACATCTGTCAATCGGCTCGTCACAAGAGTCCACCATGACAGAAACCCAATATTTTTACTGTTGCCTTTTTGTTATATTTGTGTTTTTATTTGTGCTGATAAATAAATAAAGGGAGACTAGTATAGATCTATTTCAAGCTATTTAGCTCTCATCAGCTAGCCACACCCTTACTGGGATTCGAACCTGTGCTGTATTGCATCTTAGGCAAACGTCTTAGCCATCAAGCCACAGGTCTCCTCCTTATCAGCTGAAGCCAGGGAAGAAGGTATATATTAGTGTTACAACCCCTGGTAAGCCCCAATTATGGGAGGAAACTTCCTCCCATAATTGGGTCTAGGGCAGCGAGTCATTTGATGGGAAACTTGCCTCTTGAAAGGAATGACCCGGCTTAGCTCCCGCTTTCAATCTGCCGCCCAATGACTGAACAGAGAAGCGAAGAGGCAGGAGAGACAAAGCGCGAGCCAAGCCAGGTCATTCCTTCCAAGAGGCAACTTTCCCATCGAATGACTCGCTGCTCTAGGCTGGAGGAGACCCTCTGCAGTCCCTCTTGTCTGGCCAGGATGCCAGTGAGAGTATTGGGCTGAAGGAAGGAGGGATACACACGCTCGTGCTCTCCCCCCCCCCTCTCTCGCAAATGGCAAAGCCGAGCAGCCGATGCTGGGAGCCTGTCCCATGCCTTCTCCCAACCCCTACACCCCTTATCTCAGCTACTTTATGCCTTGTGGACCTAGAACTGATTGCTGTCTCCAGGCTAGCTCTCCTCTCCTATTATCGTGGAAGGCGTCTCACAAAAACCACTGTGCGGCACTTGGAAACGGCTGCACGATGTTTTGTTGCCACGTGCGCGGCCGTGCAGCCACGCAGCTTAGAGGGAACATTGCTCAGGGCAGTCTTCCGTCCTTCCGAGGCGGGTCAAATAAGGACCCAGATTGTTGGGGGCAACAGGCTGACTCTGTAAACCGCTGAGAGAGGGCTGCAAAACACTGTGAAGCGGTATATAAGTCTAAGTGCTATTGCTATTGAGTCATACTCAGTGTTACATTACTCTATGGCAGGGTTCCAAAACCTTGGCAACTAGAATGACTTTTTATATGCAAATGGCTTGAAACTTTTGGAAACGGAAAGCGAAAGATTGAGGCTCTCATTCTTTTCTGCGTTTGGCTGCACCCCAAAAAGTCTGTGTTCACCCCTTCTTTTTCCCCCTTCGTTTCCGCCCATCTCTTTCCTTTAACGTTCCTAATTTCTATTTGCATTTTATCTTATCATGAACCTTGTGTAAAAAAAAAGAAAGAGAAATATGGAAACTCAGTCCATATTCCAATTCTATTTGTAATGCAGGACTGCAGTTCCTGAGCCACAGTTTTAACAGCTGCAGAGGAATGCGCAATCACCCCCCCCCCCAATTTAACGAATGAAGCAATAATTACTTTGGCGATGATAGAAATCCAGAAATTGCTGCATTAAGCGTGGGGCACGTGGCTCTCTCTGGATTGGGCACAGTTTTGGCTGCTTCTGGGCTCCAGTTTCTGAGACCTGATTTAGATGCCCCTGATCTGTGGTCCCTGCAATGGGACTTGTTTTCCTGGTTTGCTCATTTGTTTCTTTTGATTTTTTTCCCTCTCTTTTGTTTTTAATGCATTTATTGGGATGCCGTGCATTCCCAAATGCTCTGTGCATTCCTCTGCTTAGCATGCCACACCATCCGCCCGCATGGCACTGCCAGGGTTTGTGCCACCTGCTCTGAGCACGATTCCTTGCTGCTCCTCTGAGCGGCGTGCTCAACACTGGTGTGTGTGCGTGTGTTTTCCGTGACGAGAGAATGCAAATTCTGTGTCTGGGAAGGACTTCTGTGGATTCTGCCAGTTGAGTGCGTTTTATTTGATCGCCCATTGTCCTACTTTGCATCATTCAATAGGCAGGAATGAGTCAGGAGCCGTGTTAGACACTTCAACTGTACCCAACTAAACATACAACCCTATATAAACCAGGCAGAGAATCCAAAACACATGGAGTATTAGTACCGCTTTATAAATCCTTAGTTAAGACCCCAGCTGGAAAACGGTGTCCAGTTTTGGTCACCGTGTTACACAAAAGATGTTGAGACTTTAGTAAAAGTACAAAGAAGAGCAACTAAGCTTTTGATTAAAGGCCTGGAGGTTAAAAGAACGATTTTAGGCATTGAGTATGGCTAGTATAGAGAAAAGAAGAGCTAGAGGGTGATATGATAGCAATGTTATTTTCCAAAGCATTGGAAACAATGGATGGAAACTAATTGAGGAGAGAAGCAACGTGGAATTAAGTGAGAACAATTAACCAATGTAGAACGGCTTACTTCCAAAAGTTTTAGGTACTCCATCACCGGAGGTTTTTAAAAAGAGACTGGACAGCCACTTGTCTGAAATGATAGAAGGCAGGGGTGTCAAGCTTGATTTCAATGGGGGAGGCATCAAAGTTGTGTTTGACCTCAGTGTGGCTGGGGGGGGGCATGGCCAGGGGGTGGCCAGCTCGACGTCACTCATGTCAAGGGTGCCTGCACTCTGCCAGTGAAAACGGGCTCCCGAACTCCGTTTTCAGCCTCAACAGCCTCCTGCAGCCCTCTGCCAACAAAAACGGAGTTCAGGTGGGCCATGTGCCACCTCCCCGGGCCCCATTTTTAGTAGCCACAATGGTCTCCTGAAGCCCTCTGCCAGCAAAAACAGAGCTCGGGGGGCATATATGGCACCCCCCAGAGCTCCGTTTTCACTTATAGAGGGATACAGGAGGTGTTCGTGGCCATGGGCCGGTCTTTCACTATTTCCAGGGCAACCCTGTGGGCCAAATCTAAGCACCTGCGGGCCGGAGGCTTGAGTTTGACACCCTTGGTATAATGTATCCTGTTTGAGCAGGGTTGGATTAGAAAACTTCTAAGGTCCCTTCAAGTTCTATTCTGATTGATTGAACAGCATTTTGGTAATGAACAAAGCTGCCTCTGGGAGTTGCAGCAGCTCTTCTGTCAGCCAAAGGATAGGATTTTCCCACTCCTTAGAGCAACTTGCTCAACCTTCCCAATTTTTAGATGCATTAGATCAGGGGTCGGCAACCTGCGGCTCTGGAGCCGCACATGGCTCTCTCATCCCTCTGCTGCGGCTCCCTGTTGCCAGTCGGCACCACAATTGATAGGGGTTTTGGGTAGGACAGGTAGAGGAAAAAGGATGCCACGCTAGGAGGAGAATCTATGGTGGAATTACGGTTGTCTCCAGAATTGAACAGGGGGCTTCCAGTTAGGACCTTTGTGGCTCTTTGAGTGTTTAAGGTTGCCGACCCCTGTATTAGATATATGGCTTGTTGGGGAATTCTGGGAATTCAAGTCTACACATCTTAAAATGTTCTGACGTAGTAGAAATCACAATATTTGTCCCTCTTTTATTTATACCGCTGTAAATTATGGTCATTAACAGTATGCAAGGATTCACAAACAGTCTGTGAAGATTCCAACAGATGTCTGCTTGAGTTGCCACAGTCTTTCAGGGGAATGTTGATAAACACCCACCTTATCTCCCTTGGAATGCTGCCAGAGACCTAACTGCCAAATGCAGAGCAAGGCCAAACACAGCACTTTTCAAAGCTTTCTGGCAGCTCTGTGCATGCGCACGCTGGGAACAGGCTCCCACTGTTCTTCTGCCTCACTGCTGTCTGACACCAGAGGCTCTGGAGGCAGCACATAACTCCCAGATGGCCCTGGCCCCCTCTCTGCCTCCGACACAGAGCCTTCATCAGAGCCTTCCCCAGACTCCAGGACTGGCCCATGTTCCTCCCCAACCTCCTCATTGTCCGAATCTGCTGGCAGGCCACAACATAAAGCTGCCAAGTTTGAGAAACACTTTCTTTCTTAAAGAGCAGCAGATGCACTTGGCAGGCTTCCTCGGTTTCGTCCAGCTATGTACACAAACCTGTCGCAAAGTCACATGGCTTAGTAGCGCACGTGAGGTTTGATGAACGTTCTATTTGACTTGTTGTGTCTTGCACAATCTGAGAATCCAAGCACATTTGTCCGTCAACATATTCCTCAAGCCTCTTGTACGATTTAATGCAGCAACCAGGTTAAGTATGTTGTGCAAATGCGCTGCTGGTCCTTCTTTGTGTTCAGAATCCTCCAGAAGCTTCCATAAAAACTTGGAAATCATGCCGAAAAAAAAAGATGGATCGTTTAATCTTTCCTTTCCTTTAGAGAAGGCTCTTGATGCTGCTGCTGGGGTCCTCTGCTCACTTCTGCTTCCGTTGAATAGATAACAGAATAACAGAGTGGGAAGGGACCTTGGAGGCAATCTAGTGCAGGAGTTACTAACCTTTCGGGACCACTAAATGCATAATTTTAAATCCCACGAACCACTAATATGATCTGCCCAATGATCGTCCGGGTGGCGTGGCTAGGTGGTCTTGTGACTGGGTGGGCCTAACCAACTCAATATCACTCACGTCAAGGGGCGTCTCGCCAACCTCTACTTGCCCTTCCCCTCCCAGCCACTCCTTGCCTGCTCGCCCGGGCTCCTTAGGGCCCCAACAGGAAGCAGTTGCTGAAGCTAAACAGCCACCATGAGAAAAAGTTGGCAAAATAGCTCAGTTCAAATTGGATCTGACCGAGAAGGAGGCTCAGCAGAAGCACCTCACTGAGGACTAAGAGCATAGGCTTTCCAAGCAGAGGGAAGACCTGCGGGAGTGCAAGGCCAGGTGCCAGCGCCTGGAGGCTCAGCAGGCTGAGATGGTCAACCAGTTCCAGGCCATGATGCAGTCCCACTGGAACGAGGCCCTCCGGCTCTTCGCCACCAGCGGCCCTTCCCTCCAGCCTTCACAAAAAGCCCCACACCAGGAGGCTGAAGCAGACCCCCTCCGACCCACATAAAAAGACCCCAAAGGGAGAGACTCTCTGCAGCAACACAAGTGTTCATTGCAAGTATCTGTCCCAGGGGCTGTAGTTTGAGGACCCCTGATTTCATGCAATATAAAAATGCAAATAATTTTTCTGCAGACCACCATTTTCTCGCAGACCAGCAGTGGTCCACGGATCACCTGTTGGTGACAGCTGATCTAGTCCAACTCTCACGCCCAAGCAGGAGACCCTACACCATTTCTGACAGATCCAATCCAGTCTCTTCTTGGAAGCTCCCATGACTTCTGATTTCCTGAACCTCAAACCAGCTTTTGTTCACACAATCAGATTGTGACCCTGCTGTTACTGGTGTACATACGTAGGTGTGCGAGGGGTGGGAATGGAGATTTTGCAGTATCCTTCCCTGCCACGCCCACCAAGCCAAGCCCACCAAGCCACACCCACAGAACCAGTAGTAAAAAACCTTTGACTCTCACCACTGCGTAAAAGCAATTGGGAACTGTAATACTTAAAGGCAGTTACCACAAGGCAGGGTTAGTGGATGATGGGCTTCTCACCTCGAATTGTCTGGAGCTCAAAACACACCTGGCCAGCCGGACTCTGGGATGAGACGGGGAAGAAAGGAATGGGTGTGGACATGGGTGTCACGGAATTACAGGTTTCAGCTGGGAAAATAAACATTAAAGAGTTGTAAAAACCCTGCATCTGTTTTGACATGTCCCATGTCCCTGGAGAAGTAAGAACAAGTAGGGCTAGTTATAATTGTGAAAGAAAAACAGCATTCTTTATCCCCCTCCCCCGGGGTGGCCAAACTCTTCTTTGCTTTTCTAATTGGAATCAAAGCCACCCACCGCCATTCCCAGGGCTCTTTGACCAGAAGCACTTAGAAGCTGAAGGCTCAGAAACCTCCGTGAAAAGAGGACAGCACGAATTTAAAGCTTTTCCACAAATCTTATTCTCTATGCAGGTAGTCCTCGGCATATGTCCCAGTGGTGGATTACGACCATTACGCCCCAATATGGGCATACCGGTGCCTGCTGGGAGCATCGGGTACCATTCCGGTACTGTGCTCCGGAGGGCCCACCCCCCGCACAAGCTTCTTACCAGTATTTGAGCTCTTCGGTGCTTCTGTGCACACGCACGGAATGTACAGAGCCTGCGCGATGCTCCTCCGAGCAGCTGAAGCATCACAGAAGCATCGCAGAGAGTCACAGGAGGTAAAGACGCATGCGCATGCTGCACATGTGTGCGTGTGTGCTGCGTGCATGCATGTAGTGGACACCCGGCCCCGTTGCATTGTATCAGTTGCAACGGGATCCGGAGCCCACCACCATTCCCAAGGCTGTTTGACCAGAATATGTCCACAATTGATCCCAACATTTCCGTGGCTAAGCGAGACAGTTGTTGAATGTCTTTTGCCCCATTCTGGGACCTTTCTTGCCACCGCCATTAATTGAATTCCTGCCATTGAAGCTGACTTGACTGGAGCCCTATCGGAGCTTCAGGGTTGCTACACTGGAGTTCAGCAAAAGGGATGGGGATTAAAGATAGAGGGGGTTGTGTAGCCGAAGCAAAATGCTTTCTCTTGAGAACCAAGGGCATTCTCACACCTGGACCGTGGAAGGAGGAAGGAGGTCTTCCAGATGACCAAACAGCATCTTGATTGGACCATGTGACTGATTGTTTTGGGTATGGGAAAAACTTTCTCTTTTAACTAGGTGAAAACCGCGGGAACCTTTAGAGCCGGTTTTCACTTTATTTCCAATAAAGTTATCCTTCGCGGAAATTGCCTGACTTGGAGCTTTCCTTGTTATGGATCTATTACTTGGAATCTGTCAGCCGTGGTTAAGAGAATAACAGGGTTGGCATCCATGTGGAATTTGCCAGTTGGAAGGTCACAAAATGGGATCATGTGACCCTGGGACACAGCAACCGTCGTAAATATGAGCCGGTTGCCAATCATCTGAATTTTGATCATGGGGGTCCCACTGCAATGATTGTAAGTGTGAAAAATGGTCATCGGACAGTCACTAAACGAATGGTTGTAAGCCGAGGAATGCATGTATGCCCGACAAACAAACAAGACAAGCAAGAGCAAAGATAAATTACGTTTTCTGCCCCTTTCCCTAAATAAATAACTACATTTCCTTATTACTTGATTATATTAGAATAAAATGCTCTTGTTGTCTTGTTTGTTTTGTTTGTTTTATTGGTCTTGTATGCCACCCACTCCTGAAGGACTCCGGGCAGCTTACAATAAAAAGGGAAGGGGGATAAATAAGACAATACAAAATTTAAAAAGCAGCAACATTCACAATTAAAGTGGGGCTGGATGCTTCAACAGCCCCAGGCCTGCTGGAACAGCCAGGACTTAGCAGCTTTACAGAAGGCCGGAAGGGTAGTAAGGGTCCGGGTCTCAGTGGGGAGGTCGTTTCAGAGGGCCGGAGCTGCAACAGAGAAGGCCCTCCCCCGAGGGGTCGCCAGCTGGCATTGGCTGGCAGATGGAATCCGGAGAAGGCCAAGTCTGTGCGATCGAATCGGTCTTAGGGAGGTAATTGGCAGGAGGCAGTCTCTCAGGTAACCAGGTCCGATGCCATGCAGGGCTTTATAAGTAACGACTAGCACCTTGAAGCGTGTCCGGAGACCAATGGGCAGCCAGTGCAGCTCTCGGAGGATAGGTGTAACGTGGGTGAACCTAGATGCACCCACAATCGCTCACGCAGCTGCATTCTGGACTAACTGAAGTCTTCGAACGCTCTTCAAGGACAGCCCCATGTAGAGCGCGTTACAGTAATCCAGTCTTGAGGTGACGAGGGCGTGAGTGACTATCCGAAGGGCCTCCCGGTCCAGGTAGGGTCGCAATTGGTGCACCAGGTGAACCTGGGCAAAGGTCCCCCTGGTCACAGCCGACAAATGATGTTCTAACGTCAGCTGTGGATCCAGGAGGACTCCCAAATTGCGAACCCTCTCTGAGGGGCGTATAATTTCAGCCCCCAGGCTAAGGGATGGAATAGCTGGACCATTTTTGGGAGGGAGCATCAATAACCACTCGGTCTTGTCGGGATTGAGTGCAAGCTTGTTTGTCTTCATCTCGATATTGATTTTATCCTCCGTTTATTTTATTATTTTATTTTATTTTATGGTCACTCCTTGCTGTTTTAATGTGTCCCGAAGGTTGTTCATGCCTCCCTCCTTTTATTGTTTTTTATACCTTGCAACGTCTTGCAAATTGCTGAAGGAGTATTTTCATGAAGGGCACACTACAAATATAGTTTAAATAAAAGAAAACAAGGCCCGGGCAAGAGAGGGCGGCTGTGGTTTTGGCTTGTTTGAATGTACTCTGAGGGCACCTCTTGTTTGGCATCTTACAAAATTGCTTTCCGTGTGTGTGTATGTGAGAGAGGGAGGGAGGGAGGGAGGGAGGGAGACAGAGACAGAGACAGAGACAGAGACAGAGAGAGAGACAGACCGAGAGAGAGAGAGACCGAGAGAGAGAGAGAGAGAGAGAGGGGGGGGGAGGAAGAGAGAGAGTGAGAGGAGTAGTGGGGAGAGAGAGAGGGAGTGGTAGGGAGAAAGGGAGAGAGAGAGAAGAAGTGGGAGGGAAAGAGTGAGAGAGAAGAAGAGCGAGAGCGAGAGAGCAGGAGGTATGAAATCTCAGTGTAGGTCTCCATCCACACATCTGCTGCAGTCAGTTTGCCTTTAGGAGCAATTGTCACACTGTGCCAGATTTCAGGATTGCACACATGTACCAACAGTTCAGCATTTACACAATTCCTAAGAGAGGGCTCCTGCAGGGGGAACGTGGGAAGCCGTTTCTTCAGCAACAGAAAATATTTACAGGTAGTCCTCGACTTACGACTGGTTGCTTAGCAACGCTTTGAAATTACAATCACCCTCCAAAGGGCATTTAACATTCTGATTTTGAAGTTACACCCCCCCTCCTCTCCCTGTGGGTCCCATGCTCACATTTTGGGCCCCTTAGCAACCAGATTCCCCTTTCCTGCGGTTTGCAGCATCCCAGGGTCCTGCGGCCGAAATTTCCCACAGTTTTTGTGCTGATTTCTGACATTCACTTCTGCTTTCTGACAAAAACGCCCGTTCGGTAACATGGGTTCCCTTAACGACCTTCACTTTTACGGCCACTGCAAAACATGCTGTAAAGTTAAGCCCAGTCACATGGTACCTGCTTAACCATTGCAACTATTTATGTCCATAATTCTGGGCTCAAGTACTGTCATAAGTTGAGGACTACCAGTACTGAAGAACAGTAGCCTCATGGCTTACCTCAAGTTACTTATCCCAGCGTTAAGATCTGCATTTGTTCTCTTCTTCAAAGTTCCTAGTTAAAACACGGGGGGAGGGGGGGAGAAGAAGTGAGAAGCCTTCTAATCTTCATATCTCTATCTATATCTATATCTATATCTCTATCTCTATCTCTATCTCTATCTATATATCTATATCTGTATCTATATCTATATCTATATGTATGTATGTATGTATGTATGTATATATATGGCTGTGTGTGTGTGTGTGTGTGTGTTCCAGCATAACTCTGAAACACCTCTAACAATTTCAACTAAACTTGGTATACAGATAGCTTACTCTCTGGAGAAGAATACTGTGGGGGTAAGACACCCCTAACATCCCGCAGGGTATGTGTTCTGTTAAGATGCAGCCTGTTGTGCCTTCAAATGGCTTCTACTGTACTACTGTACAGCGCAGTGGAGTTGCCATGGTAACGGCTTCACAGTACTCCACAAGGGGCTCCTTCTGGTAGTGGGGAGAATCCAAAATTAGAAATTATGTTTGGTCCAGACATTCCCCCCCTATAAATAAATACCAGGTTATCAGTTAGTAATTACTAAAGGACAAAAGCAAGCATAATTTGCCAGACTATTAGGACCTGTTTACATTTTTTAATCATCCTAAGGTACTTTTTGCGGTCTCACTTCCACATTCCCAGGACAGAAGGGCCTGTGATTTAAAAATTACCCTCCTCTTAAGCTCCTCTTTAAATAATAAAAAAGAGACATCCCTGCAGATTTTACTCCGCTAGTCACTACCAACTGTAGGGAGCAGTTCTCGTCTCCATTTCAAGGCCATTTCCACAGCCATGTGGCCAGCATGACATCACAGAGCACTGTTATTTTCCCACTGAAGTGGTACCTATTTATCTACTTGCCTTTGCATGCTTTTGAAACTACTAGATGGGCAGGAGCTGAGGTGAGGACAGGAGCTCACCCTGTTGCGTGGTGCTTAGGTCTCGAACCTGGGCTGCCAGTTTTCCAGCCAACAAGCCCAGCGTCTTAACCACTGAGCCACCGTCCTGTCCTCCCTCTTTGGATGGTGGGCTTGAATTAGATGTTTGAGTTGCTCTTCCAAATATAGTTGTTGCCTTTGTTATATCAGGAACAATGTACAGAAACTGACCAAGGGGAGATTCAACCTAGAAATAAGGAGGAACTTTGTGACAGTGAGAACAATCAGCCCATGGAATAGAAGTTGCTTTTGGAAGTTGTGGAAGCTTCATTCCTGGAAATTTTCAAGAAGAGACTGGACTGCCTTCTGTCAGAAACGGTGTCGGGTCTCTTGCTGGGGGGGAGGTTTAGAATAGATGACCTACAAGGTCCCTTCCAACTCTGTTAATCTGTATCTGTGTCAAGACATGCTTCCACGAGACTGCTGGGAACAAGAGTGGAGACCAGGCTTACAACAACAGGCTTGTAATGAATGACCTGTTTGCTGAGGAAATTTTAGGCCTCGTGTTGTTACTGGAGGTGGTGCAGTTCTCTGGAGCTCGCGCTGGAAACAGGATGCATCTGTGGCACTTGCAAAATAAAAGAGTTGAGTGTAAGCCTGAGAGTTGGATGAGAGAGATTCAACTGTGGGTGTTTATTTAGCTCCAGAGGGCAGAGGGATGTCTACCATTAAACCCCCAACAGGGGTGGGTTGCTGCCTGTGTTACTGCCAGTTTATTGGGCACATGTGCAGTTGCCTGAAAATATCTCAATGGCATGGGTGACCAGGGAACTAGTTCAGGGGTGTGGCCAGCCTGTGGTCCCTATCAGTTCGACAACGCATTCCCAATTTCCACGACCGGTTCGGCAGAACTGGTGGGAACCGGTAGCAATGCACCTCTGCCCCCCATCTGCTTTCTGAGGTCTGTGGAGATGGATTAGATGGGAAACTCCCACCTACCTCTTCTCCCTCACCGTCTTTATATCCACCTAACTGATCTGTCTCCAGGAAGGTGGCATTAGGATCAGCCCAAGAAATTTGGGCACCTGAGACATAACATGGAATGTGGAATCTTAGGTCAAGAGGGACTTCAGAGGTCTTCTAGCCTGACCCTGCTCAAGCAGGAGATCTTGGTAGTGCAGTGGTTAGAGTGCAGTACTGCAGGCGACTTCTGCTGACTGCTGGCTGACTGCAATTTGACAGTTCAAATCTTACAAGGTTGACTCAGCCTTCTGTCCTTCCGAGGTCATTAAAATGAAGACCCAGATTGTTGGGGGGTTATATGCAGGGGTGGGTTCTGGCAGTCACTACTGCCGGTTCACTTATGGGCACGCCATGCGGGCATGCTGCATTTGCATGCACAGAGGAATAAAAATTGCTCTGCGTATGCACAGAAGCAAAACAACAGCAACCGGTTCAGGGATGTGGCAGGCCTGGGTCGCTGGAACCAGGCAAGCTACTATCAGTTCGGTTTCGATGAACTGGTCTGAACCGGTAGGAACCCATTTCCTATGGGAGAGTCCATTCACCTGTGGTTCTTTTCTTCTGGCAGCTCTTCGCATGAGCACACTGGGAACAGGCTCCAGCTGTTCTTCTGCCTCACTGATGTCTGACTCTGAAGGCAGCTGATAACTGGCATACGGCTCTGGTCCCCTCTCTGCCTCCGGCATGACACAGAGCCCTCATCAGAGCCTTCCCCAGACTCCAAGACTGGCCCAGGTTCCTTCCCAACCTCCTCACTGTCCAACTCTGCTGGCCACAAACATTTGTTTGTTTATTTCTATGTTTACAAGTATTGGCTGCTCATCTTACCTGGCTAGCAAAACCAAAAGAATGGGGGCTGGTGAGGTGGGGAAAACATTGGAATTTGCCAACTCCATGCCAGACTGAGCACCCGGGTTGGGAAGGGAATACAAGGCAGTTAGAAGAGCACTGATGAGCATCTCACCCGTTCTTCCTCCCCAGACAACTACGCAGAAATCTCAGCCTCTACTTCATTATGAAGCTTCTTGGAAAAATGAAGATGGCCCCAAATGTCTGGCAAGAAGAAATCCAGGTGAGTTTGGGAAACCAGGAGAAGAGAAGGAAGGGGTCAGGGGTGATGCTTCATTGATTCTCTTTCTGCATAGCGGGAGGTATCTTGGAATAATTTGGGGGGGATCATCCCCAAGGGAAGGTGTTGAGGGGTGTTGAGTTTTGTTTTTGGACCATTTCCTTTCACCACTCCTTGTGAAAGAGGCATTTCCCTGGTAAGGAGGTAGCGTAGAACAGCGTCTGCCAATCTCAACAACTTTCAGATGTGGGGACTTCAAGTCCCAGAATTCCCCAGCCAGCCATGCATGCATGCTTGACTGGGGAATTTTGGGAATTGAAGTCCCCAGATCTTAGAGTAGCTAAGGTGAACAAGGCTGTAGAATTGGATTGCTGAATGGCATGTGAAAAGTCCAGGGACATCATAGAGAGCTTTAGAATCACGGACTAGTAAATTGGGCCTCCATAATCTAAAATACATTGGCAGGCTGACCCTGCTTGCTACCGGAGGGTAAAATATCTTCATACGTGTGGTGTTCTTCAGTGGATTCTACAAAACCCAACCATTTGGCCAGGTCACTCTTTGGAGGCCTTTGCACCCTTGCTGATCCTCACATCAACCAACCAAGGAGCTGAACTGAAGACGATGCACAAATCAAACGGATTCCTCGGGTTTAGCTCATTGCCATTAAATCTACCGTACACATCACTGCAGACGACTCTCTCAATAGTCTAAACAGCCGCCCCCCCCCACATGTCACAGATATGTGCTTCCACCCAGGGATGGGTTCCAGCAGGCACTACTGCCAGTTCGCTCGTTATGCGCAGAAGCAAAAAAACAAGATGGTGGTGCCTATGGCGCCACCTAGAGAAACAGTTTAGGGGTATGGCAGGCCTGGGTCGCTCTCGGTTCCAGTGACCCAGACTCCCAAACCACTTTGGCCGAACCAGTCTGAACCGGTAGGAACTCATCACTGCTTCCACCCTGCATATCTATCTATCTATCTATCTATCTATCTATCTATCTATCTATCTATCTATCTATCTATCTATCTATCTATCTATCTATCTATCTATCTATCTAATCCACCTACCTACCTACCTACCTACCTACCTACCTACCTACATACATACATACATACATACATACATACATACATACAATACATACATACAGTACATACATACATACATACATACATATATACATACCTATATAGATTATCTATCAATCTATCTATCTATCTATCTATCTATCTATCTATCTATCTATCTATCTATTCCACCTACCTACCTACCTACCTACATACATACATATATACATACCTATATAGATTATCTGTCTGTCTGTCTATCTGTCTATCATCTATCTATCTATCTATCTATCTATCTATCTATCTATCTATCTATCTATCTATCTATCTATCTATCTAATCCACCTATCTACCTACCTACATACATACATACATGCATACATACATAGTGTACATACATACATACATACATACATACATACATACATACCTTCTCCGCTCGTTAACAGACAACAGGCAGACAAACGTAAAAGGAACTCACTTTATCAGTTCTCGGCTCAGACTGGCTGCGAGCCCAAAAATAAACATAAATAAAGTCTCTAACGAGATAACAGAATACCAAACAAAAACTCTTACAAAGCAATGCACTTCTCCAAGTGTCTCCTTGAATCAGGGTTACAGAAAACCAATCACTTCTCCAAGTGTCTTTCAAATAAACCACGACTGATCATCAATGAATGTTGAAACGCACGAATGAACGTTGACTCCTGCAATCAGGGCGTGGCACCATCCGTCCTTTTATCCCCAGAAGATGCCCCTAACGAGCCCCAGCTGCATAGTTAATCTTGCATCCCGAAAAGACTCACAGAAGACTGCTGCTGAGTCACAACACTATCCCCCACCACAGGGCCCTTTCCCCGGGTTCCGACGATCGGGGTGCGGCCCAGAAGGGTTGGTGACGGCCTCCACGGAACACGGTCCAAGACACTGGTACCCCGCCGGGAACCTAGAAACAAAGTCCAGTGCTGCGGGGACCGGGGTTGACAAAGGCTGGAATCTTGGCGGAGTTCTCCTTGCAGACCTGGCCCATTGGCACTGGGCACATGACTCCACGCACCTCCGCACGTCATATTTCAGATGGGGCCACCAAAATTGACGGGAGGCCAGGCGCAACATCCGGAAAAAAAAACAATGTCTTGATGCAGACGCACAATGAACCTGCGAGAGCACCTGTCGACAAATGTGCCCTGCGGGAACATAGAGCCGGCCCCGACACTTCAAACGATCCCCTTCCAAAGTCCATGGGGACGCCGGTCCTACTTCTGCCTATTGTCGCTCCACCCAGTCATCACCCCGCTGCGCATCCCGCATCAGAGACTGCTTGCTCACGGGATGACAAACGGCAGCGCAGGATGCAATGGATAGAACAGTCCGAGGTGGAAATGAGTTCGCAGGGTCAGAGTTCTCTACTTTACTCGGCAGGGCATCCGCCCTGGGACTCCACACCACCCGAACGCACGCTACCTTGTGCGAAAGGGGTATCACGGCCGCACAAACGTGCTGGTTGTCCGACATGATAGTGCGTTGCTGAGGGACAGCTGCAGTCCGCGCAACCCTTCTGTTTTTCTTGGGGCAACTCCCAGCCAGGTGTCCAAGATTCCCACAGTAGAAGCACAATCCCTCAGCACGTCGTCTGTCCATCTCTGTCCGTGACACTCGAGGTCTGACAGCACTCAACTCCATGGGCTCCTCCCAGTCCACTGCAGTCCCTTGCTGAACTGGCATGCTGGTGGTCTCCTGGAATGCACAGCGAGGCCTTCGCCTCTGCAGCCGGGCGTCTATCCGGAGGCACAGGTGGACCAGCGTGTCGAACGTCGGTGGCCTGTCCACCCTCGCCAGTTTATCCTGCAAGGCCTCAGACAATCCATCCTGGAACGTGTCCATTAGAGCTGGTTCATTCCACGTGGAATCCTGGCTACGCAGTCTGAATTCCGTCACATAGTCCTGCAATGAACCACTCCCCTGCTGCAGTGACTTCAGACTTCTAGCTGATGTTTCCCCCTTGATAGGATCTTCAAACATCCATTTGAAGTACTGACAAAAGCCCTGGAAGTCGTCCAACAAAGGGCTCTGCTGAATTAACAAGGGGGTAACCCAATGGGTAGCTGTGCCTGAGAGCAAACTGATAATGAATCCCACCTTCGTCCGGTCAGTGGGAAAGTCCTCCGCTCTCAAACTCAGGAACAGTTGGCATTGTCCCAGAAACGCAGCAAACATGGCCAGACTCCCATCATATTTATCTGGCATGGCTACTGGGCACTTCCTCCTTGGCTGAGGTTTTTTTGCAGCTCTCTGCAACTGCATAATTTGGTCCGACAACATCGTGATTTGTTGTGCCATTTGCCTATTTTCAGCCATTAATTGTTCCATAATTAATGAAATGGAGGCATGTCGGCAGGAGTCAAACTGTTCTGTCCCCCCTTCTCCGCTCGTTAACAGACGACAGGCAGACAAACGTAAAAGGAACTCACTTTATCAGTTCTCGGCTCAGACTGGCTGCGAGCCCAAAAATAAACATAAATAAAGTCTCTAACGAGATAACAGAATACCAAACAAAAACTCCTACAAAGCAATGCACTTCTCCAAGTGTCTCCTTGAATTAGGGTTATAGAAAACCAATCACTTCTCCAAGTGTCTTTCAAATAAACCACGACCGATCATCAATGATGTTGAAACGCATGAATGAACGTTGACTCCTGCAACCAGGGCGTGGCACCATCCGTCCTTTTATCCCCAGAAGATGCCCCTAACGAGCCCCAGCTGCATAGTTAATCTTGCATCCCGAAAAGACTCACAGAAGACTGCTGCTGAGTCACAACACATACCTATATAGATAATCTGTCTGTCTGTCTGTCCGTCCATCCATCCATCCATCCATCCATCCATCCATCCATCCATCCATCTATCTATCTATCTATCTATCTAATTTTATTTATATTTTTTTCTTTAACATTCATAAGTGTTTAGTGAACAGAGTTTTATCTGGGTCAATATATTTTGCATACAATTCTGATAGTGACATTACCATTTAAATATTCATACTCATACTTTAATAAGGGACACGGTGGCTCAGTGGCTAAGATGCTGAGTTTCTTGACAGTTCGGCAGTTCGAATCCCTAGCACCACGTAACAGAGTGAGCTCCCATTACTTGTCCCAGCTGTTTGAAAGCACTTAAAAATGCAAGTAGAAAAATAGGGACCACCTTTGGTGGGAAGTAACAGCGTTCCGTGCCCCTTTGGGGTTTAGTCATGCTGGCCACATGACCACGGAGATGTCTTGGGACAGCGCTGGCTCTTTGGCTTTGAAACAGATATAGAGTAGGGAACGACTAGCACACACTGTATATACAAGCGGAACCTTTACCTTTTTAATCATATTTTTTCATCTTCTAACATTTGTGTATACATAATATTATTTTCCCAGCTTCTATTTTCTACTTCTTTTTTCTAACGCTTATTAGAATAACCATCGTGTTAAAAAGTATTCTACATCTATCCATCATCTCTTGCCCCTTTTTAGAATTTCAACTCTTATTAACTTTTGGGTTAATCTGGCCTGCTTCTCCTCTAGTATCTTGTAAAACTCCTTTTGTCATTTTTAAATTTAATCTCAATAAAGAGTCTTCTAAGATACTGAACAGTTATGTGGGTGTCCCAAGGAAGGGAGGGAGGGAGAGCAGAAGATAGGAAGGGTTGTCCCAGCCACATTGCTCCATCGACTGGCTCCTGTCTACAGAGGAGGTCTTTGAAGATCCACTCAGAGGGACATCCTGCATCCTGCCCAATTTCCAAGAATACGCATTGAGGACATTTGGTAATTGTTTCCTCCTCATCTGGGTCCTATCATTTCCCAGGGGGTTTAAAAAACGGGGAGGGGATAGGGGAGGAAACCCACAGAATGACTTTTCAAGAAGACCACGCACCACATGTGACCGAAGAAAACTGAGATGCTTCCTGGCTTTGATTTCCCCCCTTTGATCCTGACTGCCCGAGTCTTTTCCTCATTTTTTTCCTGCGGTTGGGGGCGAGGGGGCTCATGAAGGGTTGTGAGATCTCCCCCCTTCTTCTCCCCCCCTCCGAGGAAAACCACATAAGAGAGAGAGACCTGGGTTGTTGTTTTTTCTTCAATGGACTTTCTCGAAGACTTCTTTAAAAAGCTTCATTTTTGTCCACCGCCTCCTTGGGATATTAGCGCTTCTTATTACTCATTCACGCAGGCCGCCAGCCATCCGCGGGAAGGCCTGGCGTTTAATTCGTAACCCCAGATGAGATGAAAAAAGAAGAATGTCTTCTTTGTAGGTGATTTTAAAATAAATAAATAAAATCACAGGACTCCTTTGTTTCCGAGTCATAATTGAGCATTAACTCAATGGAAAGGGCTTTGAGTTTCTCAGCCAATTTTAATTCTTCACACTTGGCATTTATATTTATATTTTTTTAGGGCGTTGAAAATTCCGGACAAGCCTCACCTCGGTTATCTTTGCTGGAGTCTGCAAAATTAATTAGAAAGGGAGCATCACTCCCCTTGCAGAGGAAGGATGGGAGGGGTTTTTTTCTGGCGGTTGGGGCGAGATTGGTTTTGTGCTGAGGGCCACATTGTTTAGGAGTGGGCTGCTACAGGTTCGCCCAGGTTCGGGAGAACTGGTAGCTAACGTTATGGCTGGTTCGGGAAACCTCCAAATCCCACCACTGACTGGCCGCACCTACCAGGCCCCGTCCCTGCCACTCCCCTCCCAGGAGACTCCACGTGGCCTGTTTTGGATGCGAGGTAAGTACCAGGCCTGCGTGGAGGCTCAGGGGGAGGGGAGGAAATGGGCCTCCCAGAAGGCCAGGGGAGGCAGTTTTTGCCCTCCCGGAGGCTCAAGGAAAGCCTTCGGAGTCTGGGAAAAGTGAAAACACCCCCCCCCCCGCCTAGGCCATATCCACCATGGCCACTCCCACCCAGAAACCAGGCAGAGAACCCGTTGCTGAAATTTTTGAAGCCCACCCGTGCATGTTGTTGCCCGAAGTGGATGGAGATAAAATCGGAGTTGTGTAACGTCGAAAGCAGAAATAGAAGGAGATGCACTTTTTATCTCAGCCTCTCTGCTTTTCTCTCTTCTTGATCTCTCTTTTTCTTTTTTTCCTCAGCTAAGTTGGACTACAGATAGTAAAGGGGTCCATAGTGGCTCACTCCTGAGGTAAACTGATCTTCCTCCACTGCAGTCCTAATGCCCCATAGCAGGGGTATCAAAATCAACGCCTGCGGGCCGGATCCAGCCCACGAGGTGGTTAGATCAGGCCCGCGCGACTGCCCTAGAAAAAGTGAGGGACTGGCCTGCGATGGCTCTGCCAGTGAAAACGGGCTCCCGAGCTCTGTTTCCGGCCACAACAGCTCCTACAACCCTCTGCCAGAGAAAATGCAGCCCTCCCAAACTCCATTTTCACTGGCAAGCAGTTGCAGGAGGCAGTCACTGCCAGAAACGGAGCTCGAGAGCCCATTTCCACTGGCAGAGTGCTTGGGCCGCCACAGGGGCTCCCGACATGAGTGATATCAAGATGGCCACGGCCACACACACACACACATACACACACCAGAGGTGGTATTCAGCCAGGTCTCTCTGGTTCAGGCAAACTGGTAGCAATGGCTGCAGGAGGCTCCGCCCACCCATCCCGACATAATGCAGAAGCATTGCGCATGGGCAGAAGGTGGTGGGCATATGCAGATGTGGTGCATGCGCTCACATTTGTGAAGCAGTAGGGAAGGTAAGTGATTCCCGCCCCCCCCCCCTCTGCTCCCCCCACACACAGACACATAGTCAAATAGCAATGCTTGGACTTATAGGAACAGTAGATGGTGTTGTTAGATCAGAGGTGTCAAACTCAAGGCCCAATGTGGTCAGTTCCATCCTGATCTACCCAATGCGAAGAGGCAACATGCCAGCATTTCAGGGAGTGGCATCAAGCTGGCCACACCCTTCCAGTCAGCCACAGCCCTGATGCGGCCCTCAATGAAATCGAGTTTGACACCCCTGCCTCATAGGAAGAAGGGACCAAGTGGGAGGTCCCCCTGCTCCTTGGGAGTCCAAGATCTGCCGTACACAGAGAGAGTTCTGGAAGGGCAAGTTCTCCATGCTCCCCCCTTTGTGGCGACCAAGGAATGAGTCCCAAAAACCTCCCTGAAGATCTTGCTCAATTTAAAACAAGCTTCTTCCCACCACCAGGAGGGGGGAAACCTGTTGAACAGAGGCATACGTCTCCCTTCTGTCCTCCAGCAATTGCGTACGTTTTTTTTTTTAATTGCCAACTCGATTTCCCCTGCAAGCCCTCACCGCCTCAACTTCTCTGGCTTCTGCACTTTTTAAGGCGTGCAGGTGAGTGGCTTATGTTTGTCTATACATATGGACAAACTGTACCTTCCGTGATTCATCCTGGCACTAGCTATTGTTGAAATATTCTCCACCGCTACTTTTGAGGGAAGGCAAATACGATGAATAAGTTAATCAGCAGGCACAACGGAGAACGGTGGGAATGGACGGGAAGGAGCGGGAGATGTGACAGATTGCCTTCACTCTCCCCACCCTCTTCCCCCGCCCCACCCCGGCCCCCACCCCATCCCAGAGCTCTGTGAAAATGAAATTTCTGCTGATTTGTTCACATTCAAACCCTCCACTGGGTTACGCAGAGGGTGAAAATTGCTTTGGAAGCAGGAAAGAGGGCAGGAGAGAGAACAATGTTTTTTAACAGGGCAAGCCCACACAGGCATTTAGGATAGCCAGCTCATGCCTGTTCACCCTAAGCAACACCATGTCAAGCAGGGGTGAATTCTGGCAGCTGCTATTGCCAGTTTGCTCAGGGGGGCGCTGCGTTCACACTTGATGTGCACTGCAGTCGCGCATGCACAGTACAACTAAAATTGCTCTGCGCATGCACAGAAGCAAAAAACAAGATGGCGGCTCCTATAGCAGCGCCTATGGTGCTGCCAGGAGAACCGGTTCTGGGGCGTGGCAAACCTGTGTTGCCGAACCATCCGAACTGGTAGGAACCCACCACTGATGTCAAGGCTAGCCAAGATGGAGGAGGTAATCCCAGGAAGGAAGCCATCTTGGTTTCCCCTGCGATCCCCTTGAATTCAACTGAACAAAACTTAGCAAGTGACAAGCTCAGGACCCAAACGGATCTTGACAGACTTGAACAAAGGGCCCTATCCAACAAAATGAAATTTAATATAGAGAAAAGCAAGGTATTAGGCAGGAAAAAAACACAAGCTACAGGTATATATATATATATGGGAGATGTGGTGGCTCAGTGGAGACACTGAGATTGTTGATCAAAAAGGTTGGCAGTTCAGCAGTTCGAATCCCTACTGCCGCGTAATGGAACGAGCTCCTGTGACTTGTCCCAGCTTCTGCCAACTGAGCAGTTCGAAAGCACGTAAAAATGTAAATGGGAAAATAGGGGCCACCTTTGGTGGGAAGGGAACAGTGTTCTGTGCGCCTTCAGTGTTGAGTCATGCTGGTCACACGACCACGGAGACATCTTCGGACAGTGCTAGCTCTTTGGCTTTGAAACGGAGATGAGCACCGCCCCCTAGAGTCGGGAACGACTAGCACCTATGTGCAAGAGGAACCTTTACCTTAAAAGCATATATTAGGCGGAACCTGCCTCAAAAACAGGAACTGTGTGATGGACCTTGAAGTCATAGCAGATGATCACTTAAACGCGAGCCAGCATTGTGTGACGGCAGCCAAAAAAGCTAATACAATCCTGTTTTATATAAACAGGAAGCATAGAATCAAGATCACGTGAAGTATTAGTAGTGCTTTATAAAGCCTTAGTAAGGCCACTCCTGGAATACCGCATCCAGTTTTGGTCACCACATTACAAAAAAGATATTGAGACTTTGGAAAAAGTGCAAAGAAGAACAACTAAGATGAGTAAAGGCCTGAAGGCTAAAACATATCAAGAACAGTTAGAAGATTTGGGTTTGGCTAGTCTAAAGAAAAGTAGGACTAGGGGTTAGCGGTATGATAGCGGTATTCCAACATTTGAGGGGCTGCCACAGTGAAGAGCGGGCCGAATATTCTCCAAAGCACTAGAAGGCAGGGCAGGAAAGATTGGATGGAAACTAATCAAGGAGAAGAAGCAACCTGGAATTAAGGAGAAACTTCCTAAAAGTGAGGACAATTAATCAGTGGAACGGCTTGCCTTCCGATGTTGTGGGTGCTTCATCATTGGAGGTTTTTAAGAAGAGACTGGATAGCCATTTGTCTGAAATGTTACAGGGTCTCCTGCTTGAGCAAGGGGCTGGACTAGAAGACCTCCAAGGTCCCTTCCAGCTCTATTCTGAATTGAAAGTTGAGAGTTTCCCTTTATTGGTCAAATTAGAGGAGAAGACAAGACAAGACAACCCCGGAAAATTTTTCCTCCCCCTGGGGAAAAGCTCTTTAACTAAAATTTACACCATCCTGTGTCAGCTGTTAAATCTTCAGTTGACTGGGTTTCCATCCCGTGGAGGAGACCCTCCGAAGGAAGGCTTCCCCTGAGCCCATCTCCGTGCAAACTGCAGCTCAGCAAAAACTTGCTCTCTGCAAATGCTGAATTGGCAGCCTTCAGGTCCCTGGGGCCTGAGTCTGCAGCGATCCCAAAGGGGCTCCACGCAACTCCGCTCAAGGGACTCCCCATCCCCCCACCCCACCCAGTTACTGCCATTTTGCCCTCCAGTCTGTTGCTAATTATGGTACATCTGCACACCTCTGACCATGCTTTGAAATCAGGCTTCGCATGCCCGTTCTCCGATTTTTGAGAAGTTCAGGACTGCTTTACAAAATATGGTGGGGGAGAGCAATATGATACTGTACTATTTTACAGCAGGAGTAGGGCTGGGCTTAGTATTTTGGGGTGAAGCTGTAGTAGGAGGGCTAAAAATCCAAAATGCTCATTTGTGGGATGGATGGATGGATGAGGAGGAGGAGGAAGAAGAGGAAGAAGAAGAAGAAGAAGAAGAAGAAGAAGAAGAAGAAGAAGAAGAAGAAGAAGAAGAAAGATGTGAACAGACAGAAGGAGAGGAAGGAGGGAGAAAAGGGGAGGATTGGGTGGATGGATGGATGGGTAGAAAGAAAGAAGGAAGGAAGGGAAGGGAGGGAGGAAGGAAAATAAAGAAAGATGTGAACAGAGAAGGAAAAAAAGGGAGAAAAAGGGATGGATGAAGAAGAAAGAGAAAGATAGGAGTGAATAGATAGAAAGAGTGGAAGGAGGGAGAAAGGGAGAGAAGATTGGATGGATAATGGAATAGAAGGAACGGAGAAAGGAAAATAAAAGAAGAAGTGAACAGAGAAGGAAAAGGAGAGAGAAAAAAGGAGGGGTGGGTGGGCAGAAAGAAAGACGGAAGGAAGGGGAGGGAGGAAGGAAGACAGTATTACAGGTGGTATCTGATCCTAGCAGTACCATATTTTAAACTGCCATGTAGGAATTGTTCTCCCAACTTTGTAAAGTTGGCAGAAAGTTGTAAAATGGAAGGTGGCCATCGTAGGGAAGGGAAATGAACCCCGCTGCTCAGTTAGGCTGAGTCCAATCAGATTCTTCAAGCAACAAAGGGTAGGGAGGGATATATTTTCTCTTTCCTTTCCTTCATTTCATTTTCCAGAGCTGACGACACTGGTGACCTCTGCTACCCATCCGAGCAATCCCTATTTTAAACCCTCCCGACTGCTCTGCTACTGATTTGATGGCTTGAAAGTCGAGGGGCCGAGGGCTTATAGTTGGGGAGGGGTGGTGAAGCAAACGCCTTATGCACAAGATTTTTTTCCCCCTGCCCGCTTTTGAAAAAGAACCAGTCTAATCCACGCCTGGCTTCCAGCCTCAGTAGAATGAAGAAGAAGAAGCCATTAACAGAATTAAGGAAGGGATCTTGTAAGTCATCTAGTCCAACTTCACACTTAACCAGGAGACCCTACACCATTTCTGACAGCCCAGTCTCTTCTTGAAAGCCTCCAGGGATGAAGTTCCCACAACTTCCGAAGGCAACTTCGGTTCCATGGGTTGATCGTTCTATCAGGAAATTCTTTCTTATTTCCAGGTTGAATCTCTCCTTGGTCAGTTTCCATCCATTCTTCCTTGTCTGGTCTTTGGGTGCTTTGGAAAATAGCTTGACCCCCTCCTCTCTATGGCAGCCCTCAAATATTGGAAGATGCTCTCCTGTCTCCCCTGGTCCTTCTCTTCACTAGACCAGCCATGCCCAGTTCCTGCAACCGTTCATCGTATGCTTAAGCCTCCAGTCCCCTCATCATCCTGGTTTCTCTTCTCTGCACTCTTTCTAGAGTCTCAACATCTTTTTTATAATGTGGTGACCAAAACTGAATGCAGTACTCTAGGGGTAGCCTTGCGAGGGCTTTAAGATTTTAGAAAATGGCTTGATTCCCCCCTCCTCTCTGTGGCAGCCCCTTAAATATTGGAGGATGCTATCCTGTCTCCACGGGTCCTTCTCTTCACTAGACTAGCCAGGCCCAGTTCCTGCAACCGTTCTTCATTTGTTTTAGCTTCCAGTCCCCTCACTATCCTGCTTGCTCTTCTCTGCACTTTTTCTAGAGTCTCAACATTTTTTTTTATAGTGTGGTAACCAAAACTGGATGCAGTACTCTGGATGTGTGGTTTTACTAAGGCTTTAAGACTTTGGTTGCTGTCAAAGCTCACTTGCGAGCTCCTTAATCTCCAACTGTTTAAATTCTTCACACTTGTGCTATGTAAACAGCAGGGTGGGCTTTCTAACCCACTCTTCTGTTTGAGGGGGGAGGCTGGAAATTGTGCTGTCTCCACCACTGGAGGCCAGGAAGAGCGAAGGATGTTTCCCAGGCTCCTGCCGAGATGACAACGTACGGCTCATCCTTTCATCGGCTTTCCGAGGGACGCGTTTTTGGTTTTTCTCCTTCTTCTGGAATTCAGACCTGGCACCCACGTCACTCCACTCCGGCTCCCATGCCCACTTCGCTGGGAGACAAAGAAGCCGGTTCAAGAGATGTTGGGACTCTGGGGGTCAGCACCCTGTGAATGGAGGGCTTTCAGCAGGAAACCCACATCCTCTCCTCCAGAAGGTCAGGCGCGTTGGAAGCAACAGAGCCTGCCTTTCACGATGACCTTTGCTGATCCCCTCCCCTCCCCCTGCCTCTCCCTTGGGCGTTGAAACTGGCTCTGCTCCACTTGCTTGCTTCCCGCGCCATTTCCTTTTTAGGCTCGGAAATCCAAGTTCCTGCAACCGTTCTTCATAACAGCAGGCCCGCACCCCCCACCGCTTGTGCAAATGGAGTTGCACGCACGCACCTGCAACTCAAATGCCATCCCCTCCCCAATACCGATCCACCATTCTGGAAAGATTGGGGACCGCTGTCATAAGGAGAAATTTAACTGATTGCAAAAATAATATATATGAAGTGCTTAGAACAGGGGTCTTTGCTGGCTGGGGAATTCTGGGAGTTGAAGTCCGCTAGGCTTAAAGTTGCCAAGGTTGGAATCCCCTGGCTTAGAACACCTGCAAGAGCTCACATCCTATTCTTACAGCTCCATTCCGGATTTTGGTTCCTTCAATATTCTTTTTGCCCATCAAGAACACAGATGTGAAGCTTCCAAAAGATGACCTAATTAATTTACGAGCTTCGAGGCAAAGTTCAAAAGAAATCCAGTTATTTATCAATATCAACATTTTGGCATGTTCTTCTGTGGAAATTGATTTCCGGTTAATGGTCTTTGCACTTTACCCCTAACTCTCCTCTCCCTCAGTCTGTGTCATAAATCATATCCACCAACGAGGTTGTAGAAATATGAGATCCGGACTATGGCCGAAGGTATGCATGGAATCCTCCCTCCAATGTCAACTTGATAATAGTCATGGTAAAGCTTTACAAGTTGACAATAGGTTTTTATTCTTCTCACGGCTGGTCATCTAGCTGCAGGAGCAGGGGTCTCCTGCTCTGCTTATCCAGCTCACCGGTAGGCTGGTAGGCTGGTAGGCAAGCCAAATTGAGTCGCAGCCCCAGAGAAAAGGTGGAGTGATGGTTGCATTTGTGCTGTCTGCTAAGCCGCAGCTTCTTATCTTCTCCGGGAGCGTGACATCTCAGCATTTTCTGCCAAAAGTTGCTGAACTCTGTTTGACAACAAGACAGAGAGTCAGACAGCCTGCCTGAGTCACGGGCTTTGTATAAATGCAAACAAATGGGTAGACATAGCAAGAAGAGAGCCAAGGGGTGAGTAGCCTGCAAGCCATAACTTGAACAAGACTTCTCGGCTCACACCTTGTTTGAAACAATCAATTTCCCTGCTCAGTTTTATAACTGGAAGACTAAGGTGTCCCCACCACTTGCCTCTACTCTTTCTTCTTCTGTGCTCAGCTTGGAGGGCTAAGGCCAGGGGTGAAATCCAGCAGGTTCTGACAGGTTCTGGAGAACTGGTAACAGAAATTTTGAGAAGTCCGGAGAACCAGCAAAAGCCACCTCTGGCTGGCCCCAGAGTGGGGAGGGAATGGAGATTTTGCAATATCCTTCCCCTGGAGTGGGGTGGGAATGGAGATTGTGCAGTATCCTTACCCCGGAGTGGGGAGGGAATGGAGATTTTGCAGTATCCTTCCCCTGGAGTGGGGTGGGAATGGGGATTTTGCAATATCCTTACCCCGGAGTGGGGAGGGAATGGAGATTTTTCAGTATCCTTCCCCTGGAGTAGAGAGGGAATGGAGATTTTGCAATATCCTTCCCCTGGAATGTAGAGGGAATGGAGATTTTGCAGTATCCTTCCCCTGGAGTGGGGTGGGAGTGGAGATTTTACAATATCCTTCCTCCGGAGTGGGGAGGGAATGGAGATTTTGCAGCATCCTTCCCCCGGAGTGGAGTGGGAATGGAGATTTTGCAGTATCCTTCCCCCGGAGAGGGGAGGGAATGGAGATTTTACAATATCCTTCCCCCGGAGTGGGGAGGGCATGGAGATTTTGCAGTATCCTTCCCCCTGGAGTGGGGAGGGATTAGGAATTTTGCAGTATACTTCCCTTGCCACGCCCACCAAGCTACACCATGCCCACCAAGCCACACCCACAGAACCGGTAGTAAAAAAAATTGAATTTCACCACTGGCTAAGGCTGCTTGGAGGTGTTTGAGGAATGCAGAAAAATGAGGTGTCCATGGTTGAATTTTGCTACTCTCTTTGGAAGGATTGCTGGATTTAAAAGTCTAGTTACAGAATACTCCCTCGGATGATTGTGCAACTTCTCCTTCTTTCTTCCTTCCCTGTCATTTTCAAGGCTGTTTAATCCATCCCCAGCCAAAAGAAGACCGAAAGCATTCTTTATTCACAACTAGCTGATAACACGGCATTGCCAATTCTGTATTAGACAGGAAAAGGAATGAATTACAAGTGGCAACATAAGTGCAGAATGGCCTGTCCTCCTTCCTTCCATTAACGTTGCTGCAATTCCTGAAGAACCGATGGCAAGAGTGACTTCTCCCTGGGCCCTGATTTCGGCGACAATTAAATTAGTTAAAAGTGTTTTCCATGTGCCCCCCAGAAGTGTCAAGAACTATGATACCACCGTGTTGAAAATGTCCAGACCAAACGCAATTTCTAATGTTGGATTTTCCCCCTTACAAGAGGGAG
This sequence comes from Thamnophis sirtalis, assembly GCF_051295495.1. NCBI lineage: Eukaryota > Metazoa > Chordata > Lepidosauria > Squamata > Natricidae > Thamnophis > Thamnophis sirtalis. The sequence goes on from NW_028261382.1 coordinate 74,153,626, forward strand.
CCACCTTGTGGAGTACTGTGAAGCCGTTACCATGGCAACTCCATCACGCTGTACATTAGAAGCCATTTTACAGCTGTACAGTAGAAGCCATTTTAAGGCACAACAGGCTGTATCTTAATAGAACACACATGCTGAAGGGTGTTAGGGGTGTCTTACCCCCACAGTATTTGTTTCCAGAGAGTAAATCATTTGTGTACCAAGTTTGGTTGAAATTGCTTGAGGCGTTCCAGAGTTATGCTGGAACATACACACACACAGCCCTTTAGATAGATAGATGATAGATAGATAGATAGATAGATAGATAGATAGATAGATAGATAGATAGATAGATAGATAGATAGATAGACAGACAGACAGACATACAGACACAGACAGACAGACAGACAGACAGACAGACAGACAGACAGATAGATAGATATAGATTCAAGATTCATCTCTCCTTTCCTTTGACTTGGCTATATTTCCCTTCTATCTGTTCTTCACTCTTGACTTGAGTGGATCATGAATGCGAACTCAGCTTCTGAGATATGTCCCTTCGGATGGGACTCACATGTGAAAATCAAGCAGTCCTCCTATAGAGAGAGAAGCAACTATGGCCTCTTTACAACCTGTGGGCTTCAACTCCCAGAGTTCCACTATTGGAGGGGCTGCCACAAAGGAGAAGGGGGTCAACCTATTCTCCAAAGCACCTGAAGGCAGGAGAAGAACCATTGGATGGAAACTAATCAAGGAGAGTAGCAACCTAGAAGTAATTTCTTGGCAGCGAGAACACTTAATCAGGCTTGCCTGACGTTGTGGGTGCTCCCTCACTGGAGGTTTTTAAGAAGAGATTGGATAGCCATTTGTCAAATATGATATAGGGTCTTCTGCTTAAGCAAGAGTTGGACTTGGAGACTTCCAAGATCCCTTCCAACTCTATTGTTCTGGCTTAGGAATTCTGGGAGTTGAAGTCCACGGGTCGTAAAGGGGCCACAGATGTCCACCCTGGCTCTTGCACACAACAAACTAATATATCAGGAAGAGGACACTTGACCAAAACATCTCTTTCAGACCTATTTTTCCATTTATTATACACATTGTAGGTGTGCAGTTTTACTCTATGGTAGCCAAAAACCAGAAAAAGTCTAGTAGGATCATTTCCAACTAGCAAGTTTTATTAAAGGGCACAACATTTATTTTTGCAAGCTACATTTCACTTCCTCAGAGTACCATGAACTACATAAATATTTACAGTACTGTGAAATACAAGAATATTAAGTTTTCCTACTAACAGATTTTATTAAATGGCGTCCAGGAGTTGGGGCAGCTAAATGAGAAGGCTTCGCATTGTGGGTCACAGTGCACGATCCAACTCGGTGTTAAGACTTTGAATCTGTCGGCAATGCTACACATTGAGGTCCACTTCACATTATTTGTTTGGAAGCAGATCCTAAATCAGCTCTCTCAAAAGGAGTTTACTGAGATTTCGGCAGTGGTAGGATATCAAATCTTTTCCTACTGGTTCTACGAGAGAGCGCTTCGCGTGCATGCGCAGCACTCAAAGACTGCCCTCGGTGTCAGCGCTGGTGAGCTGAGCTGTGTTCTAGTTCTGCTGCATGAATCAGCTGAGCTAAAAAACAAGGGAATATAGGGAACAAGATAATGTATATTTAATCATTCATGTATTAACCGCAGCTAAAATTGTATTTGCACAATATTGGAAAAGTGTAGAGATCCCTATGGATGAGAAGGGAGTAAGGAAAGTATTAGAATGTGCAGAAACGAACAGATTAACATTAGCAATGAAGGAGAAAGAGCCAAATGAACATTATATGATTTGGGAAGCATTTTACCAATGGTTGGAAGGAAAAAAAGGAGTTTGCAAATGAAGAAAGCAAAAAAAAAAAAAAAAAAGTAGAGAATACACTTAGACAAAGATATAAATAAGATAAAAACAGTATGTGTATGATGAGAATAATGATGTTTAATGTTGATATGATATTATTACTGGAAGATATTAAGAAGAAAAATGGAGAGTTCCATAGCATTTAAATGCTCAATATATTATAATACTAAACTTAGGGAAATAATTTTAATATGAATGTGGAAGATGTGGCAAAAGAGGAACGATGTGGCACAGAGATGTTTGTACCCAGACGACACACTGCTTAAGGAAAGATGGAATGTTTATTTTTGTAACTAAAAAACAATAAAACTCTTTAAAAAAAAACAAGGGAATATAGGACAGGGCGTGGCACGACAAAACCGCACTCGACTAAGCCGCGCCCGATTAAATCGCGTCACTGACGTCATCAACAGGGCGACAACAGCGAGCGCGGAGAAAGAAGGGCGCTTTAAATAGCGCTTTGAAAGCAAGCCGGTTCAACTTAAGGTAAGGGTTAGGTTTAGGGTTAGCTTTAGGGTTAGGTTTAGGGTTAGGTTAAGGGTTAGGGTTAGGGTTAGGTTTAGGGTTAGGTTTAGGGTTAGGTTAAGGGTTAGGGTTAGGGTTAGGTTAAGGGTTAGGATTAGGTTTAGGGTTAGGTTAAGGGTTAGGTTTAGGGTTAGGTTTAGGGTTAGGTTTAGGATTAGGTTTAGGGGGGTGAGGTTTAGGTTTAGGGGTTAATTTTAGGTTTAGCGTTTACAGCGTGCTTCTGTCTCCGTGCTGTTGTCGCCCTGTTGATGACATCAGCTACGCGGTTTCGTCGAGCGCGCTTTAGTCGAACGCGGTTTTGTAGTGGAACCAGGACAGGGAACGGTGGGGGAGGGAGGGCAGGGCCAGGCAGAGCTGATATTTGCCGGTTCTTTGAACTACTCAAGATTTTCACTACCGTTTTGTCTGAATCAGTCCAAACCGGCTGAATACCACTGCTGGATTTAGGAAACAATCATTTGTCTTTTAGTGGCAGAGAGGTGGTCAAAGGAGATTTTTGGGATATTTGAAGAGCTCTAGTCTCCATGATCCTTGCTTTGTTTGTGTGTGCTTGTGGTAGTTGCACCTGTAAGCACCTCTTTTCTCCACAGCTGCAGCAGCTTTGCGACCTCCTGCCACTCATGAGGCCCGCCTGCTTGAAGCAGGCTCTGCAGAAGAGCCAGAAGCTGGAGAAGGAGCCAGCCAAAAACCAGCGGAAGACACTGTCTGCTCTTGACCATGAGGTAAGAACAAGGGAGGCCGAGGGAGCCTAATGGAGGATTTTACGTGTGAAGTAGGAACGGAACGAAGGATCTAATCAGATCCACAATTGAAAAGAAGTCCGGGAGTTTTCATAACATCAACCTGGGCAGTTATATTTTTCACAGCTAGGCCTCCCACTGCTCTTGCTTTGAGAACACCTCAGAGACAGCATCTGATAACCAAGGTTGGGATTCAGCCAGTTCGGACGAACCGGTAATTCCCGTGAGCATTTGGCTCCTCCCCCCGTTCCTACGCTTTCCTGTCCTATATTTAGCTCAGCTGATTCGCGTGGCATAGGGGATTGCCGTGCGCCAGCTGTTTTACTCATAGGCGCCGACATAGAAGGCATGTTTTGAAGCTTTAAAAGGTCATTTTTTGAATGCTGCGCGCACGCACTCGCCAAACCTGTTGTTAAACTAATTTCATCCCACCACTGCCAATAACCCATCATTTGGTGGAGGAAGAAATTGGTAAGATACCCTAAAGCAGGGATGAAGGAATGGGGAGCTGTGAACAAAGAGCAGAAGCTGGGAAAGTGACCAAAAGCTCTTGACTCTTGGTGGTGAGTGACTTCAAGAGTCTGTATATCCAGCTCCCCTTTCTGAAGAATTGCTTTCTTGAGAACTTCTAAGAATAGACCTCATCATTTCCTGGTCAGATAATTCCACTGGTGCAAATCAACTAGGTATTTTGAGTTCCAGTCTTAGTTCTCCTGGTCTCCTCCTTCCCTCCTGGCAATTGAGAACTGCTGTTGTCCTCCATGGCTAGATAACTGTTAAACACACAGCTGACAACGTATCTGCCTTGCCATTTGACTTTCAAACCTTTCCCTAAGTGAATGCATACAGAGGAATGATTGAGTCTGCCATTTGTGCTTCTGTAACTGTCTGCTTTATGTGCCAAAAAAACCAGACCCAGAGGTATTTCACTTCCCCCATGCCAGCACTCTATTGAGCACCAAATTATCACAGTGCTGTCTTATGTCTAAGTATATTTACCTGTGTAGTATGGCTGTGTTACTATTATCCTTCTCATCTTTTCTACTACCTTCTCTTGTTGGTATCTTATGATTATATTACTTTTGTATGTATCGTGAGAACTTAAGAATGGGAGACAAATTCCTTGTGCGTCCAATCCAGAAGTAGGTTCCACCACAAAACCGCGGTAGACTAAAGCGCGCTCGACGAAAGCGCGTACCTGACGTCATCACAGCGCGATGAAAACATCACGCTGTGAGCGGTAAAGTTAAAATTAACGCGAAAACCTTACCCTAACCCCCCCAAACCTAACCCTAAACCTAACCCTTAACCTAACCCTAAACCTAACCCTTAACCTAACGCTAAACCTAACGCTAACCCTTAACCTAACCCTAAACCTAACGCTTAACGTAACCCTTAACCTAACCCTAACCCTTAACCTAACCCTAACCCTAAACCTAAACCTAACCCTAAACCTAAACCTAACCCTTACCTTTACGTGAATCGGCTTGCTTTAAAAGCGCTTTTTAAAGCGTCCTTTTTTCTCCGCGGTTGTATTTGTCACGCTGCTGATGACATCAGGTACGCACTTTAATCGGGCGCACTTTAGTGGACCGCAGTTTTGTCGTGCCACGATCCAGAAGTAGGTTCCTACCGGTTCGGCCCGATTCAGCTGAGTAGATAGTAACTCGGTCTGCCAGGCCCCCAAACCAGTTTTATCGGCAGTGCTGTAGGCATCACCATCTTGTTTTTTCATGCTGTGCATGCGCGAACACAGTGCGTCCCTGAGCAAATTGGCAGTAGCAGCAACCGGAACCCTCCCCTGGTCCAATCACACTTGACCAATAAAGCGTTCTGGTTTAATCTACTCTACTCTACTCTACTCTACTCTACTCTACTCTACTCTACTCTACTCTACTCTACTCTACTCTACTCTACTCACCAAAGGGATACTCCAATATTCATCTCCACTTACAACTGTGAGGTTCTTCCTCATCACTACAGAGATTCTATTGAAGTTGTAAAATCACACTCACAACCTGTAGGCGCTTAACAACTCAGTGTTCTTCCGTGTGAATGAATCCCAGATCTCCAAGACATGGTGGGAGATTGAAGACGATGGACAAAGCTGTATTTCTAAAAAGCTCATCCTTGAGCCTAAAACTAGTCCCTGAAAAATGAATGGTGAGCTATCAGGGAATCCAAACATCCCTTAAATACAATTTAAAGTTCTCAAACGCAATCATCTGCCAGAAGCAACCATAACTTAAGAGTAGAGTTACATATCTTGGCCACAGAATTTTCCAGGCTGAGAGTCTGCAGCAACTCCAACTCGTAGGTGCTGGGACAATCTTGTCTGTGACTGGTGGTCTCATGGTAATGAAAGCTGGGGATGGGTTAGGTGAACAGTTTGGTTGACACTGGACTTTTCTTTTTAAGTTTGGCATATTTCTGCCAAATCCATTTTGAATTATTTGATGGCGTCTTAGTAAAAGACGGAGTGAAACGTGAAATATTGCCCATTACTAAACATGACAAATAATCATCTATTTCATGTGTGATGGGAAAATGTATACTACCGCATAAAGCTGACTGATATTAATAAGCATATGACAGATTTTCATCCATAAACATTTTGCACGAAAACCTACCTCTTTCTTTCTCTCATATACCTGTTGTCCTCTTCCTCCATCTTCCCTGGGGTCTCTATGCCACCAAGGATCTGCTCAGTGCTGGGGCTCAAGACCCCAGACAGCACCCCGAAGGTTGGGATAGATGTTAAAGTATTTTAATGGATATTCGGATTAATGTCAGGGTTCCAAATAGCATCCAAAAGTACATCAGAGTCCAAGGCAAAGTATTGCTCAAAGTACCAATTTATTAAGAGAGCCATGTTGGCACATCTGGGAAAACCTGAATCTGAAAGCTTCCCAGTTTTCCTCACCCAGTTGAAAGTTCAAGATCTTGCCCCCACACCCAAAAGTCCATCACATGGTCCAATCATCTTCTACTGCCATGCTGGCAGTTTCCATCCAGTCAGGTGTAGAGGTGCAAAGACAAAGGATGACCTTGGTTTTCTAGAAAGAATTTTGTTATGGCTACATATTATCTAACTCTGTACAATCCCCCCTCCCATTTTCCCACCATAGAAAATGCATAGTAGAATAATAGAAAGTGTGGCAGGCCAAAGATCCAAAATAAAAGATAGCTGCAGGCCTGACACCTGTACTCTCTTCTGTTACCTCATCCTCTTCTATTCTTCTAAACAGAGCCTAGACTTCGAGGATCCTATTGTAGCCATCATAAAATATATCTGAAATTTCCTCTGAGCTACCTCTCTGAGGCTATCTAGCCCATCAGAACTGCCCGGGTATCATGCCATCAAGCCAAATTAAAGGAGTGGCATTGCATCGCGCTTTTATTCCGATGAGTAAATATGTTCTTTTTCACCAGGCTCCTGGAAAATGTCCTTTTTTTCCACCCCCCGTGGAGAAGGTTGGTCGCTGAGGTTTTTTGAAATGTTTTAAAACATTTAAAACGCCCACTCATCTCTGTAAACTAAGTATCCCTCATCAGTTGTGGATTTATCTTTCTTCCCCTTGTCCTGTATTTTGTCAAGTTTGAAGAGAAAGGCTGGGACATACTTCTGTGGGAGGAAATATTCATCTGGTTCTGTTCCAAGCTGGGAGGAAGGCACTGGAGGCAAAATGGAAACTTGGAGACTGATTGGAAAGATGGTTTAATGATGAACTAGAACCGCATCGCTTTGAAGTCCTGGGCAGCTGAACAGGTGGAGAGTGAGGGTTATTTATACCCTTTGGGCCTTGCCCTTGAGCTTCCTGTTCCTGGGCAAAGGCATATATTCTATTGGCTTTTGTCAGACTCCCATGGGGCCATGTAGGAGTCATATGTGGCTCTATAGGCCCGTTTTTCGCAAAAATTGGGGCATTTTTCCCTTCCCCCAGCCCTGCTTAAGCATGCAGAGTGCTTTTGGAGGCTGGAAGAAGACAAAAATGCCTCCATTTTTGCGAAAACTGGCCCATCTCTGTGACCTCTCTGGGACTGGCATGCATACACCATTAAAAAAGGGGGAAAATACTTTTTTTTTCAATGAAGATTGTTCTGCGCATGTGTAGAACAGAAAATAAAGATGGTGGCACCCTGGATAGAACCGGTATGGTCATGTGTCCAGCTGAGTTACTACCTACTCGGCTGAACCGGTAGGAACCCACCTCAGGATTTGGGGCAAGAGTCATCTTTAATTTTTTGGGGACACCATCCCATGTTCCTGTTTGTTGTGCATTCACATAGCATGTACTAAAGGATTTCACCTTTTATTTCTGAATCACTCGAGCCGTCCAGTGAGGGGGAAAGCTGGATTTTAAAGCAGTGGCAGCCAGATGGGTGTTTGGGCGGATGGATGGATGGATAATTAAATAATAATTTATTATAGCTTGCATACCACCTGACTCTCAACCACTTTGGGTGGTTCGTAAGAAAGAAATTATCCTAAAATCAATAAAGCATAAAAGATAAAAAAGATGGCAAGCACAATGAAGTGGAGGGTCTCGCTCTCCCTCGCCAAGCGGCTGGGAGGAGAGGAGACGTATGATGCTTCTGAACATGAGCAGAGTGGGGATCGTCCGAATTTCATTCCAGAGGGCAGGTGATGCTACAGAGGAAGCACATTTGTTTCCTTAAAATATTGGTAACAGCTGCCCATTTTTTTCAATCGACTCTGGAGGACTCCCAATCAAAACAAGAAAAGGCATATAAAATCAGTTTAAAACCTATAAAAATCATTCAAAATGTCAAACATTAAAAAGAAAACAAGGAATGTCAAGAATCATCTAATCTCTCAGTCCTTGGGAGGGAAAGCCAGATGTTTAAGGCCTTAGGTAAAGGTAAAGGTTCCCCTCACACACATGTGCTAGTCTTTCCCGATTTTAGGGGGTGGTGCTCATTTCCATTTCAAAGCCAAAGAGCCATCACTTCCGAAGATGTCTCCATGATGATGTGGCCGGCATGACTAAATGCCGAAGGAGCACGGAACGCTGTTACCTTCCCACCAAAGGTGAGGATTCCTTATTTTTCTACTTGCATTTACATGGTTTCAGACTGCTAGGTTGGCAGAAACTGGGACAAGTAATGGGAACTCACTCGGTTACGTGGCACTAGGGATTCGAACTGCTGAACTGCCAACCTTTCTGATCAACAAGCTCAGCGTCTTAACCACTTCGGACCGTGCTGGCTCTTTGGCTTCGAAACCAAGATGAGCACCGTCCCCTAGAGTTGGGAACGATTAGCACATTTGGGCAATGGGAACCTTTACCTTAATGGTGTTTCAACTGCGCCTTGAATCACCCCAGGAAGGAAGGAAGCAGGTTAAGCTGTGCTGCATCTGATTTGCACCAACATATAGTGTTAAGCGTTTACTGTGTGCTCATTATATTATCTTGAAAAATTCATTTGTCTTCCCTTCTCCTCTTCGTTCCCTCCACTCCCAAAGCAGAGAGCAACAGAATTATTATTTTTTTTAAAAAGAGCATTCAGTTCAGGAATTTATGACCTGACCGATCACATTAAATGGCTTTCAGGGTGAAAAAAGATCTCATTTGTTTCTGCTATATACCAGTCATTTTTTTACTCTGAGACAAAACCATTCCTGTTGAAGGTGCCAAGTCCCTTTTCAACAGCGCCGAGCGAGCCGCTGTTGACAAATCCCCCTTTCCCTCCCAGTTTTGTACAGGCCTTTTGTTCTTCTCCTCACCCCCCTTTCTTCTGAACAAGAATGATTTCTGCCTTCGCAGAAGTTTGGGGCTGCACAAATTCTCCCGTACTCGCTTGACAAAAGCTAGTATTCCTTGAGTGTCAATTATTCCATAACTTTGTCTCAAAAGAATCGTTGTAGCTCCAAGCAGCATTTTCGTAGGAGACAAGAAAGGGAGTTAGAAAGCAATGAGCAGCAGGTGCGACATCAAGGAACAACAGGCTGAGTTATGGGAGATGAATCTAAGGATAGCTTTACAATCCATCATCTCCAGAAAAGAGACCCCCCTCTATTTTTCTGCCCAGGCGTGGCTAAAATTCTCCAAACCTAACATCCCCATCCCACTCCAATAATCTTCCATCTGGACCAGGGGTTTTCAACCTTGGCAACTTTACGACTTGTGGACTTCAACCCTCAGAGTTCTGGGAGTTGAAGTCCACAAATCTTAAAATCTTTAAAATTAAAATCTTAAAAGGTTAAAGACCCCTGATCTGGACTAAAGAAAGCATCCCAAGCTCCAGGTCCACTCTCAATAGAAACCACTACATGTTTTGGACCAGGGGTGTCAAACTCGATTTCATTGAGGCCCGCGGAATCAGGGCTGTGTTTGACCTCGGAGAGCTGAGGTGGGCATGGCCAGTTGGATATCACTCGTGTTGGGGGCGTCTGTAGTAGCCCAAGCGCTCTGCCAGCTAAAAAGGATCCTGAGCTCCGTTTTTGGCTGCAATGGCCTCCTGCATCCCTCTGCCAGTGAAAACGGAGTTCGGGAAGACTGCCCACGGCCCTCCCATCTCAGTTTCTGGCTGCAATGGCCTCCTGCAACCAGGGTTGGGTTCCAGCAGGCACTACTGCTAGTTTGCTCGTGGGCGCGCTGTGTGTACTTGATGCATGCTGTGTGCGCATGCGCAGTGCAATAAAAATTGTCCTGTGCAGAAGTGAAAAACAAGATGGTGGCGTCTATGGCGCCACCCGGAAAACCGATTTGGGGGTGTGACAGACTGGGTTGCTGCTGATTCTAATAAGCCAGGCTGCCAAACCACTACCGGTTCGACCAAACCGGTAGAAACCCACCACTGCCCGCAGCCCTCCCAAGCTCCATTTCCGGCTGCGATGACCTCCTGCAACCTTCTGCCAGCAAAAATGGAGCTTAAGAAAGCTACCCACGGCCCTCCCGAGCTCCATTTTCAGCTGCGACCCTCTGCCCGTGAAAACATGCTGTGTGCGCATGTGCAGTGCAATAAAAATTGTCCTGTGCAGGAAGGGAAAAACAAGATGGTAGCACCTATGGCGCCACCTGGAAAAACGGTTCAGGGGCGTGACCGACCTGGGTCGCTGCTGGTTCCAATGACCCAGGCTGCCAAACCACTACTGGTTCGACCAAACCGGTCCAAACAGATAGAAACCCACCACTGCCTACTGCCCGCGGCCCTCCTGAGCTCTGTTTCAGCTGCGATGGCCTCCTGCAACCCTCTCCCTGTAAAAACGGAGCTCGGAAGGACCATGTTCGGCCCTCCCGAGCTCTGTTTTCAGTGGCAGAGGCACCGTGGGCCAGTCCTTTGTTTTTTCCAGGGTGGCCTCATGGGCCAGATCTAAGCACCTCATGAGCCGGATCCGGCCCCTGGGCCTTGAGTTTGATACCCCTGATGTAGACTAACAGCATACAGTCTCAAGTCGACCTGAGTCCCTTCCGACCTCATGAACATCTTTTACGTTTTCTTGGCGAGATTACAGACGTGGTTTTGCTGTGGCCACCTTTCCGGCAAGATCTCCTGCACGTCAATTCTAAAGCTCTGAGGCTATCGGGTGGTCGCCCATCCAAGCTTTAACCAGTTCTGACTGTTCTCGGGTTTTTGAGATCAAACAGACTTGGCAGTTGTCAGAAGTCAACCCTGACTCAAAGGCACATTTACTTATTTATTTAGGGCAGGGACCTCAATGAGTTATGAAGCTGCTGGAGTTGTCCGTATCATGACCTGACTGAAGTGAACTTGACTTTCAGGCTTCTACTAGATTGTACTGATCCCTCAGTATTCCCTATCTCATAAGACATTGTTGTTATAAGAATGGAGCATGATTTGTTGTCATCTGGCCACATCTGGAGGTTTTTTGTTGTTGTGAGTTGCAAAGTCGTGTCCAACCCATTGCGGCCCCATGGACAACGTTCCTCCAGGCCTCCCTGTCCTCTACCATCCTCTGGAGTCCATTGAAGCTCACGCTGACTGCTTTGGTGACTCAAGAGAGGGCAAAAGAAGAAGGGGACGGCAGAGAAGGAGGTGGCTGGATGGAGTCACTGAAACAGCAGGCGTGAGCTTCAATTGGCCCCAGAGGATGGGAGAGGACAGGGAGGCCTGGAGGAACATTGTCCATGGGGTCGCAATGGGTTGGACACGACTTCGTAACTAACAATAACAACAATATAATGAAAAGAAGTGACATGATAGCAGTCTTCCAGTATTTGAGAGGATGCCACGAAGAAGAGTGGGGGTGTCATCCTATTCTCCAAAGCACCTGAAGGCAGGACAAGAAACAATGGATGGAAACTAATCAAGGAGAGAAGCAACCTAGAACTAAGGAGAAACTTCCTAAGAGTGAGGACAATTATCCAGTGGAACAGCTTGCCACCAGAAGTTGCAGGTGCTCCAATACTGGAAGTTTTTAAGAAGACACTTTAAGAAGCCATTTGTCTGAAATGGTAGAGGGTCTCCTGTCTGAGCAGATGGATGAAGGTCTACAAGGTCCCTTCCAACTCTGTTATACCGTTATTCTGACTTCAGTTCCCAGAATTCCCCAGCCCACATGCAGCACTGAGGAAATTCTGGGAGTTGAAGTCCGCGCAACTTTAAAGTCGCCGAGGTTGAGAAAAAACTGCTTCATCTCCTGTAGCCCAACTGCCATTGTGCATTTCTAATTTGACACCCCTGTGAATTTGTCTTTGGCACTCCTCTGCGCAGGATCTAAGTTGATCAGGGATTTGGCTTGAGATGCAACATTGGGGGACGGGAATGAATAGGACAAACAGCTGGGAAGGGGGAAGCGTTCCCAGCCCTGGGAAACACATTATTTTAAGCCAACCACTGCAGCAGCCTTGGCATACCTTGAAAGCAATGCAAGAAACAGATCTTCTCAGTCCCCAGTCAACAGCTGTAGACTGGGAGCCGCATATTGCGGGTCAAAAACAGCAGATGTGCGATGCTGCTCATCTTGTACACACACACACACACACACACGCTTGCAGAAGTTCTGGGGCTGTCTGTGTTATCTGGAAGGAAAAAAAGAAAGAGCGAGAAAGAGACAGATTGTAAGAGACCATTGTTGGATTAGACTTACAGAAGGGTTGGTATTTGAATTTCGGAGAGGGGTGGGTTGATTGTAAATAGACACCTTTGGCTTCAGTGCTAGCTTTTGATAAAGGAAAGGCCAGAAGGAGCTTCCCACACAATATACGCCTGAGAGCCCATGAGTAGTACCACTTGGCAACCTCAGAGGCCCCAAAGCCCGTGACCCATCAAAACCGCGTTCCACAAAAGCGCGGTCGACGAAATCGCGTATGTGACGTCATCACAACGCGACGAAAAAGATCGAAAAATTGAAATAAAAATTAAATTACAGCAAGCCGATTCACATAAAGGTAAGCGTTAGGTTAAGGGTTAGGGTTAGGGTTAGGTTAAGGGTTAGGGTTAGGGTTAGGGTTAGGGTTAGAGCGTTAGCGTTACGTTTAGCGTTAGGTTAAGGGTTAGCGTTAGGTTTTTCGTTAGGTTAAGGGTTAGGTTTAGGGTTAGGTTTAGGGTTAGGTTTAGGGTTAGGTTAAGGGTTAGGTTTGGGGGGGTTAGGGTAAGGTTTTCGCTTTATTTTTACATTTTTCAATCTCTTTCGTCATGCTGTGATGACGTCACTAACGCGCTTTCGTTGACCGCGATTTTGTCTTCCGTGGTTTTGTGGTGGAACCCCCAAAGCCTATGGCAGGAACCAATTTTCAGAGCGCCAGAGTGGAATTTCAGTTCTTTGCAGCATCTTCTTGTCACTAGACGAAGCAGGAGAATGGGCCCAAGGGAAAACAAATAAATCAAAACAATATAAATTGATTGGACACCCAAGGAATTTGCCTTCGGTGCATGTGCTCTCAGTGTAGATAAAAGCTATAAGTGATCAATCATGATCATAGTCATCATTGAAATACATTCATCCTAAATCATAAGACGCAACACTTAGTGATGGTCACAGGATACTAAATAAGCAATCAATGTGCTAGGAAACTAAATAAAACAATGTAAAGAAACAAGCAACAAACTTATAGTCATTATAGTTATAGTATTATGTATACTCAGGGGTGGGATTCAGCCGGTTCAGACTGGTTCGGACAAATCAGTAGTTGCAAGGACCATCTGGTCCCATCCGCCCCTCTCCTTCCAGGAGTCTCCACGTGATCCGTTCATCAGATTAGCAGCTCTTCTTTATAATAGAATAGCAGAGTTGGAAGGGACCTTGGAGGTCTTCTAGTCCAGTGGTCCCCAACCCCCGGTCCGCGGACCGGTGCCGGGCCGCGGAGTACCTGGCACCGGGCCGCGCAGCGGCCGGGGGCCATGATCGCTGCTGCCTCTTCACCCACACGCGCAGCCTGAGATCAACCCCGGGACTCGAACCCGAGAGCCGCCTCTCCGGTCCAAACCCCACTCCCACCCCGGCCGCCCGCCCGGCCGCCTTGGTAGCCCGTGGAGATGGAGCGTGTTCGGTTCGCCGCTACCTGGGGGCGCCGTCCCCATGATGTCACCGCGGAGTCCTCGCCTCCTTCCCTGGCGAGGCTTTCTCCCCGCCAGCCAATCAGAGGCCAGTCCCCGGGCAAGCGGGGACAAGTTGCTGGCCGGTCGAAGCAGAAGCGGGAGATTGGAGGGGGGGGGGAGAGAGAGAGAGAGAGCGAGAGAGCGAGCGCTGGGCGGGTGGCAGTGCGTTCCACAGCGGACTAGGCGTGCCGCGGGCTGCCAACCCCCCCCCCCACACACACACGTACACACACTGCCTCTCTGGCAATTGGCTGCCCAGGAAGGGAGCAGGGAGCTTTCACAGATAGGAACGTGATGGGGTTTGTTTCCTTCCCCCACTCCTGAGCCCTTTTTTTTTTTTGCTTGCCTTCTGGGGTCTCCGCCGTGGAGCAGCCGAGGTCAGATGGGGAGGCGGAGAGAGAGAGAGAGATGGGCGGGTGGCAGCTGTCTGTGAAACGTCTTCCCCTCCCCACCTCCTGGGCAGCCAATTGCCAGAGAGGCACGGTGGGGGTGGTGGGGGTGGTGGGGGTGGAAGGAAATAAAAAGAGAAGTTGCCCTTTCATTTTGCAATCTCTCTCTACGACCTTGTTTCATTCTCTTCCCTTTTGTTTCGTCCTCATTTCTCAATCTCAGCAACTTTAACACTTTTGGACTTCAACTCCCCAAATTGCCCAGCCAGCTAGAATAGATAGATAGATGGTGGATAGGTGATTGATAGATAGAGAGGGATGGATGGATGGATGGATGGATGGATAAATAGATAAATAGATAGATAGATGATAGATAGATAGATAGATAGATAGATAGATAGATAGATAGATAGATAGATAGATAGATAGATAGATAGATAGATAGATAGAGGATATATACACATACACGCATACACACATACATACACAGAGAGAGACAGAGACAGAGACAGAGACAGACATGGATGGATAGATATCACAGAAGTGAGTACACCCCCTCACATTTTATCAATATTTAAGTATATCTTGCAGCAGTTTAGACATTAATGGCTGGGGGCCATGATCGCTGCAGAACAACGCTCTCCTACCCCTGCGCGCGCTCAGCGGGCCACGGTAAAATTATCAAAGGCTGACTGGTCCACGGTGATAAAAAGGTTGGGGACCACTGTTCTAGTCCAACCCCCTGCTTAAGCAGGAAATGCTACACCATTTCAGTCAAATGACTGTCCAGTCTCTTCTTCAAACTTCCACTGATGTTGCACCCACAACTTCTGGAAGCAAGCAGTTACACTGGTTAATTGTTCCATATTTCCTCCTCCCTTTGCAGCGAACTGCCCCTGCACATGGAGGATCCACCTCTTACAAGAGAGTCTGCTCAGTCGGCCTATCTCTGTCTGAAGGCTGGAGACCCTTTGCAAGTCCTTGACTTGTGGCCAGTTACTTAGTGACTGGTCAAAGTTATGACAGACCCCCACCCCCACCCAAAGGTAGTTACAACCTGGTTTCAGAATTATGATGCTTCTCCGGGTCACATGATCACATTTTTTGAATGCTTGGCAATCTCTCTGCATTTACAAACATACTGTCTGTGGTATCCCCACAGTCACATGGAAACGAGTTATGGCATTTCTGCTGAAAACATGTTTATATCAGGATTTCAGGAAATTGCTCCAAAGTGAAAGATAGGTTTGCTCCAAGACCGTGGTGTTCACTTAATGACCAGTGCAAAAAAGGTTGTAAAATTGGAACTCTGGAATCCTGGGAGTTGAAGTCCCTGCATTTAAAATAGCTGAGGTTGAGAAACCTTGTCCTGGGGCCGAAGGTGCAGGCATACCCTTCCATTGTGAGCCTTGCCTTTCTCTCCTCTTCCCCTTGTGTGGTTCCATGCCTAGAGTTACAGCGTAGGGCAGGTATCAGCAACCTGCAGCTCCAGAGCCGCATGCGGCTCTTTTGTCCCCCTGCTGTGGCTCCCTGTCAGCTGAACCTACCACTGACTGGCCCCACTCCTCTCCCTCCCCTTCCAGTCCCTCCCCTTCCTTGCTTGGCCTGAGATGAGAGAGAGAAAGAGAAGAGAGGGAGGGAGAAGAGAGAGGGAGAGAGAGAAAGAGGGAGGGAGGGGGGAGGAGAGAAAGGGAGGGGGAGGGAGAGAAAGGGAGGGGGAGGAAGAGAAAGAGGGAGGGAGAGGGTGGGAGAGAGAAAGAGGGAGGGAGAGAGGGAGGGAGGAGAGAGGGAGGGAGAAGAGAGAGGGAGAGAGAGAAAGGGAGGGGGGAGAAGAGAGAAAGGGAGGGGGAGGGAGAGAAAGGGAGGGGAGGGAGAGAAAGAGGGAGGGAGAGGGTAGGAGAGAGAAAGAGGGAGGGAGAGAAAGGGAGGGAGGAGAGAGACGGAGGGAGGAGAGAGAGAGGAGAGAGAGAGAGGGAGGGAGGGAGAAGAGAGAGAGAGAGACAGAGAGATACCCGTTTCCCACAGAAAACACCGGGAGCCACAAAACCTGGGTAGGCGTGGTGGTGGTGGGGAGTGCATGTGACTGGGTTGGAGTGAGTGATGTCAAGTTGGCCATACCCACCCAGGTTTTGTGGCTCCCGGTGTTTTCTTTTCTGTGGGAAACAGGTCCAAATGGCTCCTTGAATGTTTAAGGTTGCAGACCCCTGGCGTAGGGGGAGAACCGAGAGGAGAGGAGACCCCCTTGGCTACCTCTTGTAGCAACAACACATAGCTACTTAGAAATGTCCTGGTACACCTGGCTCTTCATTTCCCAGTGCCTCCATTGAGCTTGTGACAAATGAGTGAAGGCTTCCCACTACCCAAGAAGGCAAAACGCAAATGAGAGAAAACCTATTTCCAAGTTTGCCTTTGGCACACCCCTGCCAGGTGCTTCAGGCGAAGCAATGCTCCCTTCGCTTCCCTCTTCCTCTCCAAATAGTAGAACTAGAGGACTTGGCTGCTTGCAAGGCTGTGCTAATGAGCAGAGAGACTGCATATAGTTTTGAATACTCAAAATACAAAGTTAGATTAGCGATATTTGCCAAGATAAGTGTATTTGATCGGTTTCCATCAAGGCATTTCTCCACCAAGTTTGTGGGAGGCATTGTGACTTCTTGGATTGCTGCTACATCTTCTCTTAGATGCTTAGATGCTGCTAAATCTTGCTACATCACACCAACCGTGTGCAGCAGCTGCCAAAAAAGCCATCACAGTTTTGGCTGCAGAAACAGAGGGATAGAAGCAAGATCACGTGAAGTGTTAATACCACTTATGGCCTTGGTGAGGCCATACTTGGAATAATTGCATCCAGTTTTGGTCACTGTGATGTAAAAAAGATGTGGAGACTCTAGAAAGAGTGCAGAAAAGAGCAACAAAGATGATTAGGGGACCGGAGACTAAAACATATGAAAAACAGTTGCAGGAACTGGGTATGTCTAGTTTAATGAAAAGAAGGACTAGGGGAGACGTGATAGCAGTGTTCCAATATCTGAGGGGTTGGCACAGAGAAGAGGGAGTCAAACTATTCTCCAAAGCACCCAAAGGTAGGAGAAGAAGCAATGGGTGGAAACTAATCAAGGAGAGAAGCAACTTAGAACTAAGGAGAAATTTCCTGACAGTGAGAACAATTGATCAGTGGACTAACTTGCCTCCAGAAGCTGTGAATGCTCCAACATTGGAAGTCTTTAAGAAGATGTTGGATAACCATTTGCCTCAAGTGGTGTAGAGTTTCCTGCCTAAGCAGGGGGTTGGACTGGAAGACCTCCAAGGTCCCTTCCAACTCTTCTATTTTATTTTATTCTATTCTTCTAAAATATTATATGCCATTTAATCCTCAAATATTGGAAGATTGCTATCATGTCACCCCCTAGTTCCTCTCTTAGTTAGACTAAATGTCCCAGGAATCTTAACACAATACAGGTAATCCTCAATTTACGAACTACCCCACAAATTCTGTTGTTGAGTGAGACATTTGTTAAGTGAGTTAAGAAAAGGCCCCCCATTTTACAACCTTTCTTGCCTCCATTGTTAAGTGAATCACCACAGTTGATAAGTTACTAACCCGATTGTTCAGTGAATCTGGCTTCCCCATCAACTTTGCTCATCAGGTCACACAAGGGGATCACATGACTTTCGAACACAGCGACGGTCATAAGTATGAACCAGTTGCCGAGCATCTGCATTTTGATCACACGACCATGGGGGTGCTGCAAAGCTCGTAACTGTGAAGAAAAGGGTCCTAAGACTTTTTTCGGTGCCGCTGTCACTTTGAACCAGTGGCGGGTTACAACCAGTACGCACCGGTACAGGCATACCGGTGCCTGCTGGGAGCACCAGTTTCCGTTCCGGTACGGTGTTCCAGAGGGCCCACCCGTGCTCCTTACCAGTATTTGAGGTTTTCGGGGCTTCAGCGTACGGAGTGTACAGCGCCTGCACAACCCTCCACCTAGCAGCTGGAGCATTGTGGGTGGTAAGTACGCAGACGCACGCTGTGCACGTGCGCTGTGAGTGCTCATGTAGTGAGCACCATACCAGTTGCAACAGGAGATCCGGGATCCACCACTGCTTTGAACAGTCACTCAATGAAGTGTTGTAAACCAAGGTCTACCTGTAGCTATCCAATCTGGGCTGCAATAATCCAGAAGACCATTAGATGGCAGGAAAGAATGAGTTTTTTCCCCTGCTTCTCTGCCACCATCTAGTGACTGTATGCATATCTGCAGCCCAATGACTGTATTTATATCTATATATCTAGTAGGGATGCGGTGGCTCAGTGGCTAAGATGCTGTGCTTGTCGATCTGAAAGGTCGGCGGTTTGGCGGTTTGAATCCCAAGTGCCGCGTAATGGAGTGAGCTCCCGTGACTCGTCCCAGCTTATGCCAACCTAGCAGTTCGAAAGCACCTAAAAATGAAGTAGAAAAATAGGAACCATCTTTGGTGGGACGGTAACAGAATTCCGTGCGCCTTTGGTGTTTAGTCATGCCAGCCACATGACCACGGAGACGTCTTCGGACAGTGCTGGCTCTTCGGCTTTGAGACGGAGATGAGCACCGCCCCCTATAGTTGGGAAAAACTAGCACATATGTACTAATCATTCTTTACCTTTACCTATATCTAGTAGACTTGCCTGCATAGATTCCTGAAATTGCCTTTCTCCCCGTTTCTTATGGGAAGCACTTTGGTGGGATTTTGCAAAGAATTATCTTCTGCATCTTCTTTTTTTCCCACTCTGCTGGAAGCTGTGTTTATTTTTATCCCTGCTTAGCTGTTCAGTCTTGGGTAGCTTTCAGGGCCAATTCCCAGGCTTTGAAACCCAGAGATCCTCACTGGTGCTAATGCGGTTCTTTTAGCATTGATGATTTGATGATCCAACCTAGCTGTTTGCTTTCTTTAAAAAAAAAAAAAAAAAACCTCAAAAGCCAGGCATTGTTTTGAAGCAATTGAAAAATTGAACCATATGAAGAACGGCTGCAGGATTTGGGTCAGGCCAGTTTGGAGAAAAGAAGGACTATATGGAGACATGATAGCAGTATTCCAGTATTGGAGGGGCTGCCCCAAAGAAGAGGTGGGGTCAACTTATTTTCCAAAGCACCTGAGGGCAGGACAAGAAACAATGGATGGAAACTAATTAAGGAGAGAAGCAACTTAGAACTAAGGAGAAACTTCCTGCCTATTAGAACAATTAACCAATGGTAGAGTTGGGAATGTAAAAATTACCCATGTAACACAGAGGTTGAACCATAATACAAATTCCAATATTTCTAGGACAAGTTTCTTTCAGATAAGCTCCCCCCTCTCTTTTCTCTCTCTCTCTCATCTCCCTCTTTCTTTCTCTCATCTCATTCTCTCATTTCTCTCTCATCTACCTTTCTTTCTCTCTCTTTTTTCTCCCTCTCTCATCTCTCTCTCTCATCTCTCTTTCTCTCCCTCTCTCCCATCTCCCTCTCTTTTTCTCCCTCTCATCTCTCTCTTATCTCTCTTTCTCTCTCATATCTCTCTCTCATCCCCCCTTCTCATCTCTCTGTCTCTCTTTCACTCCCTCTCTCTCATCTCCCTCTCTTTCTCTCTCTCATCTCATTCTCTAATTTCTCTCTCATCCACCTCTCTTTCGCTCTCTTTCTCATCTCTCTTTCTTTCTCTCCCTCTCTCTCATCTCCCTCTCTCTTTCTCCATCTCTCTCATCTCTCTCTGTGTGTGTCTCTCCCTCACCTCCCACTCTCATCTCTCTCTCTCCTTCTCACCTCCCTTTCTCATCTCATTCTCAACTCACTTTTTTTCTCTCCTATCTCCCTCTCTCTTTCTCTCTCTCTCATCTCTCTCTCTTTCTCTCATCTGTGCCTCTCTTTCTCTTCCTCTTTCTTTCTCATCTCTCTATTCTCTCATCTCACTCTCATCTCATTCTTGGTGTGTCTCTCTCATCTCCCTCCCTCTCTCATTCTCAATCTCTCTCTCATCTCTTTTTCTTTCTTTCTCTCCTCTCATCTCCCTCTCTCTTTCTCTATCATTCTCTCTCTCTCTCTCTCTCATCTCTCTCCCTCTCACCTCATCTCTCTCTCTCACCCCAAAGTACATAATCAAATTACATACAGCTTGTATGCGAGCTGAGAATGCAATGACAAGGAGGTTGCAGCTAATAGAATGGATTAATCTAGAAAAGAGGCGTTTCCTTTGCAAGCCGCTGTTGACTTTACAGTTAAGCGGCAGGTCACTCACTATCCAATCTCGGGAGAAGGTTCTAGAAGACCCTGCAGTCCACCAGAACTATTTGGATTGCAGCTTGCAGAATCCTCATGGCCAAAGGGAACAGGAGAAAGTTGTTTTTGGTGCACCATAGTTAAAATAGACATGGGAAGTCCTAGGCCACACACTGCAAAAAAAGCAACATTTAGTGTGTGCTGTTATTCAGACTTTCCTATCAATAACTACAGTGGACAATTAATTGGTGGAACTGATTGTCACCAGAAGTTGTAGGTGCTCCATCACTAGAGGTTTTCAAGAAGAGACTGGACAGTCATTTGTCTGGAATAGTATAGGCCAGTGGTCACCAACTGGAAGCAACCTTCTCTTTTCGAGGCTGCAGAGTTGACTGGTTTCCACAGGGCTAACGCAGAGGGGGAAGTGGCTTGGGAGGATTTTCCCCACAGGATTTGGTATTAAATGTCGCGGAACGAGGGTTTTGCAAAACAGGGAGTTTCCCCTTAAGGCTCCACCGTGTTCCCACGTTCTATATCTGGATGGGTTCGCTGGTTCGCTCCTTGCCTTGATCAGGGCCTGTAGTGTACACGCAGTGGGCGAAAGGCCTGAAGAGGGGAGGGATACTGGACAGGAAAGTCCATTGGAGTTGGCCGGCTAATAAATTCAAATAGGTAAATAATTAAAAAAAGAAACTTTGGGGGCTACAGGACTTGGGATCCTGGGGTCAATCCACAGATTGCAAGTCGTGTTTCAGGCACCCCAAATTGGGGTTTACTTTACTCAACCGGAATCCAATCAACCCTATTGTGGTTTAGTGGGACACATGAAAACCAGGACTAATGCAAAGATTGTTTAGCTCTTGTGTGACTCGTGCTCCTGCAAGAGATCGGCATCTTTTGCAAATTCAGGATGTTAAAAGGGTCTTTATCAGAAGGAACCTATATGTACTTGAAAGTAAAGTAAAAGCCACATTATATGCAAAGACAACATCCCCACCAAAGATTTTTAAAAAAAATAATGGTCACATGCCTGGCAAGCCACTCCCACAGAGTAGGTTCCAAAAAAATTTGAAACCCACCACTACATCATGGCCTGGAACTGGCTGACCATCTCAGCCCGCTGAGCCTCCAGGTGCTGGCACCTGGTGTTGCACTCCCGCAGATCTTCCCTCTGCTTGGAAAGCCTATGCTCCTAGTCCTCCATGAGGTGCTTCTGCTGAGCCTCCTTCTTGGTCAGATCCAATTTGAACTGAGCTGTTTTGTCAACCCTTTCTCATGGTAGCTGCTTAGCCCCAACAACTGCTTCCTGTTGGGGCCCTATGGCGAGGAATGGAGTGGAGGGGTGGGTAGAGTCTGGCGAGATGCCCCTCGATGTGTGTGACATAGAGTTGGCCACGCCCACCCAGTCACATGACCACCTAGCCATGCCCACCCAGCCTGTCATTAGGGAGATCATATTAGTGGTTCACGGGATTTAAAATTATGAATTTAGTAGTCCCTGAGGTCCGAAAGGTTGGGGGGCCCTGGTATAGGGTCCCTTGTAAGGGGTTGGACTAGAAGACCTCCAAGGTCCCTTCCATCTATTATTCTATGTTTTAGTCTCATGCAACATTATTCGTAATGGCAGAGGTCATTCAGTCTCCCAAGCCCTTAAAATTCGAGATGCTTTTTTTTTGTTTTTCAGACCAAAACATATTTTGATAGAGTTTGTTGGTTTTCTGAGTCTTTCAAGGGGAACTGTGAAAGAGACCCACCAGGGAAAGCAAAAGACGCAAATAAGAATGGAAGGACGTTAATTTTCAAGGTGTACCAAGCATTTACGTGTCTCGTAAAGTAATTTGTTTTTGTGCTTCAAATTTTTGTCTTTTCCCTTTGCTTGAACTTGAATCTGTTTTTAAAAAAATATTCTGACTATTTTTGCTGGATAATGCAAGTGAACTTTCCAACACACGCCTTCCACAATCCTCCCGGCCCACGTTTTGAAAATAACTCTTTCATTTTCCTATGACATTTGATGGGGAAAGTGATGGATACCTACCTGCAGAGTCTCATAAATAATCTGTCACCATCCTCTGTGGGGAAAACCTCCCTGTTACATAGGAGGCAGGTCAAGACAGCCCCAATGAGACACCCAGTCACTGTTTACATCACTGCAAATGCAGGATCTGCTTTGGAAACCATCTTCCACCAGATCCTGAAAGAGGCAGAAGCACTTTGGCATCCAAGGGACGCTGAGCAGGAGATAGGAACACCAAAGGCTGGGATTTGGGCTCCTAGAGCCGTGATGGCGAACCTGTGGCACGCGTGCCAGAGGTGGCATGCAGAGCCCTCTCTGTGAACATGTTCACTGTCGCCAGGTGGCCTTCGCAGATGCTGGAGCACCAGAAAACAGCCAAAAACCAGGCTGTTTTTGAGCCATTTTCCAGACCATTTCCGGGCTGTTTTCAGGCCATTTTGGGGGGCAAAAATAGATGGAAAACAGCCTGAAAATAGCCCCAAACCAGGCTGTTTTGGGCCTGTTTTCAGGCTCTTTGGGGGGCTGTTTTCAGGCTGTTTTTTGGGCCAAAAATGGCCTGAAAATGGCCTGAAAATAGCCAAAAACCAGGCTGTTTGGGGAGCTGTTTTCCAGACCATTTTAGCAATTTTCAGGCCATTTTTCAGGCTGTTTTGTGAGCTGTTTTTAGGCTATTTTTCAGGGCAAAAATAGCAGGCTGTTTTGGGGGCTGTTTTCCAGTCCATTTTAGGGTGTTTCTCGGGTTGTTTTCAGGCCGTTTTTCCGGCTGCAGCCAATAGCCACAGTGTTGCAACAGACAGTGGTCAGATGTTCCAGCCCAGCTTGGGGCAAACAGCCGCCCTATGTGTGCAAAGGCAGAAAGCAAGCGAGTCTAGGCCGTTCTGAACATGAAGAAACAGAGAGAATTGGATGGCTTGCTGCTGCTTCGACGTGTTTGTTTAAGCTATATTAATCACTTCTGTGACCAGAGCTCGGGGCGATGTGTGTGCGGCACAAAACAATCAAGAATTCAAATAGCCGTTTAAAACAACAGTGCGGGCGCACAAAAGCAATTACATCCAACGGAGGTTTGGAAAGTCTGCCTCGAACGGGTTTGCCATTTGCCAGATTTCAAGAAATCAGATTATCCTGCATTCCTTCCCAGATGCTTTACTTTGACTCTGGTGGCCCCGAGTCTTCACAAGGCAGTTGTGGCCTCTCCATACTGTATCAATGCATCAATGATATAGGCCGGGTCTCCTGTGTGGACAGGGAGCCGGACTAGTTGATCTCCAAGGCCCCTTCCAGCTCTATTCTGATTGCTTGATCATGGTACTCTGCCTCTAGGTCAGTGATGGCGAACCTATGGCACGCGTGCCCAAGATGGCATGCAAAGCCATGTTGCCTGGCACACGCAGCCTTGCCTGTTTGTCTTCCAGGGTTCTGGCATGCATGTGCTCACGATGATCAGCTGTCCTGCGCACAACGGAAGTGCCGAAAACCAGCCTGTGCATGCACGCCAGCCAGCTGATCATCGGGTACACATGTGTACTAGAAGTTTGCCTTTTCCAGAGTGCAGTGTCGAGCATGGGCACCGTTTCTGCATGACATTTTTGGCATGGTGCCATCACTGCTCTAGGTCAATCTGTGGGAATAAGTGAGATACCAGCTGGAACAGCAGCGTCTGCCAAGGGGTCAAGAGAAAGAGGATACCTGTTGTGTCCTCAATATCCAAGCTCCACCATACGGAAGTGTGCTTTAATCCCATTGTCATCACTGCTCCTTTTGACTGCCTCCTGGGGAAGCCGCTAAAAAGAAGGCGAGAGGCCCATTCTTCCCACCAGGGCACCCTGAGCTGTTTGACTGAGCAAATGCCACAGCTGTTGTACTGTATATCTCTCTTTTTAATCCCACACATTTTCATTCAGTGTAATGCAAAAGACGGTACTTTAGAAATTGTTTTTCAATATGCAGATTTCCCCACATTTCCCACGGATGGAACATGGCAATTTGTACACTCACCTTGCTGCAAAACAGCCAAGACGGGGCGGATGAAAGTTGTGTCTTTCAAGATCCTCAGCCTCCTTGGCTTCTCATCATCCCATTTGAGCCAAGGGGAAAAAGAAATAAAGGAAGATCATTTTTCATGGGTTATTTTGGGCTTGGGTATAGAGCAGTGATGGCTAACCTTTTGTGGAGTAAGTGCCCAAAGTGTGTCTGTGTGCACACTCAAACCCCCAAAATGCAATACACGCAAAGCCCCTCACACATGTCCCGCCCCTGTGTGCACCATGCCCACCATGCATGCGCACACAGGTCCCCCTGCACACACTTCACCCATGAGCATGTTGCCCCTTTGCATAGGCCCCACGCATGCGTGGCAAAGACCTGACGATCAGCTGGCTGGCAGGAGCCATCCGCACATGCATGGTGGAGCTGAACTAGGGTGACGGCTCATGTGGCACTTGTGGCACACGTACCATAGATTCATCATCATGGGTATCGAGGCTGCTTTGGGGGAGGTTCCAGACCCCTGTATAGCTGTGAAACTGCACCATTTGCGTCCTCGTTCTTTCCCGTATAAGAAGAGAGGTTTAGAAAACAACCCCCAAGCAAAGTTGGATGCGTACGAGCGTTGGAGGAAGCAAAGCAGAAGTCCCTTCCACAGCGAAGACTTCGGAATGATATCTTAGGAGCATTTCCCACAGTATTAGGAAGTCCAGAGTTGAGAGCTTTCTCTAAAGCAGTGTCTCAAGAGCTCCAATTGAGAACAGCAAAAAAATCAGCATATTTCAGCCACTGGGAAAAGCCCACAAAAAGGTCACTGAAAATTAGATGTATGCCAAGGATGTGTAGCAGGCGTCTCTACGGATGAGATGCCCGCACTGATGTTGACGGTTAATTGATTCTTCCAAGCAGGACCACCTCATTTGGACTGGCCACCTGCTGCTTTCTGTCCCCACAGGAGAAGTCCTTCCAGTCCATCCAAATAACCGAACCGTGTCGATGGATGCCAATTGCTAACAATGCCCCTGGAGACAAAGGAAAGGCTCAGAAGGGCTGTTAGCTGTCCAACGTCTCCCTATCTCCCTTAGACTGATAGGCCAAGGCCTTGGAAGGGGTCAGAGGCGTCCCAAAAGAGGCGGCCTCAGGATGGGGACGATGGGCCATGGAGATCCCGCAGAAGAACTGTCAAAGTTGTTCCACTTGAAGGTTGTGGCATCTTGCGTGGAGACCCTCTGTCATGTAACGCAACGGGGCGTAATGTGAGTGACAGATGTCGGGGAGGAGATTGGGGAACACAGCCAACCCAGCAATGTTTTGACCATAATGCTGTGTTCTGTGTTTTCAAGCCCAAAATCTCTCCATGTGAGTTCCTGAAAGGAAAGAAAGCGATAAAAGCGATGCATAAATCAAGTCAAGCGCATTGATAGCCCTGAAATTCATACATAGCGGTGAAAATGGGAGCATTTGTAGGGTAGCAGGAAAAGGAGGGTGTTTTTCTTGGAGTCAGGAAAATCAAAATGGTGGCCTTGAGGGCCTGGTTGCGGCTGCCATCTTGACTCTTTGGGACCACCACAAAAATATTACCTTATTTTTTTAAAAAAAAAATACCCTCAAACTACCCTGGATCTCTTGTATGTGGAGGTGGGTGGAGGTGGCATAACATAACATTATTGCATGTAACAACCAACCCAAAATGTGGATTTAGAAGAGGCATTAAATAGAGCACCGAATAGAGAATGCGGTTATCTACAGATCTCCACTTTGGAATGGAAAATGAGCCACTTTTTAGCTGTTTAACCATTACAGCTGTGAAAATAATTCTTAGAAGATTGGAAAACTGGGGGGAAAAATTAAGTGGAAACTGAGGAAGGTTCCCGGGGCAGTGGGCAGGGAGAGGGGGAGAAACATCTGTGTCTCTTCCCGTTTCATGGTTAGCAAAACCAGAAGATGGCAAATCATTAAACTTCAATAAATTGCACAATCCAGGAATTGGCCTGGCTAAGGCGGAGAATCTGCACTTTCTTCATGTGGGATTCGACCAGCTTTGCTTAAGGCTTGCCATTTTCATCCAGGCTCACCAAACGCTCTTTGCATATTCATGCAGAATCGATAAAACCACCGTTCGATGCAAAAGTCAATCCCCGCCATCCCTCAGGAGAAATCACTACTAACCAGGGTTTAGGACAATGGCCTTCTCGCCACAGCCAACTCGCTGCGGCCATCTTGCCATGGCTACCTCACCGTGGTCATCTTGCTGAGGCCATTTCACCACAACCAACCCGCTGCGGCCATCTTGCCATGGCTACCTCACCGTGGTCATCTTGCTGCGGCCATTTCACCACAGTTAACCCGGTGCGGCCATCTTGCCATGGCCAACGCTGCAGGATAACTCACAGCTAACTCGCCATGGGGACAAGTTGACATGGGACAATTCCATAACTCAACGCAACAAATATTATTCGCTGCTGTTTCTTCAGCATTATTTCCCTTGACAAAAATTGGAGTGGTCCTGTGGTGAGTTGGCCTAGACCCCCAGTGTCTCTCACATTCTCTGTTCCTGCCTCTTGTCTTCCACTTCCTTGCATCGCAGAGTAGTGGAGGCCATCTTGGAGACCCAGAAGAGGCTAAAACTGAGGCACATATTCCATGTTGCCAAATCAGTGTAAGGTCCCAAAATGTACTTGAGTCACCACGATGCCAGAGAGAGAGACCCAAGAAGAGGCTTGGAGGAAAAAATAACAGCTTTTATTTGTGCAAAGAAGAGCTGGGTGGACCATTCCACAACATACAGACAAAGAGCATGCAGTGAAAGGCCACACCTTATGGAAAATGTAGCATCCTTTATTTTTTTTTTGGGGGGGGGGTTTATTTTTAGACAGACAAAGACAAACAAAACATTAAACTCTCTTCAATTACATACAATATGTTGTTTGGTTACAAGGCTTTTGTGCATCCTTTCCATAGTCCCCACTTTCAATTGTATATAAAATCACAGATTATCCATCTAGTATATATGTATACATTATTATCATTGCACATCATTTGTTAGCTATAACTATTATTCCTTCATTTCTAGGTATTGAATTCATTTATATTATAACTTTTCATTACATCATCCTGAATCTATTCAATAATAATGTACCTTTGTAATATATTCTATATCATTCTATTGGTCTTGTATTATGAAAATTCTCCAATATCTTTCATTTCCATGTTTTTTTATCTAACCACTGATAAAATAAATCCCACACCTTATAAAATTGTTCATCTTCTTGTTCTCTAATTTCAAATATCAATTATTTTCTGAATAACTTCCTCCTGCATTGATATTTTCTCATTTTTCCAATTTTTAGCAAATACAATTCTAGCTGCTGTTAACACGTTTACAATCAAATATTTCAATTCTCTATCATCCTTTTATACCTTCAGCGACATCAGCTTAGTACCCAGTTCTTTCCCCCTAGCCCATGCCTTCCTCATAGCCCTGCATTGGTCGTGAAACATGGAACAGGGAGGCTGAGTGCTTAGCAACACAGGTATTTGTCTGATGCAACCCTGCCCAGGCCACAACATACCCCGCACCAGGCACTGAGTTGTACACAAAAACAAGACAACAGGAGTTAGATCACTGGTGGTAGCAAATGGCAGAGGCAATTCTAATTCTTACAGGAGCAAAGCAATTCTTCCAGAAGCAGAATAGCAAGTTATTATTATGTCCCAGTATTTCTACCTATTCTACTATTATAATGTCCCTTCATCAGTACAAATTAAAGAGCGTTGCCACATGGAGATGGGTGCCCTCTGCTCCTCCTGGTACAGGACTGTTCAGCCTAGGCAGCAGGAGTTCTCATGTATTGGCATTCCCATTGCCTAGGTAGCATCCTAGGAATAAAAAATAAAACACTAACAGTAACCAATTACTTTTAAGCTTCTCTCAATAGCTTCTTATGCCGTCGAGCTCATCAGATCTGTTAAACGGAGACTTCTCTGTTACATAAACTAATCTTTTTAGGATTAGGCTGCATACAGCCAACATTGCTGAAATCCACCCACTCCTGCCCATCCTCTCTGAGTTGGCCAATTGCCTGGTGTGGAGACAATCCGGGCAGCACCATGGATGGTCAAGAATGTCCTTGTTTAGCATTCATGGCGGGAGCAACCTTCCTGCCTCTCTGCTCTTCATCAAAACTGGGACCCAGCTTCTTCCTCCTGAGTAACGGCACAGCCTGTCCTTCCCTCTGTTGACATCTGTACATTTTAAGAGCTGAGGTGGCGCAGTGGTTAGAGCACAGTACTGCAAGCTACTTCTCCTAACTGCCGGCTGACTCAGGGGTGAAATTCAGCAGGTTCTGGAGAACTGGCAGCGGAAATTTTGAGTAGTTTGGAGAACCGGCAAATGCCACTTCTGACTGGCCCCAGAGTGGGGAGGGAATGGAGATTTTGCAGTATCCTTCCCCTGCTATGCCCACGCCCACAGGACCAGTAGTAAAAAAAAATTGAATTTCCTCACTGGCCTGACTGCAGTTTGGCAGTTCGAATCTCACCAGGTTCAAGTTGACTCAGCCTTCCATCCTTCCGAGGTGGATAAAATGAGGACCCAGATTGTTGGGGGACAAAACTGCTTAGAGAGGGCTGTAAAGTGGTATAAACGTCTAAGGGCTATTACTATCTTCCTTCCTTCCTTTCTTCCTTCTGTCCCTCCCTCCATGGTGCACAGTGAATTCAGCATTGCAAGCTTACTCTGCCAACAGCCAGGAGTTCAATCCTGACCAGCTCAAGGTTGACTCAGCCTTCTATTCTTCCAAGGTTGGTAAAATGAGGACCCAGATTGTTGGGGACAAGAAGCTAACTCTGTAAACCAATTAGAGAGGGCTGTAAAGCACTGTGAAGCACTATATAAATCTAAGTACTATTGCTTGGGAAGGAAGGGAGGGAGGAAGGGAGTGTTTGTGCAGCGTTTGAGTGCTATATTGCAGGCTAACTCTGTCCACAGCCAGGAAGTTCGATCCTGACCACCTCAAGGTTGACTCAGCCTTCTATCCTTCCAAAGTGGGTAAAATGAGGACCGAGATTGTTGGGGGCAAGAGACTGACTCTGTAAACCTCTTAGAGAGGGCTATAGAAGCACCGTGAAGCGGTATTTAAGTCTAAGCGCTCTTGCTATTTATCAGAATTCCTCTTTCTCCTTCTTACGTTTTGTCTAATCAGATGGTTTTCTTTTTCCTCCAGTCATTCCTGATACTCAGGGCAGTCTTTCCGAGAAGACCTAGTAATTCTGCCAGAGCTGTGCCGCCTTTTGAGTCTTGCATCCACATGTACAGAGGGGCACACTCCTTATTACCGATAATTAAAAGAGCCTCCAGGCCCCATTATTTACATCAGTGGGTGGAGAGAGAGAGAGAGAGAGAGAGAGAAAATTGGAAATGCACCTCAATTCCTTAATTAAGTAAAAAGGCTGAGCTGCAGTTGGGGATATCCAGACAGCTTCGCTCAGCTCCTCTCTTCCTCCTTCCTTGTTTCTTCTGCATCCACCTTTCTTCCCACAGGTGGATCTCTTGTCATCTCCCAAAGAGCGGTTCTTCTTTTGCACAGCTGTGGCATTCATGCCTGCTGTCTATCGGCAAGATTGCTCTGTTTCCTGTGGCCCCTTTCAGAGACAGAGGCCCTGCCATTGTGAGGCTGATGGGGCCTTTCCATGCAGTGGTGAAATTCAAAATTATTTACTACTGGTTCTGTGGGTGTGGCAGGGGAAGGATGCTGCAACATCCCCATTCCCTCCCCACTCCAGGGGAAGGATACTGTAAAATGTCCATTCCCTCCCCATTCTCGGGCCAATCAGAGGTGGCATTTGCCGGTTCTCTGAATTACTCAAAATTTCTGCTATCGGTTCTACAGAACCTGTCAGAACCTGCTGGATTTCAACCCTGTTTCCATGCCTCCCTGATGTTGCAGGTTTGGCACGTGGCTTGTGAAGCTAAGCTAACACAGAGAGTCTTAATGGTTACAATGGAGCCCCAAAATTTCTGTCGTTAAGTGAGACTGTCATGAGGTGAGCTTGGTGCCATGCATGTTATGACCTTTCTTGCCACTGTTGTTAAGTGAATCATTGCAGTTGTTAAGTTACTCCAAGGCTCAGTGGCTAAGACACTGAGCTTGTCGATCAGAAAGGTTAGCCGTTCAAATCCCTAGCACCGCGTAACGGAATGAGCTCCCGTTACTTGTCCCAGCTTCTGCCAACCTAGCAGTTTGGAAGCATGTAAAAAATGCAAGTAGAAAAATAGGGACCACTTTACAGAGTCAGCATATTGGTCCCAACAATCTGGGTCCTCATTTTACTCACCTTGGAAGGATGGAAGGCTGAGTCACCCTTGAGCCAGTCAGGATCGAACTGCTGGCAATTGGCAGAATTAAAGTGTAATACTGGATTCTCACAGGAAGGAAGGAAGGAAGGAAGGAAGGAAGGAAGGAAGGAAGGAAGGAAGGAAGGGGGAAAGGAAAAGAAAAAAAAGGAAACGAATTCCCTCAGAAATAAAACGGTGCAAGGATCAAACACTTCTAAACCTCAACTTATCTCACCTTTTGGCCTCTTACTTATTTCATAGTCTACCCTTCGTAAATGCCTCAAGGCATTATTAAGGTGGAGACTAATCAAGGAGAGAAGCAACTTAGAACTGAGGAGAAATTTCCTGACAGTTAGAACAATTAATCAATGGAACAACTTGCCTCTAGAAGTTGTGAATGCCCCAACACTGGAAGTCTTTAAGAAGATGTTGGATAGCCATTTATCTCAAATGGTATAGGGTTTCCTGCCTAGGCAGGGGGTTGGACTAGAAGACCTCCAAGGTCCCTTCCAACTCTGCTATTGTATTGTATTGTATTGAATTGATTAGCATTTGAAAGTGAAAATTTCTATTGCACTGTGCATTTCATTCATTTTACATTAGTCAAGCACTCGTGGAGGGTTTTCTCCCCTCTCTCCTTTGTATTATTGTTATGATGATGATGATTTTATTAGGCATTAGTAGTGACAGGAAACTCAGTCTCCAGTACATTCCTGTCTTCCAGAGTTGGTTCCCATTTCATTTGCAGCCGTTAACAGAATGATGCAAACGAGACTTGCTCCAAATCTAGGAATTTATGGAAGAATTTTTCAACCCTATTTTCCCGCTTTGAAATGTCGCATTAGATGCCACATTGACTCTCTGCCAGTGGAACTGAAATTGCTGGCTGAATAGGCTCCCTCGCCTCTTTTGGTCTTCTCTGTTCCCTTCCAAAAAATAAAAAATAAATTGCTTCCTTGCTTGCTTGTTTGTTTAATCAATTTGCATAACCCTCCTTCTCAAAAAGCGACTTTAAGCAGCAAATATGGAGTATTTACTTGTTCATTCATTCTTAATGCTGTTTACTCATCTCGATTCTTTGCTTTGAGCATTGGCAGCATCACCTTCCACATTTCTCCTTCCATTCTGGACTTAGAAACCTTTGAATAGAATTAGAATTATTAGAATTAGAATTAAGTAGAGCTGGAAGGGACCTTGGATGTCCTCTAGTCCAGCCCCCTGCTCAAGCAGGAGAACCTATACCCATGATGGCAAACCTATGGCACGCAGCACCCTTTCTGTGAGCACATGAAACATCACCCTAGTTCTGCTCTACTGTGCATGTGCGCGCACTTCCTGCCAGCCAGCTGGTCTCTGGCATGCATGTGTGTGGGGAGGAACAGGTGCAGAGGGGCCCCACACGCAAGCATAGGGGACATTCTTGTTCTGCCCTCTGGCGCTTTGGAGACTAATTTGACCCCTTCTTCTTTGTGGCAGCCCCTCATATTGCTGGCTGCCCAAATAATGTTTGATATAGTCCAGGGAAAGTCTATTATTTGTCCCTGCCAGGATTTCAAGACAAGTATGGCGGAACTGTTTAATGACGTCGTTAAGATGTGGAATATACGAGTTGCATTGCACTGTGAGTCAACCAATGCATCAATAGTCTGGAGTAAGATAAAGGAAAAGGTTTCTCTATCCCCATGATAGCCAACCTATAGCATGGGTGCCACAGGTGGCATGCGGAGCCATATCTTCCAGCACATGAGCCACCAGCCCCAGCACACATGCACATGCCTGCCAGCTGATTTTCTGGAGAGCCAGAGGAGGCCGTTTTCACCCTCCCCAGGCTTCATGAAAGCTTCCGGAGCGTGGGGAGGGTGAAAACGGCCTGCCCTGGCCCCCTAGAGATCCTCTAGATGCCGGAAATGGATCGTTTCTGGTTGGTCCGTTGTGCCCATTTTTCACCCTCCCCAGGCTCCGGAGGCTTCCTGAAGCCTGGAGAAGGCGAAAACCTGGAAGAAAGACCAAGCTCAGCTTGGAGCCAAGTAGTGTGGTGCATGTGGAGGGGGAAGGAGCTTGTGGGGGGCTTGTATGTGCATGTGCCTGTGGGGCGCACTTTGCATTATGGGTGCTGGCATGCACGTGTGCTATTGCGCATGCACCCTTGCTTTTTTGGCATCCAGCAACAAAAAAGTTAGCCATCACTGCTCTATCCAGTCATGTCCGACTCTGTGGAATGGTGTTCGCCTCCGTTTCTTAGCCAATGGAGTCAGCATTGTCCGAAGGTGCTTCTGTGGCCAGCTTGACTGTACACTGGCACACAGAACACTGTTACTTTCCCACTGAAGTGATACCTAATTATCTACCATACTTTTGGGAGTATAAGACACACTTTTTCCCTCCCTAAAAACAGGTGGAAATGTTGGTGCGTCTTATACACTGAATACAGCCATTTTTGGCTTCGAGAAACCCAGCCCTGCGTGTCCCGTTTTTGCCAAAAATAGGCTTGTTTTTCACAAAAATGGAGCTCACAGAGGGTTTGGGAGGCCTGCAGAATGCTCCAGGAGGGAGGGCAAAAACTTTTTTTTCTTGTTTGCCTCTTCGAAATCCTGGTGCGTCTTATATTCCGGTGCATCTTATAGTCCCAAAAATACGGTACTTGCATTTTCATGCTATCAAACTGCTAGGTGGGGAGGAGCTGGAGCAATGAACGGGAGCTCTCCCGTTGCGCAGCTCTCGGGTCTCAAACCTGGGCTGTCTTCAACCACTGAGCTATTGAGCCCCTCCATATTCCAGTCTGGAATATGAGTAGTGAGCTGCAATTGTTTTGTATCTAGGAATGTCAGGCCAAAGACAATATGTCAGTGACATAAACCCACTTCCGAGGAGCGGGCTATGACTATCTTGTCCTGCAAATCTTTGGATGTTTCCACATTCATGATTTACAGCATTTTGGAACATCGTCTGGGTACCACTATCCCAATGCATTAGTAAGAAAGACGGACCTTATATTGTCACGACGTTTTTTATATTGGTGATATTGTAAGATGCTATAAATCATCTGGATAGAAATGGCATCTGTCTTTTCTGTAAATTTTAGTGGGAAACATCATTTGTCGTGTGCTGACAAAAGAGGGAAGCTAATTTCTTCTTAGACTTCCTAGCCACTGTTAAGAGTTTATTTATGTATACTATCATGTTTGCACCACCTCACTTCTAAATGACTTAAGATCATTTATAATAAGATAACAGCAGAACAAGACAACCATAGACAAAAACCACAAGGATATTAAACCATAGCCCAGCTTCACCTTCCTCATTAAAAGTGTATAAATTTGATAAAGTCACACATATATACATACACATAACATACATAAAAGAATGGAGTGGAGTGGAATAGGAATAATAGGAATAGGATAGAATATACAATATAGAATAGAGTAGAATAGAGAATAGAATAGAATGGAATTGAATAGAATATAGAATATAAATATAGAATATCAAACATAGAACAGAATAGAGAATAGAACAGAATAGTATAGTATAGAACAGAATAGGGAATGATATATAGAACTGAATTGAATATAGAATAGAATGGAATGGAATGGAATATAGAATACAGAATACAGAATACAGAACACAGAATACAGAATACAGAACATAGAACACAGAATACATAATACAGACTATAGAATACAGAACAGAACAGACTAGAATAGAGGGCATCTTAACCTACAAAGACAGACAATGGATGGAAACTAATCAAGGAGAGAAGCAACCAAAAACTATGGAGAAATTTCCTGACAGTGAGAACAATGAACCAGTGGAATTTCTTGCCTTCGGATGTTGTGGGTGCTTCATCACAGGAGGTTTTTAAGAAGAAAGTTTAAGAAGGTTTTTAAGAAGAGACTAGACAGTCATTTGTCCAGAATTAGTATAGGATTTCCTGCTTGAGCTGGGGTGGGTGGGTGGGTGGACTAAACCAGTGGTCCCCAACCCCCGGTCCGCGGACCGGTGCCGGGCCGTGGAGTACCTGGCACCGGGCCGCACAGCGGCCGGGGGCCATGATCGCTGCAGCAGCCGGGGGCCATGATCGCTGCAGCGCAAAGGCTCCTGGGCCGTGCGCAAAAGCTCCTGGGCCGTGCGCAAAGGCTCCAGGGAAGAGAGCCCCGCGCTGGTATGCACGTGATATATAAACAATCAATGTGTCGTCGCGAACAACGCCCCCCCACCCCTGCGCGCGCTCAGCGGGCCACGGTAAAATTATCAAAGGCTGACTGGTCCGCGGCGATAAAAAGGTTGGGGACCACTGGACTAAACCACCTCCAAGGTCTCTTCTCTTATTCTGTTATCAAAGCAATCTTGCATCTTGAATTGTTTTGCCAGTTGGAGACCTGTTAGCAACCAGATCACTGGCTGGGGGACTCTTGTTCAGGTAATAAACCTACTTAGGGCGCTGAGTTTTCAACCCCTTACTGCTTCCAAGTTGTTGGGTTTTTTTTTATTGCAGGGCTGTGTAGAACTTCTTGTAGTAATCTAAAGGTAAAGTATGAGTCACCATTGTAAAGTTTAAAGAGTTCAATGTTGCTTAACAACGGGATGTTAACCATTAAATCTGCTTCCCCAGATCTGCTTTATTAGAAAAGCTGGTGGGTTGCTTTGATTTTTATCACTTTGGCTGCCTTCTCGCCACTTGCTTCACATGGTTACTGCCTTAATGCAGCCTGGGAAATCAGAGGTATCACCCAAGGCTAATGCTAACCAAGCAAAGCCTGTAGTTCAATTACATCCACTAGACCTTTCAGTCACCTGGTGAAGCAGCAGGTTGAAAAACAATTTAATCAGTAAAGCAGGCTAATGGACAAACAGGGTTGGGAAGGATACCGAGAAGGCAGGTACATTCAGCAACGGTGAATCTTAGGTGTAAACTGCGTTGCTGCACAAGGACACGGTTTTATCACTGGAATTATTTTCATTGCACTGAAAAGATCTGGAAAGATCTCTCTCTCTCTCTCTCCCTGGCCCTGATCCTGCAGGTAGGTAGAGATAGAGATAGATAGATAGAGAGGAAGGGAGAGGCGGAGATGGAGATGGGGATAGAGAGAGAGATAGATAGTATAAAGTGATTATGACCATGATAGATAGGGAGGGAGGGAGGAAATAGGGATAGGGATAGGGATGAATGGATGGATGGATGAATGGATAGACAGGCACGCAGGCATGAAAATGAGAGAGAGAGAGAGAGAGAGAGAGAGAGAGAGAGAGAGAGAGAGAGAGAGAGAGAGAGAGAGAGAGAGAGAGAGAGAGAGAGAGAGAGAGAGAGGTTATAGTATATTATGACTACGATAGATTAGATAGATAGATAGATAGATAGATAGATAGATAGATAGATAGATAGATAGATAGATAGATAGATAGATAGATAGATAGATACCCCCTTTCAGACTAATGGTTGTCTAATCTCTTCTTAAATACTTCAAGAGATTTTTAAGAATCTCTTCTTAAAAACTTCCAGTGTTGGAGCATTCATAACTTCTGGAGGCAAGTTGTTCCACTGATTAACTGTTCTCACTGTCAGGAAATCTTCTCAGTTCTAAGTTTCTTCTCTCCTTGGTTAGTTTCCATTCATTGTTTCTTGTCCTGCCCTCAGGTGCTTTGGAGAATAGCTTGACTCCCTCTCCTTTGTGGCAACCCCTGAGATATTGGAACACTGCTATCACGTCACCCCTGGTCCTTCTTTTCATCAAACTAGACATATCCAATTCCAGCAACCGTTCATCATATTTTTTAGCCTCCAGTCCCCTAATCCTCTTTGTTGCTCTTCTCTGCACTCTTTCTAGAGTCTCCACATCTTTTCTACATCGTGGTAACCAAAACTGAATGCAGGATTCCAAGTGTGGGCTTACCAAGGCCTTATAAAGTGGTATTAACACTTCATGTGATCTTGATTCTATCCCTCTGTTGATGCAGCCTAGAACTGTGTTGGCTTTTTTGGCAGCTGCTGCACACAGCTGGCTCCTATTTAAATGGTTCCTTTCTTCAGGTATTGGGGCCAGTTGATTGGCATTTTAGCAGGGAGAGATACAATAGGAGTTGGTATTCTTGTTGCATAGTATTTGGGGAGGGGTCATTCTTAACCAGAGGTGCACAACTTTGGCCCCTTTACAACCTATGGACTTCAATTTCCAAAATTCCTGAGCCAGCCAGGTTGGCTCAGGAATTGTGGGAGTTGAAATGTACAAGTCGTAAAGGGGCCATAGTTGCCCACTCCTCTTCGTAGCTCTTCTGCAGTTGATTCATAGTATACCATCCAGAATCGTGATTGGTTGAGTTGGGTAGCCATGCAAACTCTGTAAGTAAATAAATTATGCATGCATGGAATTCCTTAGATGCAATTTTATGTTGTTTAGGTTTTAATTATTTATTATTGCAGTTGGAGCACACCCTGATGAGGGTATTAAATTATTATTATTATTTTTGTGATCACAAGTTACATGTTAGCCACGATCAGGGCAAAATTTAAAAAAATTAAAAATCTGGGGCAAACATATTTTCTTTGACTGCTTTTTTGTTACGGAAAGAAATTGGTGGGGGGTGGTGGAGTTGAAATATGAGATGTGGCTGCTAGTTATGCAGACAACTAGGATCTTATCATAGAATAGAATAGAGCTGGAAGTGACCTTCGAGGTCTTCTAGTCCATCCCCCTGCTCAAGCAATCTTGACAAGAGCACTTTGGATGTCTGCCTCTTTTTAAATTCTGCAGTAAAAACTCCCCCAGGGTACTGTTTGCTCAGAGGTGGTATTCAGCAGCTTCTGACCAGTTCTGGAGAACCAGTAGCGGAAATTTTGAGTAGTTTGGAGAACCGGCAAATACCACCTCTGGCTGGCCCTGCCCCCATCTATACTCTGCCTCCCGAGTCCCAGCTGATCGGGTGGAAATGGGGATTTTGCAGTATCCTTCCCCTGCCACGCCCACCAAGCCACACCTAGAAAACCGGTAGTAAAAAATGTTGAATCCCACCACTGGTTTTGATGTGGAAAAGTGAATACCTGGTGATGTTTTCCTTCCTATTTCTTTTCCCTGAAAAGCAAGTTGGGATGGGAAAGGAACCCAAAGTTCACTCCATTTTCCTCCTATCCTTAAAACTGATCCAAACACTTGCCTTTATTTTTTTTTAATTCCCCCTTAGGAGGAACCATTCCTTTTATTTACAACTAGTTGATAACCCGGTGTGGCCCGGGTATTTATTTAAAGGGGGGAAATGTCCGGACCAAACGTAATTTCTAATGTTGGATTTTCTCTCTTATCAGCCCCACCCCCGGCTTGTGGAGTACTGTGAAGCAGTTACCATGGCAACTCCACTGCGCTGTACAGTTGAAAACATTTTACTGCAGTACAGTAGAAGCCATTTGAAGGCACAACAGGCTGTACCTTAACAGAACACACACACCGAGGGGTGTTGTTAGGGGTGTATTACCCCCACAGTATTTGTTTCCAGAGAGCAAGTCATCTGGCTACCAAGTTTGGTTGAAATTGCTTGAGGTGCTCCAGGATTATGCTGGAACACACAAACACACGCACGCACGCACGCACGCACGCACACATGCATGTGTTTTTATAGAGAAAGATGGAGATCCACTATCTGAGCCACATGTGGTTCCAAATTTTGGCTATATCTCCCAGCATCCCTCCACACGTTACCACCGAATCTCAATTATTAATGTGACGGAAGTAGAAGTTATTGGCGAGCAACCTCGTTCATTATTAACTAGAATTGTTCCAAAAAATGATGGTTCTCTTGGTTCTGCCAACTGCATGTCTCCGCCTTCTTTTACGAATACATCCCGCTTCCTCACAGACCCATATTTCAAAAGCCAAACTGCTCCTTGTCTTCCAAAGTTGTAAATTTGTGGCTTATGGTAGGAAAACATGAAGAGCATCCTAGATCAGGAGTGTCAAACTCAAGGCTCGTGGGCCAGATTCGGTTTGCGGGGTACTTAATCTGGCCCTTGGGACCTGGAAATATCAAAGGACTGCCCCGCGGGGCTTCTGCCAGACAAAATGGGCCTCTGGGGGGGGGCGGGATGTCCCTGCGTATCCCATTTTTGGCTTCCACAACCTCCAGCAGCACTCTGCTGGCCAAAAACTGTGGAAAGAAAGAAGAGGTTTCACACATCTTGATCCTGTGTCAAACGCCCACTATAACTTCGCCCGCCCCGGCCACGCCCACTAGGACACGCCCACCCCTCCACCATGACCACCCCCCAGGCCCTCCGAGGTTAAAGATAACCTTGATGCAGCCCTCAATGAAATCACGTTTGACACCCCTGTCCTAGAATGATGGTGGCTACAGATCTGAGTTTCAATGAATGAGCACTAGATGGCAGCAAAGACTTACTTATTGTTCTTTACTGCCATCTACAGGCTGTCTCGAGTTTTGCAGCCGACATCTGGTAGCCCCTAGAAAAGGATACACAAATTTTACCTTGAGATTTCAAGGTGGCTGCCCCTGGTGACTGTTGCTAAGGAGGGAAGGCAGTTCTTTACTCATTCTTGAGTCACCTAGACAAGTCCCATCTTGCACAGCAGAGCGAGATTCAGGCAGCGAGTCCATCTGGAATCCAGATACAGAGCTACAGTAGGAAAGATAGCTTCTTATCCCCTTCTTGACATTTGATCCAGCTGTGACTTACCTGTGTGTACAAGTAGCCCTTGATTTACAAAAGTTCATTTAGTGACCGTTCAAAGTTGCAATGACATTTCAAAAAAATGACTTGTGACAGTTTTTCACACTTACGACCTTTGCAGCATTCCCCCGGGGTCATGTCATCAAAATTCAGACACTTGGCAACTGAGTCATATTTATGACGATTGCAGTGTTCTGGGGGGTGGTGTGATCCCCTTTTGTGACCTTCTGACAAGCCAAGTCAACCGGGAAGCCAGATTCATTTAACAACTGTGTTATTAAACAGAACAGCTACAGTATATCCCTTTAACAACTGTTGAGAGAGAAGTCGTAAAACGAGGCAAAACTCCCTTGACAAGGGTCTCACTTAGCCACAGAAAGCTTAGGCTCGCTTGTGGTTGTAACTCGAGGACTATCTGTGTGTGAAGTATCATATTTTTCAGAGTATAAGACGCACCTTTCCCCCCCAAAAAAGAGGGTGAAAATCTGGGTGCATCTTATACACCGAATACAGCATTTTTGGCCTCCTGAAACCCCGTTCCCTTCACAACAATGGACGTGCAGAGGGTTTGGGAGGCCTGCAAAGTGCTCTTAGGGGCTGGGAAGGTCAAAAACGAGCAAAAAACAGGCTACTTTTTGCTAATTTCTCCCCCCTCCGGCCCGCAGGAGCACTCTACAAGCCTCCTAAAGCCTATGCATGCTCTGTCGTTGTTTTTTTTTTGCAAAAAACGGGCTGTTTTTTGCTCTCCCCACCCCCCAGCCTCCAGGAGCACTTTGCAGGCAGGCCTCTCAAACTCTCTGCATACCCGGTTTTTCGCAGAAAAATGAGTAAATCAATTTTCCTCTTCAAAATCTTGGTGCCTCTTATACTCCTGTGTGTCTTATACTCTGAAAAATACGATAGGTTCATTTGCTGGTACTAAATGAAGCTATCAGGGCTGCCAACCTTCCTTCCTCCCTTCCAAAAACCCAACAGGTTGTTCTTGGGATCAAAAAAAATCTTTCCCTTCACTAAATCTCTTGGTTTATCGATCGCTACTATTTTTTAGGAGTTGGGATTTTGATATTAAGAACAAGGTGGGGGAAAAGGCTTTACGGTGCTTTTTCCCCCTAAATAATATATTATTTCAAAGATGTGGGGTTGTTTGTTGGAATACCTCATCTTTGCCTCTGGCAAGCAAACTTTATAGGATTTTATAGGACTTTATAGAGGAGGGGTTGGGGGTTGTTGTTTTTTTACACAATTCTAAACCTCTGCTAAATCTGGAGGCCACATCAAACCTTCCTCCTGAGCCAGACATCAATACACAGAAGGAGGAGGGGGAGGCAGGCTGGGAATATCACATCTTCTCCCTTACTGCCTCACTTTGGATGTATACAGTACAATGTTTCTTGCAATCTGCAGAAATCTCTATTCTCACCATCCCCCCCTTCTCAGTCGCTATATAATGACACTTGGGCTGGCTAAATGGCCACACTCGGAGCCATTTACAATCTAGTGCAGTGGTTCCCAAACTTGGCAACTTTAAGACTTGTGGCCTTCAACTCCCAGAATTCTCCAGCCAGCAGAGCTGGCTGGAGAATTCTGGGAGTTGAAGTCCACAACTCTTAAAGTTGCCAAGTTTGGGAACCACTGATCTAGTGGAAGCAGCAAAACGGCTGGGAAATGGAATCTGACTGCAAGGGTAAAGGTTGAACATCTAGTTCTGCAGCAGATGCTTCCTCTTCCTCCTCCTTCCTGCAAACCCCTGTCCCTTCTAGCACTGATGACGTTGCCTAGTTGGGTAATGAAATGTCTGCAAGAAATCAACCAAACTCAGAGAGCACCAAAGATCCCACAATTCTCCTCCTCCTCCCTGCAAACCCCAGTCCCTTCTAGCACTGATGACGTTGCCTAGTTGAGTAATGAAATGTCTGCAACTCAGAGAGCACCAAGGACCCCACAGTCGTCATCCTCCTCCTCCTCTGATCCTGCTTCCCCCACCCAAATATCCTATTATACAAAGCATCTAACACAGGGGTGTCAAACTCAATTTCATTGAGGGCCACATCAGGGCTTTGGTTGACCTCGGGGGGGGGGGCATGTCTGACTGGGTCGGCATGGCCAGCTTGATGCCACTCCCTAAACTGCTGGCATGTTTCCTCTTCGCATTGGGTAGACCGGGTCAAAACTATGCTAATCTGATCTTTCCTCTTCACACTGGGTAGATCCGGCCTGCGGACCTTGAGTTCGACACGCCTGATCTA
This sequence comes from Thamnophis sirtalis, assembly GCF_051295495.1. Taxonomy (NCBI): domain Eukaryota; kingdom Metazoa; phylum Chordata; class Lepidosauria; order Squamata; family Natricidae; genus Thamnophis; species Thamnophis sirtalis. The sequence goes on from NW_028261382.1 coordinate 74,195,182, forward strand.
ACAATGCCAGCTCCTGTTGCTGTAAGACCAAGCATTGCTTAGAACAGGTTTCCCCCCTCTAGGTTTGGCTGCTTGAAGATATGTGGACTTCAACTCCCAGAATTCCCCAGACAGCTTGATCAGCGGGTAAAGCCAGACCTGCACAGGAACAGCCTTCTCCCCATGTTCCCCTAACATTTTTGGTAGCCTTGGGTAAACTTAGATCGCATCTTGGAAAATGACTGGATTTCTTTCCCGAGAAAAATCTCCCTGGAACTGCATCTGAAGATTGAAAAGCCAAAGATTGAAAAACACTGGGTTAGAAGTTTCCTCTCTCATGTTGGAGGACTGAAATATCACAAGAGATGCTCAGAGGAAAAAGCTTTTTTGTGGGGGAGAAAGGCTGTTCTTGAGAGAAAGACTTCCTATCCCCCAGGGCCAGCAAAATTTTTCAGGTTGCATTCCTATGCCCTGCTAAACCCCAAATACGGTCTTCTTGCTTTCTTTGTTGTTGTTAGTTACGAAGTCATGTCTGACCCAGCGCGACCCCATGGACAACGTTTTTCCAGGCCTTCCTGTCCTCTACCATCCTCTGGAGTACATTTAAGCTCACACCGGCTGCTTCAAGGATTCCATCCAGCCACCTCCTTCTCTGTCGTCCCCTTCTTCTTTTGCTCTCTATCTTCTCCAGGCTCTTCTCCAGGGAGTCCTTCTTCCTTCTCATAAGGTGGCCAAAGTATTTGAGTCTCATCTTCAGGATCTGGCCTTCTAAAGAGCAGTCAGGGTTGATCTCCTCTAGGACTGACCGGTTGGATCTCCTTGCAGTCCAAGGGACTCGCAGGAGTCTTCTCCAGCACTGTAGTTCAAAGGCCTCCGTTCTTTGGCACTCAGCTTTTCTTAGGGTCCAACTTTCACAGCCATGCATTGCAACTGGGAAAATCACAGCCTTGACTAGATGCACTTTTGTTGGCAGAGTGATGTCTCTGCTTTTTAATCTGCTGTCTAGATTTGCCATCACTTTCTTCCCCAGGAGCAAACCTCTTTCAATTTCTTGGTTGCTTGCTTGCTTCCTTCAGTACATTGAGTGAACCCAGCCAAGTGGGCTGGAGAACTAGGCAGTGGACTCGAAAAGAGGGCTTGGTTGAATGAGCTCATGTGCTGCACCTCTTTATTTAAAGAGTTGCTGAAGGGGGCAACATGCGTGCCCATACGTGCCCCTCTGAATCACCTTTTCCCTTGAAAGAGGAATAAACTTCGTAGGTGATAAACATTGATGAAGCAGACTTTGCTGTTACCTGCTATTGTGTATAGAGAAACAGGTACACCTAGAAACTGGGTGAGACCAGGCTTAATAGCAGTGACTGTGAGAGGGATCTTGGAGTCTTAGTGGACAACCAGCTAAATATGAGCCAGCAGTGTGCGGCGGCGGCCAAAAAAGCCAATGCAATCCTAAAGTGCTTTAACAGAGGGATACAATCAGCGAGGGAGTGTGGTATTAGTTATAGAGTGGTATTAGTGAGGTACTAATACCACTCTATAAAGCCCTAATAAGACCACACCTAGAATCCTGTATCCAGTTTTGGTCACCACACTATAAAAAACATGTTGAGATTCTAGAAAGAGTGCAGAGAAGAGCAACCAGGAGGATGAGGGGACTGGAGGCTAAAGCATAGGATGAATGGTTGCAGGAACTGGGCGTGGCTGGTCTAGTGAAGAGAAGGTCCAGGGGAGACAGGAGAGCAGTCTTTCAATATTTGAGGAGCTGCCACAGAGAGGAGAGGGTCAAGCTATTTTCCAAAGCACCCGAAGGCCGGACAAGGAACAATGGATGGAGAGATTCAACCTAGAAATAAGGAGAAATTTTCTGGCAGTGAGAACAATCGACCCATGGAGCAGAAGTTGCCTTCAGAGGTTGTGGGAGCTTCATCATTGGAGGCTTTCAAGAAGAGACTGGGCTGCCATCTGTCAAAAATAGTATAGGGTCGCCTGCTTGGGCAGGGGGTTGGACTAGATGACCTACAAGGTCCCTTCCTACTCTGTTAATCTCTATTCTATTCTATTCTATTTTACTCTACTCTATTCCTCTAATTCAATTCTACTCTACTCTACTCTACTCTACTCTACTCTACTCTACTCTACTCTACTCTACTCTACTCTACTCTACTCTTCCAAATCTGTAATTTGCAGGGTGAAGCCCTGGTGACACCACACAGGCAGCAAACACCATCTAGTACACAGACACAGACACACACAGACACACACACACACAGACACACACACACACACCTTATGTGGGGATTCCAGCTTTGGCCTTTTCTTAAATATGCTGGATGTCTATACTGTCAACAAAGCCCCCTTCTACATCTTCAGTCCTGGCTAAGCAAGTCTCAGGGTCAGCAGACAGTCTTGAAGACCACCTCTGCCCACCCCCAAAGGAAGGGGGCAGATGCCCAGGTGCTTGTTGTAGGAGGAAGGTTTTTGAAGGTGGAACACTTTAGCTATCTGATTTTTTCAAAATGCTTCTGTGGGAAGTGTTCTATCAAAATATGTGGCTTTATTCTTTATTCTGTCTCCATCTTCCCTTGAAGATTAACCGAATATACAATGGAGGGAGTATCTGCGTCTCCTCTAGATAATTGCCGGCCGAGCCAAAACTAAGTTAATCAAGTAAAAAAAAAAAAAAAAAAAGCCAACGGGGGATCTTTAACTCAAGCTTCATCAAGCCCCTCCAAATAAGTTACCCAGACCTAATCCACATATCAAAGGAGGTTTTGTAAATACAGACATAGAATTGATTAAAATAGGCTCCCAGCGACACTGCATGTTCCCAAGAACAAACATCATAGATGCCATGTACCTATGTATAGCTAGGCCCTTCAGCTCTTCACCCTAGAATCTGCACATTGACACTTCCACACCCAGGAGAAGCTCCCCTATAAAATTAAACTCGCTGTACCCCATATCTGCGGAGCTGCACCCCTAAGGCAACCCTTTTTGTTTTTAGGAATGGATATTCCTCCTTTCCTCACAGCTGTCTGGATTTTAATTTTTATTTATTATTGCGCAAGAATTGGGACTTGAGTTGAACTCCAAATTATTCTTCTGATATTTTCTTGTGGCGTTGCCAACCAAACTGTTCCTTGGCCCCATTAAGTGTTCATAGAAGAAGAATAAATTTGCTCAAAAAGAGTTCATAGAAGTAAATAGTTGATGCTTTTTACAACCTGGTAGTTTAGTTTATCTTATCTTATCTTATCTTATTGTCATTGCACATGGTATAACGAAATTAAATGTCATCTTTAGTGTACATTATAGCTATAAAAGCAAAAACAAAAACATACATCCTTTACTTTCTATATAACTGAAATTGAAATCCCAATATTGCACTATACCATATAATTCAATATAGTTACTGCCCTGGGATAGAAGCTGTTTTTCAGTCCACTTGTGTTTGTTTTTATTATCCTGTACTGTCTGCCAGATGGTAATAATTTAAAAAAAAGGGTGCCCAGGATGAGATGGATCTTTAAGGATGTTTTGAACTTTCTTATGTCAGCAGAAGCTATCAAGCTCTTCCAAAGAGGGGAGGGGGCATCCTTTGGGCAATGACATTGACCCTCTGGAGCGCTGTCCTATCTGCCACTGTGCAATTGGCAAAGCATACACAGGTGCAGTAAGTTAAAATACTCTCTCTGGTGCAGCGGTAGAAGGTCACCAGCAGTTTTCCATTCGGTTGTTGTTTCCTGAGAAGTCTCTGGTAGTATAATCTCTCCTGGGCCCTGTTGACCAGGGCTGCAATGTGAGTGTCCATGAAATGAGTACACCCAGAAACTTAAAACTGGCCACTTGCTCCACCCGGACTCCGTTGATAAGCAAGGCCTGGATGTCTGATCTATTCCTTTTATAATCCATTATAAGCTCCTTGGTCTTATTGGTGTTAAGGACCAACTTATTGCCTCCACACCATGAAAGCATTATGGTCATCTACGAATGCTGTTAGACAGTGTCGGTCCCGCTGCTGAAATGGGCAGCAAAACTCGCAATGACCACTAGGTGGCTGCGATGGGACCAAAAACTCCAACCTTTGCTGCTGTCTAGTGGCCATCGGGAGTTTTCAACCTGTACAGATAAGATAAGCCCTAAAAATGATCCATCCAAAAGGGGGCCACCCCATTAGCCCACTAGAGTTCAGACAGCCCAGGATGCTTAACTCCGAATTCCCAAGCAATAGGAAATACATCTGCGTCCTCTTTTCTCATTCTGCACCGCTCCGGCCACAAAAAAATTTGAGAGCTTTGCGGACACACAGATGCATATTGTGCAAATCCCAACTCTGTCGTTGATTCATGCTTCACTGGGCTGTATAAACTTGGGGGGGGGGAATCCAGGGTAATTGAGTAACTATGATTAAGTTAACCATGGGTAAACATGTCTTGCAAATGCTGCCTTCATGTGCACTTATGCATTTGAATAACTATCTTCAGAGTCCCTTGCAACACCCTGAAATCTCACTTTCTCTCCTCCCATCTCCGCTCAACTACCCAACTCATTACTTGGTGTTATACTTTCTTTCATGCTTAATTAGAGCTCTTTTAATTGCTGAGAGATTCTTGGTTGGAAGGCAAGTGGGAAACATATAGGATTAGAACAAGAAGGCGGGTGTGGGGAGGTGCATATTTATTTAGCATTTTCCTCTCTCTTCTACAAAACCAGGAATAAAGCGAACAACATTCCGAAGTTGAATTTCACAGGCTAGGTAGTAGCTTAAATGCAATCCTTCATTCTTTTCTTGATAAGTTTAGATGCCTAAAAGGTAAAGGTTCCCCTCGCACATGCGTGCTAATCATTCCCAACTCTATGCAGCGATGCTCATCTCCATTTCAAAGCCGAAGAGCCAGTGCTGTCCGAAGATGTCGCCGTGTGGCCAGTATGACTAAATGCCCAAAGGTGCATGGAATGCTGTTACCTTCCTACCAAAGGTGGTTCCTATTTTTCGACTTGCATTTTGACGTGCTTTCGAACCGCTAGGTTGGCAGAACCTGGGACAAGTCATGGGAGCTCACTCCGTTACGCGGCACTAGGTATTCGAACCACCAAACTGCCGACGTTTCTGATCGACAAACTCAGCATCTTAGCCATTGAGCCACTACATCCCTTACATTAGATGCCTAATTAATTATAATTGCACGATGCATTTCTTCAGTTGTCTCCAAATTGAAGCAGAAGATGTGCAATGTGCTTTTTTAAAAGCAATATAATCTGGGATACTAGAGAAAGATGAGTAACTAGAGAGAAGGAGGGAGGTTGAGTTATTTGCTTAGCAGAAAAATAATTAAATCTCTCTCATCTCCCCCCTCTCATCTCTCTGTCTCTCTTTCTCTCCCTCTCATCTCCCTCTCTCTCTCTGTCATCTTTCTCTCATCTCTCTCTCCCTCTTTCTTTCTTTCTCGCTCTCTCTCATCTCACTCTCATCTCATTCTTTGTGTCTCTCTCTCATATCTCCCACTCTCTTTTTCTTTTTGTCACTCATCTCTCTCTTTCTCTCCCTCTCTGTCATCTCCCGCTCTCTCATCTCTCTTTTTCTTTATTTCTCTCCCTCTCTTTCTCTCTCTCACCCACAATGGGTGCATTTGAAGTTCTGTCTATTTTTGATTTGTACGGAACTTCAGTCGCATTTTCTCAAACATCATCTTGACCGTTTTTTGAACTCTCCTGTTGTGGTTTATTATAAAGTGCCAATGATTTATTACTGGGTATTGCGTTGGACACACAGATGCTGCAAACTCCGCATTGGCAACAGGAAGGGCATCCGGCCAGTAAACACTCATCTCCATTCAATTGTCCTGACTCCCCCCTCCCCTATGCAAGGGATTATGGGGTCATAAAAAAACCGCAAAAAAATTGTGTTGGGAGAGTGGGTCATGTGCCCCGCAGCTCAGCATTTGTTATTTGCTGTTAGTTGTTTTAAACCATGATGGATTAGTGAAATGGCTGCATTTACCCAACCTGCTAAATCGGTGTTTATAAGCTCTACTTACTGCAGTGGTGGATTCAGCCGGTTCGCACAGGTTTGGTAGAACCGGTAGCTAACTTTTTCTGCAGTTTGGTGAACCAGCTGAATAGCCACCCCATGCCTGGCCCCACCTTGCCTTCTCCTCACATCCACTCCTCGCCTCGCTACCTGACTGCTCACCCAGCTGGGTGCAAGGGCCAGTAGTTGGGCATGCCAAGGAGTGGCTGGGAGGGGAGGAGTGAGGCATGGCCGGCATGGCGAGGAGAGGCTCAGCGAGGAGAGGTAACCCTTGATGTGAGTGATGTCAAGTTGGCCATGATCACCCAGAGGCGGCTACTCAGCCGGTCAATAGGGCAGAGAAAAGGTTGTTAATTATTTGAATCCCACCACTGACTGGCTGGATTGACACAACATACTAAGCTACCAAGAGGCCAAGCCTTTGTTGGTCGGATGTTTAGATTGAACAGGACGGATCGAAGAGGGAAATCTATTCTGTAAAGATAGAATTTCTTTGAGCTTTTTCCGTAGTTCTTCTTCTTTCATTACTTTTGATTGCTGAATTAGCAAAAGTGAGCCCTCCAGCTATTTCTCCTTTTCATTTGCCCTTTCTGGTAACCTGCAGAAACCAATCAGTAAAATGTAATGAAATGTGCCTGGTTAAAAAACTCCGGGTAATTAATTTAAAATAGCAACACCGTAATCAAATAATGGAGTTTATTGCTTTAACAAGAACCAGTGCCCAGCTCAAGCAAGGCACGCCGAAGTGGCCTTCACTGATAGCTATCTTACCTGGGGCTGCAAAATGCCAAGGAACCATTAGATGGCAGTAAAGAGAATGTTCTGTATCCCTTTGTTGTCCTCTAACTGTCCCCTGGTTTACTGCAGCCTAAGTAATTAGCGTATTTTTCAGAGTATAAGATGCACTTTTTCCCCCTAAAAGAGGGTGAAACTTTGGGTGTGTCTTATACACCAAATGTATAATCCTTCCTTCCTCTCTCCCTCCCTCCCACCAATCGTCCTTCCTTCCTTTCCTCCATCCCTTCTTTCCTCCTTCCCTTCTTTCTTTCCTTATTAATTGATTGATCGATTGATTTATGGATTTGTTTTGTATTGCTGTATTTTTGGAGTAGAAGATGCATCTTCCCCCCCCCCTAAAAGAGGGTGAAAATTTGGGTGTGTCTTATACACCAAATGTAGCCCCACCAACCAACTAGCCCCCACTCTTTGGCCTTTGCCTCCCAGCAATTTACCTCCTTGCAGCAAACAGGAAAATGGGGCTTGTGGAGGCAGCAATTATAGGCTATAGCAATGGCTGGAGCCTGAAACAGCTGATCATCGGGAGGCCCCTGCTGAAACTGAAAGTGAAATGGACTGTTTTGCTGCAAGGAGGCAAATTGCTGAGAGGCAAAGGCAGATTTTTATTTTCTTCTGCAAATCAGGCTAAACTGAAACAGACTGTTTGCTGCAAAAAGGTAAGTCAATAACTATAAATGCCTATAGAATATTCAAATGATTGGATTTATTTTTTAAAGGCGGCTTTATTATTGTTCTAGACAACTCAACAAAATAAAGAAGCTTTTTAAAATAAATGCTTGATCTGAAGAGGCCCAATGCTTTTTTATCTTTTAAATAGCAAAAAATAACATATGCTTCCAGAAAGCCACTTCAATTTTAACAGCATTTGTAAAAGTATAGTCTGAAATGTAACACCACAAACAATGTATATCGTCAATACTGTTTGCTGCAAGGAGGCAAATTGCTGGGAGGCAGAAGCAGATTTCCCCCCCTTGTTTTTCTCCCCAAAAGCTAGGTGTGTCTTATACTTCGGAGCGTCTTATACTCTGAAAAATACGGTACTCCATGAGTGAGGGGCAGTTGCGTGACACACTGAAGCATTAGTTAATCAGACAGGCAGGATTCATGTCAAATAAGAGCCGAGGTGGCGCAGTGGTTAAATGCAGCACTGCAGGCTACTTCACTGACTGCAGTTCTGCAGTTCAGCTGTTCAAATCTCACCTGTTCAGGGTGGACTCAGCCTTCCATCCTTCCGAGGTGGGTAAAATGAGGACCCGGATTGTTGTTGGGGGCAATAAGCTAACTCTGTAAACCGCTTAGAGAGGGCTGAAAGCCCTATGAAGCGATATATAAGTCTAACTGCTATTGCTATAACTGCTAATGCGGGTTGGTTGATTTGTCAGTGTGTCATGACAATATAGGCAGATGTTTTCACTTTTTTTTGCAACTGTGTTTTCAGTTATTTGTCCAAAACGCCCTTGCTACTATAAAGGGTACCTTCTACCTTCCCCCCCCCCCCCCCGACTCACAAATAATATTTATGATAGAAAAACAGAGCAATACAGAGCAATAGCAGAGTTGGGAGGGAACTTGGAGGTCTTCTAGTCCAACCCCCTGCCTAGGCAGGAAACCCTATACCATTTCAGACAAATGGCTATCCAACATCTTCTTAAAGACTTCCAGTGTTGGGGCATTCACAACTTCTGGAGGCAACTTCTGTTCCACTGATTAATTGTTCTGACTGTCAGGAAATCTCTCCTCAGTTCTAAGTTGCTTCTGTCCTTGATCAGTTTCCACCCATTGCTTCTTATCCTGCCCTCAGGTGCCTTGGAGAATAATTTGACTCCCTCTTGTTTGTGGCAACCCCTGAGATATTGGAACACTGCTCACATATCTCCCCTAGTCCTTCTTTTCATCAGACTAGACATACCCAGTTCCTGAAACTATTCTTCATATGTTTTAGCCTCCAGTCCCCTAATCATCTTTGTTGCTCTTCTCTGCAGTCTTTCCAGAGTCTCCACATCTTTTCTACATCGTGGCGACCAAAACTGAATGTAGTATTCCAAGTGTGGCCTTACCAAGGCCTTATAAAGTGGTATTAACACTTCACGTGATCTTGCTCCTATCCCTCTGTTTCTGCAGCCTAGAACTGTGTTGGCTTTTTTGGCAGCTGCTGCACACGGCTGGCTCATATTTAAATGATTGTCCAGATAGCATCTCCAGATAGCATTTGTACTGTTCTGGGTTCAACATTACATCCTTGTGATCCCCCACAGTATATCCATCTTCAAGAGTCAAATTGGTTTACTCTCAGTGGAGCTATGTTATAGTAAAACCTACTACGAGGCTGGTCTGAGTACGTGTGTGAAGGTGAAGATTTGGGACAGCAGATTGTTTTTCTCCATTTGCAGAATATGGTTCTCTGCTGGTTTTTGGCTTCCAGGGCTGACAGATCCTTCAAGAGGAAGGGTGGCTTGATGGCTTTGCAGCACCCTCTAATACAGTGTTTCTCAACCTTGGCAACTTGAAGACGTCCGGACTTCAACTCCCAGAATTCCCCAGCCAGCGAATGCTGGCTGGGGAATTCTGGGAGTTGAAGTCCGGACATCTTCAAGTTTCCAATGTTGAGAAACACTGCTCTAATAGGACCGACTGAGATCTTTTCGGAGAGAACCAGACCACCACCTATTGTGCAAACTAAAGACGTAAGTGGTGTGTTTGAACAAGCAGTGGGGTGATGAGTATTTTTTTAGTCTGGAAGACTTGAGGCAGGTCAAAATGGGACATTTTTCCCCTTTGTCCTTAAGCTTGTGAAGTTAGCATCCATGAAAATGACCGTAGATTGGCTTGAAATTGTTTTGGAGGGATTGGAGGGTGGGATGTAGTAGCAGTATGGGGTAGCTCAAGAGCAAACTGCTCTCCCAGTTATACATTGGTGAGATAACATTGGCTATAGGGAAGGATAGAAATGGGGCAGTGAAGGCCATTTAGTTTTTCATATTGCAAATTATCCAAACACAAGAGGAATTGGAAAAGAGACTTTGCTCTGTGGATATTTGCAAGGAGGGGATGGGGTGGGGAGTCAAAAACAAATCAAGATGGCAGCCACACCCATGCGAGCAAAGCTTTGCTCCTGATTTTTTAATACATGTCACAACACAAATAAGGGGTGTGGGACTTTGATGCAGAGGTGGATTGCTCCCAGTTCGGTCCGGTTCAGGTAGTGGAATTCTGGCTTGGTTCACAGAACTGGTGGCGACCTAGGCCTGCCACGCCCCTGAACCGCTTCCCTTGCCGCCGCTGGGCCGCCACCATTTTGGTTTTTAGTGACTGCATGTGTGCAGTTCACTGTAAATTGTTCTATGCAGACGCGAAGAACAATTTACATTGAACAGCGCACATGCCAGTTGTGCACGGGTTGCAAACCAGTAGTAAAACCGTCAGCAACCCACCCCTGCTTTGATGGTATGGCACCAATGGTGGGTTTCAGGTTTTGTTACCACCGGTTCACCATGCGCACACATACTCGTTTCGCGAGCTCCCTTCCACACATGCGCCCAGCCTAAATAGGACAGCATAGATCCAGGGCGGGTGGGCAGGCCTATCCACGGTTCCCGCTACCAGTTCAGTCGAACCGGCTGAATACCATCTCTGCCCACCACCCTGGTTCCGTCAACAACTTTGAACCAAAGTCCTACATTTTGAAACCAAAGAGAGGTTTTTAGCCCAGCATTTCTCAACCTTTAAGATGTGGGCGGATTTTTAACTCCCAGAATTTCCTCCCTGGCTATGAGTGGAATTCTGGAATTGAAATCTACAGCTCATAAAATCGGCCGGGTTGAAAAAGACTGTTCTAATTTTATTTCGTTTATTTCCCTCATAAGAACGCTCCAGGTTTCAAGATGAATGACAACCCACTCTTTGCTGAAATAATGATATGTATGAACGTAACTCAGATGGAAATTAGAATTCTAGGGTTGCAAAAGGCCACGGAGTCCCATTTCTCTACTCAGTAGAGGAAGCCAGATTAAAGCCTCCCTCACAGGGGGCTCTCCAGCCCCCACTTAAACTCATCCATTGAAGGCAGGCTGCCTCTTCTCCGAGACCCGTAATTGGTTCCTCCGTCAAGCTGCTCTTTTAATTGCAGCGAAAGATCAGAGTTGCGTTACCTAACAGCTTCCCTCCTCTGCTACCAGCCACATCCCAAATCACAAATGCCCATACCTTGGCAATAAGGCAATAAAGCAACCCTGGGATGTCACCCTTCCTGGGACACTGGGAGCAGAGGTGGTATTTAGCAGGTTCTGACCTGTTCTGGAGAACCGGTAGCGGAAATTTTGAGTAGTTCAGAAAGCCGGCAAATACCACCTCTGGCTAGCCACGCCCCCTCTATTCTCTGCCTCCCGAATCCCAGGGGATTTTGCAGTATCCTTCCCCTGCCCCGCCCACCAAGCCATACCATGCCCACCAAGCCACATCCACAGAACCGGCATCCCCTTTGCTGATTACTAGTAGTCCTTGACTTACAACCATCCGTTTAGTGACTGTTTGAAATAACAAGAGCCCTAAAAAAAAGCGACTTATGACCATTAGAGCCACAGTGGCACAGTGGTTAGAGTGCAGTACTACTTCTCCTGACTGCCGGCTGACTCGGGTGAAATTCAGCAGGTTCTGACAGGTTCTGGAGAACTGGCAGCGGAAATTTTGAGTAGTTCGGAAAACTGGCAAATGCCACTTCTGACTGGCCCCAGAGTGGGGAGGGAATGGAGATTTTGCAGTATCCTTCCCCTGCTATGCCCACGCCCACAGGACCAGTAGTAAAAAAAAAATTCCCCACTGGCCTGACTGTAGTTTGGCAGTTCGAATCTCACCAGGTTCAAGTTGACTCAGCCTTCCATCCTTCCGAGATGAGTAAAATGAGGACCCAGATTGTTGGGGGACAATATGCTGACTCTGTAAAGTGTTTAGAGAGGGCTGCAAAGCACTGTAAAGTGGTATATAAGTCTAAGTGCTATTGCTAGTCCTTCCCTCCCTCCCTCCCTCCCTCCCTCCCAGTGTTTAGAATGCAGGATTGCAGGCAATTCACTGCTGACTGCCAGCAGTTCGATTCTGTCTGGCTCAAGGTTAACTCCACCTGCCATCCTTCCGATATGGGTAACCAACCTTCCTTTCTTCCTTCCTTCCTTCCTTCCTTCCTTCCTTCCTTCCTTCCTTCCTTCCTTCCTTCCTTCCCTTTGCCCACTGACAGCAGTTCAATCCTGACTGACTCAAGGTTGACTCAACCATCCCTCCTTCCGAGATGGGTAAAGTGACAATCCAGATTGTTGGGGGCAAGAGGCTGACTTTGTAAACTGCTTAGAGAGGGCTGTAAAGCACTGTGAAGTGTTATCTAACTCTAAGGGCTATTGCTATTGCTATCGGGGAAACTCAGATTCACTTAACAACCGTGTTACCAACTTAAAAACTGCAGGAAATTCACGTAGCCACTGCAGAAAACAAAGGTCATAAAAAGGCTGCAAAACTCGCTTAACAAATGTCTCTCTTAGCAACAGAAATATTGGGCTGAATTGTGATCCTAAGTCTAGGGCTACCTCTATGTTCAGTTCTTGTATGGAGATGACCCCGTCCAGTGATGGTGGAAAGCGCTCTGCTTACATGGAGAACTTTGGATCAAACAATATCCCTTTCCATCCCACCAAGGATCTTTCCTTGGACGCATGGCCTGATTTCTCTCGACGTGTAAGTCCCAGGTCAAGAAAACCAGCTTCTGGGTACATGCCTGCACACATAACTTGCTTTATGACTCGACATCAGAGGTGGTGTTCAGTCAGTTCGGACCGGTTTAGCCGAACCAATAGTGGAAATCATGGCACCCCAGCTCTATGCCATCCTATTTAGGCACGTTTTGAAGCCGTGTGCAAGAGTATGTGTCGCGCATGTAATCAAAGTGCATGCATGGAAGGCCAAGCACATGCATTGACAGCGTGTGTGCTCACATTTGCGAACTGGTAGGGAAAGTAGAAGGGACACAGTGACTCAGTGGTTCAGTCGCTGAGCTTGTCAGTCAGAAAGGTCAGCAGTTCGAATCCCTAGCGCCGCATAAGGGAGTGAGCTCCTGTTACTTGTCCAGCTTCTGCCAACCTAGCAGTTCGAAAGCATGTAAAAAATGCAAGTAGAAAAATAGGCACCACCTTTGGTGGGAAGCGTTCCATGCGCCTTTGGTATTTATTCATGCCAGCCACATGATCACGGAGATGTCTTTGGACAGTGCTGGCTCTTTGGCTTTGAAATGGAGATGAGCACCGCCTCCTAGAGTAGGGAATGACTAGCACATATGTGCAAGGGGAACCTTTATCTTTAGGGAAAGTAAGTGAATTCCACCCCTGTTCGACATGTGTGGCCCTCATTTGTATAATACACGGACTTTCCCACCACGCATTCAACTGCAAGCCGCCACCCAACCCAACTCCTGCCTGAGTTGCGCCGTCAATACATTTGGTGGGGTGGTTCGAAATTAATGGCTTGGTGCAGCATCTCAGCTCTTTACCTGCAGCCTGGTTTTCCATCAGGTTTCTAAACGAGGGGAATAATTATTTTTAATTAAAAAAAATGGCTCGGCTGTTTTATCTCAAAGGACAATAGCATCCCATTTCCAAGCGAGAGGGCGATAAGAGACGGCTGCCTGCTCGCGTTTGATTTCAGCCCGATATCAACTTTGCTCTCCATAGCATCCTTTTAATTATGGACTTCCCTCTCAGAAGCTTTACCCACAAGCAACGTTCGCATCTTCCAATCTCCCAGCCTTGGGAGGCCGCTTCCACTCAACTGAGTTTATGTTTTTAAAAGCCCGTCTGAGGTCGAAAGCTTTTCGAAACCGCTCCGGGATGTTTGTAGCCTGGAAAAATAAAACGAGGAAACCTTTTTCCACCATCTCTTCTCTGTAATCGACACCCATACATGCACCCACATGTACAGGCACCCTTCTTAACATGCCTGGGAATCCCTGATAGCATCTTTTCCTCCCCCTGATGCTTCTTCCTACTTAGTCTAGGGCCTCCTGATGGGATGAGCTTCTGTCTGTCTGCCTGCCTTCCGTCTCTGACTGCGTGCCTTTCTTTTGGGCTGAGTCCAGGAGACAAAAGTCCCTTCGCCCCGGACGGTAGCATCTGAGAACGTGCCCATCCTGGCCTGGCGCTTCCCGACCTGCTCTCTTTTCCAGTTGTGGAGGCAAGAAAGAGGGCATGAGAAAAGGAAGCCTGTGTTTTTGCTTCCGAGGCTTTCTGATTTGTGTGTTTTCTGATTGGGGCCTCTGTGTATTTATTTTAGGGTTAGGAAGCAGCTGAGTTTTGTTTGTACTAGTTTTTTTCCCAAAGCGCCCATCTCCCTTGTTCTTTTGGTCCGCCAAGATCTATATATTCAACATCTTCCTGGACAGAGGCTAGTCCTTCGTGCAGTTGGACCCAGTTCCCCATCCCAGATCAATCAATGAGAATAGAGCTGGAAGGGACCTTGGAGGTCTAGTCCAAACTCCCTGTCAAGCAGGAGGCCTTTTGCAATTTGACAAATGGCTGTCCAGTCTCTTCTTAAAAACGTCCAGTGATGAAGCGCCCATGATTTCTGGAGGCAAGCTGTTCCACTGGTTAGTTGTCCTCACTGTTTGGAAGTTTCTCCTTAATTCCAGGTTGCTTCTCTCTTTAGTTAGTTTCCAACCATTGTTTCTTGTCCTACCCTCCAGTGCTCTGAAAAATAAATTGACCCCCACTTCTTTGTGGAAGTTCCTCAAATACTGGAATCCTGCTATCATGTCATCCCCTAATTCTTCTTTTCTTTAGACTAGCCAGACCCAAAACCTGCAGCCATTCGTCATATGTTTTAGTCTCCAGGCCTTTGATCTTCTCAGTTGCTCTCCTCTGCACTTCTTCCAAAATCTCAACATCTTGTTTGTAATGTGGTGACCAAAACTGGATTCTGTATTCCAGATGTGCTCTTATTAAGGTTTTATAAAGAAATACAAAATACTTCACGTGATTTTTTTAAACCAATTTTTATTTGTTTTTGAACAAGGACAAACAAACATAAAAATGAAAATGAAAAAAACATCTTCCATTTCAAATTATAGAAAGTGTGTCAGTTGGTTACAGTATTTCCATGCATCTCTTCCATAGTCACCACCTGCTTTTCATATCAAATCACATATTTTAAATTCACCTATATTCATGTATATCACAATTATTATATCTTAACCTTAATTTGACTATAATTGTTTTTACATCCTTTTATATATTTCAAAATCTAGAATAGGATTATATGATAACATTCCATTAAATTATCCTAAGATCATCCAATCACAATATATCTTTACAACATATTCTCGATAAAACTTTAAAACCTCCTCTCATAATCTCCATTGAGGTTTATATAAAATTTCATATTATCAAACTAATATATCTATATGTATTGTTATTATTAATCATTATTTAACTATAGCTATTGTCGCTTCATTTTATACATACTACTAGTAAACTAAATTTAGCTTAATTTTTATTATATATTTTCATTGCATCAACCTGTATCTTTCCAGTAATAGTACTGTCTTATATCTTTTGCCATTTGTAGAATTAATGTTCTAGTTACTTTCTTAATAAATCTTGTTTAAACTTCTCTTGGCAACATGTTATTCCTTTCGTATCTCATAAAAGCTAGAAACCCAATATCTGTTATTTCCATCTGCTTATCTTTTGTTATCACTAGTGCTTCTGTCAAGATTTCTCTCCTTATCTCCGTCAATTTTTCTCTCTTTTCTTCTTCTGTGCTTTGAAGTCTGGGGTAGAGTTCCACTCCATCCATCTCCCCTTTCCATATTCCGCTCTTGCCATTACCAACCACACTCACTTTGTTGTCAGTATCCACAGTTTTCTTATCTCTTTGCTCATTTTTTCTTCCATCTTTTGAACTCTGTACTCCACTTTATTCATTTGGTAAACATCCTCAGTTTCTCCATCAGATTTTTCTGTTTTGTATTCCATATTCTCCAATCTATTTTCAATTCTCTCTGTCACAACTAATAGATTTTGAATTTCAAACATAATCATTTGCAATGTTAGTTTCTTTTTCCTGCTGAACCATTTTTTCAATTTTGCAGACACTGCCACTATAGGGTTTAAGGATATTTTAATAAACTTCAAACAGGTTCATTTATTATCTTTCAAGTCAAAATGTTGTCTTCCTCCAATAGCTAGTGATAGAACTTCCAAAAGGCACCTGTATAAACAACTTGTGCTCTTCCTACTATCACTGTCAGTAAACAAACTGAAAGAACCTTGAATCTCAAGTGATCAAAGAGAAAGAAGAAAAAACAATGTATCCAGCCTCCAGCCTCTAAGTGGCAGTGTAACTGCTTTTCCTCCTGTTGTTACAACCCTCTTTATAATCCTTCTTATTATCTTCCTTATATTCCAAGCTTAAGAAAGAAAAAAAACCCTTAAATGGAGATCAAAAACAATCCAATCAATCAAATCAAGCATTATAAAAAAAGGAGAATTTTAATCCATAGGTATAAGCAAATGTAAAAAAAAGAAGAAGAAAGAATTAATCCATTCAGTTTAAAAAATAGGGAGCCCCTGCAAAAGTTCCATCTGTGAAAAAAAAATAGAAACTGGATAACACACTAAGTTCAATGCAGATCAATCTCGCCGCCTACAGTCTTCTGTCTTCTGTCTTCAATCTTAACAACTTACATTTTTTTCTTGGGTAGTCTCTTCCTCTAATAATAAAATTTCCTCACCAATTCGACACCTTTTCTCTTTCTGCTTTCTTCCCGTTCCGGAGCTGTCCTAACTTCAGCAGCTTCGTTAGCTGTGTTTCTCTTGCTGGAAAAAAGGGGCTTTTCCTGGATCTTTCAGGGACTTTGCGGTGTCCCTGAGATCAGCAGGAGATGCCCTTCTCAATCACAGTCTCTGCAGGACAGTTTAGGTCCAAATGGACCGTCCAGCGGCAGAAATTCGACTGCCATCTCAAAGCACCAAGATCGCACATCGGGCCGTCGCAACATCAGCTCTCCTCTACTTCACGTGATTTTGATTCTATGCCTGTTTATACAACCAGGGATTGTATTAGCTTTTTGGGTTTCTGCTGCACACTGCTGGCTCATATTTAAAGTCTTTGCATGTGGGCTTGCATTAAGATATTTGCATCAGAGGTAGTATTCAGCCAGTTCTGGAGAATTTCCAGTAGCGGAAATTTTGAGTAGTTGAGAGAACCGACAAATAGGCTGGCCCCGCCCCCGCTGCCTCCCAGCTAATCTTTTGTTGCCCTGCACAGGATAACGGAGCTGGAAAGCAGGTTAGTGGGGTGGGGAGGGAATGGGGATTTTACAGTATCCTTCCCCAGCCATGCCCTCAAAACATGCCCAAAAAACCAGTAGTAAAAAAAATTAAAACCCACCACTGGTTTGCATCTGTGTACAGAGATCTTTGGAGGTGAAACTTGACTCTCAGAGAGGCATGTTCATGTTATGGTTTACAGCAGTCATGAAATTCAATTTTTTTATTGCCGGTTCTGTGGGCATGGCTTGGGGAAGGATACTGCAAAATCCCCATTCCCACCTCACTCCAGGGGAAGGATACTGCAAAATCCCCATTCCCTCCCTACTCCAGGGGAAGGATACTGCAAAATCCCCATTCCCTCACCACTCTGGGGCCAGCCAGAGGTGTTATTTGCCGATCTCTGAACTACTCAAAATTTCCTCTATCAGTTCTCCAGAGCCTGCTGAATTTTACCCCTGGTTTACACACACACACACACACACACCCTCAGTTTGCAAAATGATGTGCAGGAGCTTTGAGCCTTGCACCAGGAAATGAGGTCAGGACGCTTCCATAATCCTTTAACTGGCCCGCAACACAGTGGGGTGTTTTCCAGCCGAGTCAGTAAAGAATTGTCAAAACATGCACTTGGAAACTGAAGGCGTTAACTCCTACGGCAGTCCCTTTCCACAATCACACCCGCACCAATTCTTAACTGTGGTTTGCAATGTATTAAATTGTGTGCAGCAATTGGCACAGCTGTCCCCGGGGGACGTAAAAGCTGCTGAAGCATTTCAATGAATTTTTTTTAAAAAAACAAACATGTTTTGGATATTTTGAAGGAGAAACATGTGGCAGATGTTTCCAGTGAATATATATATATATATGTATATATATATATATATATATATGTATATATATATATATATATATATACACACACACACACACACCCAGGGAAGGAGCCGCTATGTTGCCATTTCACTGGATGGAAAACAGAGAATCATTTCTCTCCCTAACCCTCAATTTTAAGATATTTGTTGTCAAGGAGGAGAAAACTAATCCTGAATGGGGAAAAAATGCACAGATAGCAAAACATTCACTTAGCCTTGTGAAGAAAGATGGGGTAAGAAAGAAACTCAATATTGCTCCACTTTGATTCTCTTAGGTATAAGGCAGGGATTTCCAAACTTGGCAACTTTGACCAACTTGACCAACTGAACTTGTGGACTTCAACTCCCAGAATTCTACAGCCAGCCACGCTGGGAAATCTGGGAATTGAAGTCCACAAGCCTTAAAGGTCGCCAAGTTGGGAGACCCCTTGACCTAGAGGCTACTTCTGTTTCATTCTGTCTCCCTTCCTCCATGAGAACGTTTTCAAGAGTGTTAAAGTTTATAAACAATTTTCAAAAGTGTTTCGAGTTTGGAGACACCTGGAATAAGAAGGAAGCTTAGTCATGTTCTCAAAACTCTTACAGTGCTGTTCTACCAAGGCTCCCCCCAAAAGCATGAGGCAGATTCCTGGTCTGGACAAAACCCCTTTTATTAAATGAATGTGAATTCTTCTCATTCCCATTCAAGCAAAGGCTGGTAAAAAGTCTTTCAAAGGTGAAGTTATGACCACAGACCTTACCTAGCTTTTGAAAACTGCCATGTAAATATTGTCAAAATGCAGTGTTGTGCAAGGAAAGACTTGGCACAGAGTCTCTGAGATTCACGGACAGATCTTCACACTCCTGAAACAAATGAATTGTTTCCTGCAAAAGCCCACTCCCCTTTTGCTCCTCTATTATTTCCTATAGGAGGGGCCATTCACCGTCCACCTGTGACTTTACCCCCAAGTCTACCCTGATTTCTTAGCTGTTCTTTTATCCTGGCAGCTTGGCGCATGGGCATACTGGGAACAGGCTCCAGCTGTTCCTCTGCCTCACTGCTGTCTAGTTCCAAAGGCAGCTGAGCACTGCCAGACGGCCCTGGCCCCACCTCTGCCTCTGACACAGAGCCCTCGTCCAAGCCTTCCCCAGCCTCCATGATTGGTCTATGTTCCTCCCTAACCTCCTCACTGTCTGACTCTTTTGCCAGCTCTGCTGGCTGCTGGTAGGCCACAACAAGTGGCCTTTAAAGTAGAGTTCCAGTAGTCCTTGGGGCATCTTGTTTCCTGATCTGGCCTACTTCAACGGGCTGACAACCGTCTTGCAATCCCTAATCCTAATTTCTTAGAAAACCCTTTTCACTGCTTCCCTTTTGGTTCCTGAATTATTCAGCGCTAAGAATCAAGATCACGTGAAGTGTTAATACCACTTTATAAGGCCTTGGTAAGGCCACCCTTGAAATACTGCATTCAGTTTTGGTCGCCACGATGTAGAAAAGATGTGGAGACTCTGGAAAGAGTGCAGAGAAGAGCAACAAAGATGATTAGGGGACTGGAGACTAAAACATATGAAGAACAGTTGTAAGAATTGGGTATGTCTAATTTAATGAAAAGAAGGACTAGGGGAGATATTATAGCAGTGTTCCAATATCTCAGGGTCTGCCACAAAGAGGAGGGAGTCAAACTATTCTCCAAGGCACCTGAGGGCAGGACAAGAAGCAATGGGTGGAAACTCATCAAGGAGAGAAGCAACTTAGAACTGAGGAGAAATTTCCTGACAGCTGGAGTAATTAATCAGTGGAACAGCTTGCCTCCGGAAGTTGTGAATGCCCCAACACTGAAAGTCTTTAAGATGATGTTGGATAGCCATTTGTCTGAAATGGTATAGGGTTTCCTGCCTAGGCAGGGGGTTGGACTAGAAGACCTCCAAGGTCCCTTCCAACTCTGCTAATGTATTGTATTGTAAGAACAAGACGGATCCTGACGTAGCTTAGACCCTGAAGGCGTAGCAAAAATTGGATTGGCATCAACTCAACCAAATCAGGAAGTGCAGCAGAAAAATGGACTAGTTCCCCGTTTATGCAACAGGGAGCTTAAGAGATGCCAAGGAAGGAGGTTGGGCTGGGCTGAGCCAAAGTTGCCCTACCTTTGGTGAACTTTGGATGGTTCCGTGGTTGTTTTCTCATTCACTCTCCCCATTGTTCACTCTTGGTTCTTCCTTCTTCCTGGCACATATTATGAGTAATAGTCTGCCTGATTCCCCCATAGTTTTGGCCGCGCCAGCTTCTCTACCTGGGACAGCTAATCCTCACCTGCACTCACCTTTGTCAACCTGAAAGTTTGGAGGACACCTTAGAAGCAAACACTTCTAAGTTTTTGTTTTGATTCTGAAAGCACAAAGCAAACTTCCAGTTCAGAAGTTCACAGTGGGGAATAGATGCTCAATATGGAAGCCATACAGAACAAAAGATATAATTCTGAGATGCTTTTTCTTTAACGAGATCCTAGTGTCGTGGCCCGCCAGAAGAGCTGGCAGCCGATTCAGGCAGTAAGAAGGTTGAGGCTCAGACGAGGGCTCTGTGTCGGAGGCAGAGAGGGGGCCAGGGCCACATGCCAGTTATCAGCTGCCTTTGGAGTCAGACATCAGTGAGGCAGACGAACAGCTGGAGTCTGTTACCAGTGTGCGCATGTGCAGAGTTGCCAGGTGAAGGGAACAGCTAAAGAACAGGGATCGACTTGGGAGTAAGGCCACAGGTGGATGATGAATGGCCCCTCCCAGAGGAAATAAAAGAGGAGCAACAGGGGAGTGGAGTTTGCAGGAGACCATTAGTTCGCTTAATTGGCTCGAGACTCTCCAAGGCTCCTTGCCAAGTTTTGCAGATATTGGCCTGGCAGCTCTCCAAGCCAGATAAGGCCTATGACTGTAAATCCTCCCTTGAAAGACTTTGCTGGATGTGAATGAGCAGAATTCACAGCAAATTAATAAAAGGGTTTTTTGCTGAGACCAGGAGTTTGCTTCCTGCTCTTGGGAAGCCTCGGTCAGAACACTAGCTAGGCAAAAAAAAAAAAAAAAAAAAGCTGAGAAAACAGAGTTTATATCATTATATTATTATTTGTGTTGCACACACACAAGCGACGCAGTGGCCTAGAGATGAAGATTCTCACCTCCTACTCTGAAGGTTGAGAGTTCAATCCTAGCCAGCAGTCAATGTTTCTCTATCAGAGTGCAAGGAGAAAATATCTGCTGCAAACTCCATGGAGGCATCAGGTAGGGCATTCGGCCAGCAACCACTCAGTTCCATTCAACTGCCCTGACTCCACCCTGAACAAAAGGGATCAGAAATTCTGGGAGTCATAAAATTGCCATAGTTGCCCACCCTTTACCGTTAAGGTCAGTTGAGATAGGATCCTGGCCAAGAAAATGCATTCCTCAAAAAAAATGGTTTACCTTTCAAGTGGAAATCCCTCGGCCTTTAAACACCATCCCGCGTATCTCATTCACTGCTTCAAATTTGTGAAATTTACCTCAGACGTTCAGTTGTTACAGCCATTAGGAAGAGGGGAAGTGAAGGGTTGGCTGATTAATAAGCACTTGTCTCACTAGCTGACGGGAATCCCTCGAGGCCGAGGCGCTGATAAAATGGATCAGATTTACTGTAAAGATTGGACACTACATCAAAACCCACTTTGAGCAAAGCGGTTCAGGCAGGGTCGCCTTCACCTGCATCGCGAAAGGACATCGAAATTGATTTGCGCCTCCCCGAACCGAGGCTGATGAATTTGGAACTTCATTAGACCAACCTGGAAAGCGGGGAATGAAGGAAGACCTTTCTTTTAATTACCAAGTAGGGCCCACCCCTCCCAGCCACACGCAGCCCTCCGGAAAGGCTATCTCCCCTTCCCCAGGTCTGCATAAATTAGAAAGGGAATAAATGGCTTAATGTCAGGATATTTTACATACCTGGCAAACACACATATGAAAGGATTATAAATGCCAACCTCCTTTCTCTGCTCTGCAAATTTCTACCCAGAATTGGAGATAGTGGGGGGTGGGCGGGAATGATTTTGCATTTGGGAAGTTTCTGCAATATAGTGTTCCTACCTACCTTGGTAATTAAGTAGTTAGTTAGTTAGTTAGTCAGTCAGTCAGTCAGTCAGTCAGTCAGTCAGTCAGTCAGTTCCAGTGGTGGGATTCAGCCAGCTCACACCTATTCAGGGGAACCGGTTGTTAACTTTCCAAGCAGTTCAGAGAACCGGTTGTTGGAAGAAATCTCATTTTGTTTTTTTCCACTTTACAGGGCTAATCCTGTAAGGAACGCAGGAAGGAAACATTCTGGTGTTGTTTCTAGCCTCATCTTTATTGCCCTGCTTACAGAAACTGCCTCTCCGCTTAACCCTTATTACATTGTAACAGCTAAGGCGAAGCGCCCATCGACCTGAGTGACGTTGAGTTGCCCACGCCCACACGGTCACATGACCACAGAGGCACACCTACCCAGCTGGTCATTAGGGCAGAGAACCGGTTGTTAAATTATTTGAATCCCACCACTGGTTCATTCGTTTATTTGTTTGTTAGTTAGTTTGTCAAACATGTAGATAAGTATGAAAATGGACATGGACACAACGGGTATAAATAAATGGGAACAGTAGGGCAGGGACGGTAGGTATGCTGGCGCCCTTATGCATATCCCCTTTACGGACCTTAGGAAAGAGTGAGGTCCACGCTAGACAGTTTAAGGTTAAAGTTATGGGGTTTTGAGGATGTAACAACGGAGTCGGGTAGAGCATTTCAGGCACTGACCACTCTGTGGCTGAAGTCGTATTTTCTGCAATCGAGTTTGGAGCGGTTTACCTTGAGTTTGTATTGATTGTTTGCCCGTGTGTTATTGAGATTGAAGCTGAAGGAGTCATTGACAGGTAGGATGTTGTAGCAAACAATTTTGTGTACTATGCTTAGGTCAGACCGTAGGCGGCATAGTTCCAAGTTGTCCAAGCCCAAAATTTTGAGCCTGGTGGTATAAAGGATTCTATTGTGAGCAGAGGAGTGGAGGACTCCTCTCGTGAAATACCTCTGGACTCGCTCAATTGTATTAATGTCCGATATACAGTGTGGATTCCAGGCAGACGAGCTGTATTCGAAAATTGGCTGGCAAAGGTTTTGTATACCCTAGTTAGCAGTACAATGTTACCGGAGAAGAAGCTTCGCAAAATTAAGTTAACAACTCCTAATGCCTTTTTGGCAATGTAGTTACAGTGGGTTCTGGGGCTTGGATCATTTGAGATGTACTCCAAGGTCCTTGACAGAGCGAGGGTCATCTATGAGGTCGTATCTGCCCAGCTTGTATGTGATGTTCTGATTTTTGTTGCCACTGTGTAAGACAGAGCATTTGTTGTTTAAGACTTGGAGTTGTCAATTGTTTGACCATTCTGACACATAGTCAAGGTCGCGTTGTAGGGCAACGACATTGTCATGGTGTTGAATAGTTTTATGTCATCAGCGAAGAGGACGCAGTTGCTTATAATATGATTGCATATTATATCATGAACCTTCTTGAATTTCTGACCCATGATTGGGTTATTCTAAAGCACCTTATTAAAAATGGGAATTCCTATTCTTCCAAATCGGCTTTCGGTTCTGATCTGGAATCGAACCAGAATCGGGGAGGAGCAGTCCATTAAAAAAAAAAAAAACAGGAGCTACAACTCCCTTCTCAGATTTCAGAAGGTTACAGTCTTCAAAAGAAGGCCTCGGAGTATTAATTCAATTTTTTTCTCTCAATTCCATTTTCATGAGCTATTCAGCTCAATGCAGCTAGAACACCTGCTTGCAAGATGTTCCCAATCAGCGTCTTCACGCCTTCCAGTAACAAATTCAGACGAGAGCCAAAATAAGTCCACTGAATAATGAAAACAGTACAATATCGCCAATTTTGTACTATAATATATAGTACAGTATTGGCAATATTAACAGTACTCAAAAGCTACGTCTGTATATCTACCATGTACCTATGAATCTATCTGGCAACCTTTTCTACCTGACTCAGGTTTTACACACACACACACACACACACACACACACACACTTACTTGACAAGAGTGTAGGAGATAAACTGGCTGAGCCTGAGGGAGGAGTCAAACACGTCATTAGTCATGAGTCCTTTCGCGCCCACAAGAGATCTAAAAATCCAGCCCACCTTGAATTCCTTTCCCTCTTATCTCCACTCATTTCCCTTGGCCACTAGTTGTTCAGATTCTTGTTGAGAGCTTAAACTTGCCATAAATCTGTACTTCTATTTGGACTGTCTGGATCTCCTGATTTTTCTGGCTCCTTGACAAAGAATATGAGACAGTCAGTGCCACAGGATGGGGTATTTTACAGCAAAGGCGAATAACCATGCTCTGACGTGTAGAATTCAAACTACTTTATTGTTCCCTGCCTATTTCACAGGAATCTTCCCAGGCTGGCAGCTTTTGCCTGGAAAAAGCTAGAAAAGGCTCAAAGGCACTTGGGGAGGGGGGGTTGATCACATGAGAATGGGAGTGCTGCAACGATTGTGTGAAAAATGGTCATGTCACTTTTTCAGTGCCGTTGTAACTGTGAATGGTCACCAAATGAACAGTTACAAAGTTGAGGACTAATGGTATGTACAAATTCAACAGAACTCACCTAGAAACCAGCAATGTGTTATTCCATGAAGTCTTCAAATGTGCTAAGATCAGGGCATAAAGGGCAGTTAATACATAGATGTTGTCTGTGTGTCACTACAATTGCCAAGAGCAGAAGCCAATGGAGACCCCAATTTATTCCGAGGGTCTCTTGGTCATGTTGTATCCATGCGCAGTCTACTAAATGATTTCCATGCTTCCTAGCTTCCGTCAGGCTGAGGTACCAACTCGTCTGTTGGTCCCATCCAGTGATGGTTCTTTGAGGCTTTTTCACAGGTCCACTGTGCTTTCAAATTCTTCAAGTCTTCTGCTGACATCCAAAACAAGAGATTATCCTGACCAGTGATGGGATTCAAACATTTTTATTACTGGTTCTTGGTGGGCGTGGTGTGACTTGGTGGGCGTGGCTTGGTGGGCATGGCAGGGGAAGGATACTGCAAAGTCCCCATTCCCTCCCCAGCCCACTATCCCGCTTTCCAGCTCCGTTCTCCTGTGCAGGACAACAAAAGACGCCCAGCTGATCAGATGGGACTCAGGAGGCAGAGAATAGATTGGGTGGGGCCAGCCAGAGGTGGTATTTGCCAGTTCTCCCAACTACTCAAAATTTCCGCTACCGGTTTGCTAGAACCAGTCAGAACCAGCTGAATACCAGAACCAGCTGATTCTTGACCCAGTAGAACTAATCCAATTGCAATACCTTTGTTCTGGTGTGAAACTTAGAAAACATCTTCCACCCTTCTCTCCCCCATTTTATAGCCTCGTATTTCCCCCCCTTCCCACCAATTACATTGCTGGGCATCGTTCCATTTTCTCCCCTATGAAATATTCGGTTGTTTTATACTCAATTAGGTATAATATTTACTCCTTCACTCCTCGGTAAATTTTTATTAAATACTCGTGTCTACCACCACCTAGCATTTGCCAGGAAGCGCTCTAAATTAATGAGCCAAGATTTTGCTCGGATTTTTATTTATTTATTTTTTTAAAAAAATAGGACTATAGATGTTCCAGCTTGTTCCCAAGAAGCTCATACAATCACCTGCCAGCCGGATAATTAAAATCCTTTAACTGAAAAATATGAAAACAACAGGTAGAAGAACCTTGAGCAATATATGGTGTCCAGGGTAGTAGATAAGCCAAAGATATATTTAGTTCTACGGCTCTTCGTTTTGGAACAAGGAAACTCTCTGGGTGGCCCTAAACCAGCCACTTTCTCTTGGCATCTCATTCTAATTTGCACCCTCTAATTTCCACTGAAGAAAAAATTTATACTGTACTGAGGTGCTCCAGACTTCTTGTATTAAATGATATTGACTGGGTAATATTGACCGGCTCTGAGAACTCTGGGAATTGATATCCTAAAGTGGCTGAAATTTAGAAACACAGTCTCTTTCTCTCTTTTCCTTCCTTCCTTCCCTCCTTCCTTTCTTCTTTCTTTCTTTCTCTCTCCCTTCCCTTTCCCTCTCCTTCCTTCCTTAGAGGAGCCGAGGTGGCGCAGTGGTTAGGGTGCAGTACTGCAGGGCACTTCAGCTGACTGTTATTTGCATTTCAGCGGTTCTAATCTCACTGGCTCAAGGTTGACTCAGCCTTCCATCCTTCCGAGGTGGGTGAAATGAGGACCCAGACTGTAGGGGCGATATGCTGACTCTCTGTAAACCGCTTAGAGAGGGCTGAAAGCCCTATGAAGCGGTATATAAGTCTAACTGCTATTGCTATTCCTTCCCTTTCTGTCTCCTTCTTTCTCTCTTCCCTTTCTCCTTCCTTCCTCCCTTCTCTTCCTTCCCTTTCTCTCTCCTATCTTCCTTCTCTCTCTGATATTTCATTCTCTGTAAAAAGTGTGTGTGTGTGTGTGTTGTGTAATTATATATAAATTTTCCAGAGAATGAAACATACATATATACATACATATACTTGTATAGCAGTTGTGGGTTTCACTTTAACAACCGCTATATCGCATGCATGCTTGCTTTGTGCATGTGCATTGTGCACCTTCCACGTATGGATCCGGCCTTACACACATACACTTTGCTCAAGTGCACACATTCCACACATGTGCCGGCCTCAAAAACGTGGCTAAAAAGGGCCACATAGAGCTCGCAATCGCTGCTACCGGTTCGCCCGAACCAGCTGAATACCAACTCTGATGTATAGATATACATATACCAGTACACACATACACACACACACACACACACACACACACACACACACACACACACACACACGTATATATTTAAAAGAAATAGAAACACCAACCTCGAAATACCCAGTTTGTGAATGGCTATAAAGCTGTTGACAGCAAGTGTTAATTTTTGTTCCACTCCATTGGAGAAAAAAAAAAATCTTTCTTCATGTCTGAACTGAACACTTAGGATCTGGGACAGTCTTCTTGGGGATTTGAGCTAACGTAAACTGACCTGCGTAGGGATGATTAAAATTAAAAACTGGTCTGTTGAGAAATGGTTCAGGATGATGTTAAAGTTTGTGTGCAAGAAAGTCGATGGGGAACACAAACTTTGCCCACACATCCCTTGGACTACCAGGCTGTGAACATTATCTAGAACTAGCTGGATGCCCGTGCTTCCCGATGAAAGTATGTGATCAGGCTATGCAGGAGAAATCCGGTTCACAGTCTTTTCAGGTGGGAGGGGGAGTAGAACTCCTTAGCATCAGAGCTTGTTAATATAAGGCATCTGGCAGTTGGAACAGAGTTCTTTTCAGGTGGGGAGGGGGAGTAGAACTCCTTAGCATCAGAACATGTTCATTACTGTATAAGAAATGCTAATGATCTGATGGTCATTTCAAAAAATCATTTCTTAGCGAGCACCTAGAAGCCACGAGGAACATACATGCCAAATTTCAAGTTTGTAGGCTTTATGGTTCTAGAGATTTCATGATGATTTCGTGATGAGTGGTACTTGGCTTTTGTATATATAGAAGATTCTAGCCTGTTTCAGACAACACACATAAAAACACTTCCTGTCATCTAGACCAGTTAGTCAGTGTTTGGGCCTGGAGTGTTTTGGCGCTTCTCTTATCTGCATAGCATTTTCTACCATTTTAAATTATTATTTGATTTTTTTTCTCTTCAGAATGAAGTTATTTATCTGCATAGATGTACAATGTGTGCAGTCATGAAATCAGGGCAGCCTCCCAATCCTGTTCAATAAAGAATAAATGCATGCCAGAATGCTATTCAAGGCTTCCCCTTATCTATCTTGTTTTTGGGCAACATGGCTTTAGTTGAACCTGTCTAGATTTGGGAAGCTAAGCAAGGTCAGGCCAGGCGAGGCCTTGGATGGGTGGGTGTGGGTGTGCCAGGAAAGCTTTGGGTGGGAGGCCAGGTTGGATAACTGCAAAGGCAGGTCCCTTTTATGCTACTGACAAGAAAGATGTCTGTTTATGTCCATGAAGAACATCTTGACCTTGCTCTCAGAAACATATGTTTTGCATAAATTCAACAATTAAAAGCTAGGCAGCATCTGTTACTGATGTATTAGCTTTTCATCCCAGCTTAATCAAGAGGGTGTACATCGTGCTTCTACTTCCTATTTTCCCCACAGCCACAACAACAACCCAGTGAGGTGGGCTTAGCTGAGAGAGAAATCCATGTTAGTCAGTTTCATGACTTTTCTGCCCCCGGGGTCATTCTTGAGTGGTGCCAGCCAAATCACATCTCCAAATCTTGGACTCTGGATGAGCTGTCCTCACCCTCAAGCTCTCCAAATAGATGGAATCACACACAGCTCGTCGGATTAGTCTAAGCTCGGATTGAGTAGTCCAGTGATGTCTGATCCTCCATCATTTTGATCTTTTTTTTTAACTTTAAAAAAAATTATTAGATAAACATTAAAAATATTGGACACAGTGCAACATTTCTGGCATAAACATTTCCATATGGTATTTGGATCTTACAACAATTACATTTTATATCCATTACATAGGTATGTGTAGTCAGTCAGATTACCTGTCAGTTGATTCTTTCTTTTATATAATTAGTACAAATACATATCCAATTCTTACCTATCACACATTCTTAATACCATAGTTTCCGATTCTTAACTTGTTTTTCTGTCCTGGCCTTTTCCCCTCATTTCTAACCATCGGTACCATTTGTCCCAGATTTCATGATATTCCGTCTCACCCTCGTCTTTTAGCTCTAGAGTCAGTCTGTCCATTTCTGCACACGTCAGTATCTTATTTATTATTTCTTGTTCCGAGGGAGTCTCCTTATTTTTCCATTTTTGTGCAAAAACCAGGTCTTTTTTTGCTTCATGCTCTTGGGAATCCTAGGTCAGAACACTGATGGGATGCCATCCAGAAGAAGTGGGCCAAATGGTTGCCATCCAACTGGTATTCCATTTTTCCCTCCTGCGGTCAAAGGATGGCTGGAAAGAGTAGAACCAAAGATGTTGGATGTCAGAAATGAGATATGGAGGACTTGCTCCATCTCCTTAGCTTAGAGGATCGTTGGGAGGTTTGGACCACTGATTGCCCCAAAAGGGAAGGAGACACGAAGTCTACAGGAACATCTACCTCTCTGCTTAACTGATCTCTTTCTCTCTCTCTCTGTCTCTTGCAGGCCTGTTACCTTTGCTACAACCTCCTGGTACTAGCCAACGTGGTTGTGGGAACCAAGCCTGCATCTCCAAAAGAACAGGTAAGATGGGGACCAGGGGTCAGGACCAGCAGGAAAAGTAGCATCAGAAAATGGAGGGAAGTATGCAGTGGAGTACCCCAAGGTTCTGTTTTAGGCCCAGTACTCTTCAACATCTTCATCAGTGATTTGGATGAAGGAATAAATGGGGAACTCATCAAATTTGCAGATGACAACAAGCTGGCAGGAATAGCCAACACTCCAGAAGACAGGCTTAAGATACAGAAGGCTCTTGACAAACTTGAACATTGGGCACTATATAATAAAATGAAATTCAATGGTGAAAAGAGTAAGGTTCTACATTTAGGCAAGAAAAACAAAATGCAACAAAATGGTAGGTGGTACCTTGCTCAACAGTAGTAACTGTGAGAAGGATCTTGGAGTCCTAGTGGACAACCATTTAAATAGGAGCCAGCCGTGTGCAGCAGCTGCCAAAAAAGCCAACACAGTTCTAGGCTACATAAACAGAGGAATAGAATCAAGATCATGTGAAATGTTAATACCACTTTATAATGCCTTGGTATGGCCCCCCCTTGGAATACTGCATTCAGTTTTGGTCGCCATGATGTAAAAAAAGATGTGGAGACTTTACGAAGAGTGCAGAGAAGAGCAACAAAGATGATTAGGGGACTGGAGACTAAAACATATGACGAACGGTTGAAGGAATTGGGTATGGCTAGTTTAATGAAAAGAAGGACTAGGGGAGACATGATAGCAATGTTCCAATATCTCAGGGGTTGCCACAAAGAAGAGGGAGTCAAACTATTCTCCAAGGCACCTGAATGTAGAACAAGAAGCAATGGGTGGAAACTAATCAAGGAGAGAAGCAATTTAGAACTGAGGAGAAGTTTCCTGACAGTTAGAACGGTTAATCAGTGGAACAGAAGTTGCCTTCAGAAGTTGTGAATGCCCCAACACTGGAAGTCTTTAAGAAGATGTTGGATAGCCATTTGAAATGGTATAGGGTTTTCTGCCTAGGGTTAGGGTTAGGGTTAGGGTTAGGGTTAGGGTTAGGGTTAGGGTTAGGGTTAGGCAGGGGGTTGGACTAGAACACCTCCAAGGTCCCTTCCAACTCTGCTATTGTAAAAATAAAAGGCTGTGTTCAGACCAACCTTAGACAGCAAATCTTATGTTAAGAAAATATATGTACATACAATTCCATATATTGGAATAATGCGTACATGCGGTGTGTGACATTTAGCCTGGCAGCTGCTCAATTTTGCGGGGAGCATAAATTTCCCTTTGATAGCTCCACTGGAGCCAGATTGCTTGTACAACTCGCTGAAGTGCAGAAATGCTGGCTCAGGGCATCTGGGGGTCTGGGGGAAGGTGCAAAATTGATGTGGAGTTGTAGTTGGCAATTAAGGACTAAGAGGCGCTTAACGGAGGGCTCTCGCAGGGTTTCCGCGGACACTGGGAAGCCACAAACCAGCACCTGAGCATGTTTATGTGTGCCAGGCCATTGCACAAAGGTGGAGTGTGGTTTATTCGGGCTTTGCCACAATGATGGTTTATTAACATAGATTTATGGCATCATCAGTTGTGTGGACTCAGCCAAAGATAATATGACCCATGTTTCAGGAAGAAGGGGGGGGGCAGGAAAATGCTCTTATAGATTACAGATTAACAGAGTTGGAAGAGATCATGCAGGTCATCTAGTCCAACCCCTGCCCCATATAGCAGAAGACCCTATGCTATTTCTGACAGATGACAGTCTAGTCTCTTCTTGAAAGCTTCCAGGGGTGAAGCTCCCACAACTTCCGAAGGCAACTTCTGTTCCATTGCTCTTTTGCATGTTTGCACCATGACTGATTGTTGAAACAGGCCTGTCTAATGGTGTGCACCATCCAGAGTCACAGTTGTGAGGTGGAAGGCTACACAAATTTAATAAGTAAAATTAAAAAAGAGAGAAAGTGAAATTGGAGGGGTCAAGAACCACGTGAGATGCAAATATTTCTGCTATTCCCTTACTTAAGGCCTTCAAATACATTTTGCCAGGTCTGGAAAACAATAGCAATTACAATCGCAGCACAAATGTAAGTTAATTGCATGCTTAATTAAGGGTTTTGCGACTTGCCCTGTTGTGCGAGTTCAATCCAGAAAATGAGTTAATTCAGTTACTAAGTCCTGCATGTTGAGTGGAATGAAGTGTATATAACATGTAGTTCGGCCACACTCTACAGCTAGTAAAACCAAAGCACAAATATTTCTGTTTTGTATTGTTTCAGGATCACATTTGGGTCATCTGGGCCAGAGGTTTGTCTTCCGAGCTCTCGGACTCATGCTGGAGCCCATCTTCAGGGAACGTCTCTCTAGCAGATACATACTCTACTAGAGAGAGAGTTCTCTGAAGGTGGCATCCACTACAACTCCAAAAACCCAGGAGACAAAACCTCGGTCCCGGTGAGCGACCCTGACTGGATCCTGCAACATGAACCTGGAACAGTATTTTTCGAATTATAAGACGCACCTAAATTTAGAAGAGGAAAACAATCAAAAAAAGAGTTTTGGCCTCTGCACATCGCATCTTCAGTCCTTTTGGGGGGGCCTTTTTTCAGCCCATTTTTAGGCTTTTTTAGCCCATTTTTTAGGCTTTTTCCAGTCCATTTTAGGCTTTTTTTGGCTCGTTTTTTAGGCTTTTGGCCCATTGTTTAGGCTTTTTTGGCCCATTTTTAGTTTTTTTGGCCCATTTTTGAGGCTTTTTCAGCCTGTTTAGGAAGCTTTTTTCAGCCCGTTTTTGAGGCTTTTTCAGCCTGTTTTTGAGGCTTTTTCAGCCCTTTTTTAGGCTTTTTCTGCCCGATTTTTAGGCTTTCTGGCCCATTTTTGAGGCTTTTTTTCAGCCCGTTTTGGAAGCTTTTTTCAGCCCGTTTTTGAGGCTTTTTGGCCCATTTTTTAGGCATTTTTTCAGCCCATTTTTAGGCTTTTTTTGACCCATTTTTGAGGCTTTTGGGCCCATTTTTAGGCTTTTTCGGCCCATTTTTAGGCTTTCTGGCCCATTTTTGAGGCTTTTTTCAGCCCGTTTTGGAAGCTTTTTTCAGCCTGTTTTTGAGGCTTTTTCAGCCCGTTTTTAAGGCTTTTTCAGGCCTGTTTTTGAGGCTTTTTT
The DNA here is from genome assembly GCF_051295495.1 of Thamnophis sirtalis. Classification (NCBI taxonomy): domain Eukaryota; kingdom Metazoa; phylum Chordata; class Lepidosauria; order Squamata; family Natricidae; genus Thamnophis; species Thamnophis sirtalis. The sequence continues at coordinate 74,227,570 of NW_028261382.1, forward strand.
CAGCCATTTTTAGGCTTTTTTGGCCTGTTTTTGAGGCTTTTGGGCACATTTTTTTAGGCTTTTTCGGCACATTTTTAGGCTTCTTGGCCCATTTTTGAGGCTTTTTTCAGCCCATTTTGGAAGCTTTTTTCAGACTGTTTTTGAGGCTTTTTCAGCCCGTTTTTAAGGCTTTTTTCAGCCCATTTTAGGTTGTTTCTGACCTGTTTTTGAGGATTTTTTGCCTGTTTTTGAGGCCTTTTTCAGCTCGTTATTTGAGGCTTTTTTGGCCTGTTTTGAGGCCTTTTGGGCCCGTTTTTGAGGCTTTTTGGCTTGTTTTTTCAAAAGAAACAGGCCGAAAAAAGCATAAAAATGGGCTGAAAAAAGCCTTGAAAGGGGGCTGAAAATAAGCCCTGAAAATGGGCCAAAAAAGGCCTGAAAAAGGGCTGTGCGGAGGCCCAAAATGGCTGGCAGATGGACAGGGCTTTGGCAATATTCAGTCTATAAGATGCACAGGGATTTTCACCCCCTTTTGGGAGACAAAAAAGTGCATCTTTTAGTCTCAAAAATACTGTATATATTCACCTTCATTTGTGTATCGTTTCACTTTGCAAGTGAGGTGCCAAACAGACACTCCTCTCTGAGTTAAACCAGCTATGCTGGCTAGGAATTGTGGGAGTTGTAGCCTGTCACATGTAGAGGGCTCCGGTGTGAGAGACGGGGGATGTCAGATTGTAATGGGATGTGGGAATGGCCTTGAGAAACTGGAGGAAGTGCTGCAGGCATGACAAAGGCCAAACAAGTGGCAGCAGAAGGGATGAGGGCCTGGAAAACATCTCAGAAGGGATCCTCCCTAGTTTCTTAAACTATAGGGGTTGGTGGTGCAGAGATATATTTTCAGATTTGCAAGATTCTGTCCATGTAACTATTTTAATGAAAAGAAGGACTAAGAGAGATATATGATAGCAGTCTTCCAATATCCTGAGAAGAAGGACTAGGGGAGACATGATAGCAATGTTCCAATATCTCAGGGGTTGCCACAAAGAAGAGGGAGTCAAGCTATTCTCCAAGGCATCTGAGGGTAGAACAAGAGGCAATGGATAGAAACTAATCAAGGAGAGAAGCAACGTAGAACTGAGAAGAAATTTCCTGACAGTGAGAACAATTAAATCAGTGGAACAATTTGCCTCCAGAAGTTGTGAATGTTCCAACACTGGAAGTTTTAAGAAGAGATTAGACAACCATTTGTCTGAAGTGGTGTAGGGTTTCCTGCCTAGGTAGGGGTAGGGGTTCAACTAGAAGACCTCCGAAGTTCCCTTCCAAATCTGTTATTCTATTCTCTTTCCTTATTCTATTCTATTCTCTTTCCTTATTCTATTCTATTCTGTTCTGTTCTCTTTCCTTATTCTATTCTATTCTATTCTATTGTCTTTCCTTATTCTAGTCTATTTCCTTATTCTATTCTGTTCTATTTTATTCTCTTTCCTTATTCTATTCTGTTCTATTCTATTCTCTTTCCTTATTCTATTCCATTTCCTTATTCTATTCTGTTCTATTTTATTCTATTTCCTTATTCTGTTCTGTTCTATTCTGTTCTATTTCCTTATTCTATTCTGTTCTGTTCTATTTTATTCTATTTCCTTATTCTATTCTGTTCTATTCTATTCTATTATCTTATTCTATTCTCTTTCCTAATTCTATTCTATTCTATTCTATTCTATTCTAACCTTATAATAAAGTAGAATTAGTTCATCTGGGCAGGTTTCCTATTAGGACTACCTCACCAAGCCAGCACAGATTGAGTCCTTTTCCATACCCTGAAATGCAACATGTTCTCTTCAGTGCTCAGGTTAGCTTTGCTCCTGCTGCCTTCTCCGTCACTCCCCGATGAATTCTTAACCTGGTTCCTCTTGGCCATTCTCCCCTTCCTCCTGCCTCCTCCCCAGGGCCACCTCCAGAAGCTCTGCCTCCGGGTGCAGCAGCACATCAGCAGCAGCCTCCGCGAGGACCCCACTCTCCTCTACCGGACCAAGCTGAAGAACTTGGCTGCCCAAACCTATGTCAAGTGGCAGGAGCTGCTGTCGCAAAGCTGGCTCCAGTTAACTTGCTAGCAGGTAGTTTTCTTGGGGGTGGGGGGAGACCTTTTCTGCCCGTCTTCCAGAGCTTTGACTTAGACCAGGGGTGTGATTGAAAATTTTTAACAACCGGTTCTCTGCCCAGTTGCTGGGTGGGTGTGGCCAGGGGGGAGTGGCCTTGTTGGCTTCCTGCACCATGGCAGCGGGGGGGGGGGGGGTGAATTCACCATCCCCAGACTCCGGAGGTGTTTTTTGAGCCTCCGGCAGGGTGAAAATGGCCTCCCCCGTGCTTCAGAGGCTGGAAACAGGCCCCATTTCCAGACTTCCGGTACGTCCGGTAGACCCATTTTCCCCTCTCCCAGAGCCTCCGTGTGGTGTTATGACTCCTGGGAGGGGCATGGTGGGGTCAGCTGGTCCTTGTAACTACCGGTTCGACGAACCAGATTGAAATTAACATCCAGTTCGCCCAAACCGGTTCGAACCAGCTGAATCTCACCCCTGAGTTAGACCTACTCCCACACACACACACACACTCATATGCAGCTAAACATCCTTGGGGGGAGGGGATGCAAGTGGAACCTTGAAAAAAAATTCCTCCTGTCCACCAGTGGTGAAATTCAATGTTTTTACTACCGGTTCTGTGGGTGTGGCTTGGTGGGCGTGGCAGGGGAAGGATACTGCAAAATCTCCATTCCCTCCCCACTCTGGGGCCAGTCAGGGGTGGCATTTGCCGGTTCTCCCAACTACTCAAAATTTCCGCTACTGGTTCTCCAGAACCTGTCAGAACCTGTTGGATTTCACCCCTGCTGCACACCTTGCATTGCATGCAAAAAAAAAAAGGAAGGCGCAATGTTAGAGCCAGCCTGTTGTGCATTTGGGGGGAGGGAGGGCATAAAAGGCAGGAAAAAGGGAGGGAGAGAACCCCCCCCCAAGCACCAGGCTGAGGAAGGTCTCTTGCACAAGCTTCCTCCCCTCCGCTGCACGGGTGAACAAGTGTCCTAATCCGTGTGTGTGTGTGTGTGTGTCTGTGTGTGTGTGTGAACATTTGTGCTGGGTGCCATTTGGAATATATATTCTGCTCCAGGCAACGAATATTCTGATTCAGCCTTGGAACCGAGCACAGCCCTGGCAGCTGCAGTTCCAGTTTACAGCTGTCTTGTTGCTAATTGCACATTACACCCCACCCCCTCCCCAGCTGGTGGCAAAAAGCCCACCCTGCAGCACGTGGGACTGGGGAGGAGCGGAGCGGAGTGGAGCGGGCTGGCCCCGAGACCCTTGGCTGTGAGTCAGGCCAAAAAAGGCTTTGCTTGGATGCTGGGCCTCAGCAGCTGGCCAAGAAACAGAAGTGTGGGCCGATGTGTGCTGTTGTGCAGTGAGACACACCCCTGTGTACTTTCTGTTCCCGCTGCCATTTGCAAAAAGCTCCTGAAGCCAGGCTTCATCACTTCACCCCAAGAGGAAGCATTTGAAAGCCCCCCCCCCCCCCCACTTGCAACCAACTGGAACAAAATGGGTCCCAAAATGCGAGATTTGTTTTTATTTTCAGTTTTGGGGACGAGCTGAGGGGAATTGGTAGGTATTGAGGGCCTCAAACACAATCCTTTAGACCAGTGGTTCTCAACCAGTGGGTCGGGACCCCTTTGGGGGGTCGAACGACCCTTTCAAAGGGGTCGCCTAAGACCATGGTCTTAGGAACCGAGACATCAATTTTATGGTTGGAGATCACCACAACATGAGGAGCTATATAAAGGATCGCAGCATTGGGAAGGTTGAGAACCACTGCTTTAGACCAAGCAAGGGGTGGGGGACCATGGGACTTTTCTGACGTGTGAACTTCAACTCCCAGAATTCCTGAGCTGGCTTGAAGAATTCTGGGAGTTGAAGTCCACAAGTCAGAAAAGGCCCATGGTTTCCCACCCCTGCAGTATTCTTCAGCCTTGGCATCTTTAAGATGTGTAGACAACGCCTCCAGAATTCCTGAGCCAGGAATTTTTGTGACTGGTGGATTTCAACTCCCAGAATTCCTCAGCCAGCTCAGGAATTCTGGGAGCTGAGGTCCACCAGTCATAAGGATTCCCGGCTGAGGGATTCTGCGAGTTGAAGTACACAAGTCATAAAACCCTCTTTTATTTAGATGGCTGTGAATTATGGTCATTCACAGCCTGTAATGATTCGCAAACAGTCTGTGAAGATTCTGACAGATGTTTGCTCCTTGCAACGCTGCCAAAGACCTAATTGCCAATTAGTTTTGCAAGGCCAAATATAGCACAGAGTCAAACAGGACTTCTCAGAGCTTGAACCGACTAGATGAACTAATTGCTTCCTGCAAAGGCTCACGTCCGTTTGCACCAGCGGTGGGTTTCAAAATTTTTTGGAACCTCTTCTGTAGGTGTGGCCTGCTTTCCGGGTCCACTGGTGGAACCTCTTCTAACTGGTTCGGTAGATTTGACAAACCGGTTCTACCGAATAGGTGCGAACTGGTAGGAACCCACCTCTGGTTTGCACCTATTTTTTGTCTTATGGGAGGGGCCAATTATCTCCAAGTCTTACTCCTGAGTCATCTCTTTTTTCTTAATTGTTCTTGCCTCTCTGCACATGCACACACTGGGAACAGGCTCCCACTGTTCTTCTGCTTTGCTGATGTCAGACTCCGGAGGCTCCTGAGGCAGCACATAACAACCAGATGGCCCTGGCCCCCCTCTCTGTCTCCGACACAGAGCCCTCGTCCGAGCCTTCCCCAGACCCCAGAATGGCCCATGTTCCTCCCCAACCTCCTCACTGTCCGACTCTGCTGCCAGCTCCGCAGACCACACTAGCTACAGCATGTTCCTGGTCTGTGACTGAACCAGTGGGTTGAAAGAAAGAAGAAAGTAGGATGCAGTTGGATCTTAGGAACAATGTCCCACTGTTGGAAGATGGAACAAATGTGTGTGGAGGTGGCATTTATTTAATCCCCCCCCCCTTCCCTGAGAGACTGAGCGTTATCTGCACTAACTTTCAATATGGATTCCTGCTTCTGCCAAAAAGAAGAATTCCAACTCTTAATTATCATCCCCGATTCTACGGACCAGTGACATGAAATTTTTTTCCCAGAAGGTCTGGCCCCTATCATTCCCCCTCTCCCCCCGACCGTTTTAAAATGGGGCTGTCTTGAGAAACTATCGCGAAACCAGTGGAGTTGAATTCCTGGCCTGATTTAAAATTCTTCCTCCAGTTTTTTTTACGATGCCAAAAGATCAAATCAGGCAGCGTCCTGTAGGTAGGATTGATTGAGATGGCTTATGCCGATCCTAGTTTAGCCCCTGGCCTCTTGAATTTGGGGGATTTTATTTTATATTTTTAACATGGAAAAAAAATTGTCCTGGCTTCCAAACTTCTTAGCCTTGTTGCTTTGAGACAAACCCTCGCTTTGTTCTGACATTCAGCCTTCTCTTTGGGAGGTTTTGTAACCTATTTTTGCAGAGGTTAAAGCGGTGGAGAAATGCTGGAGTCAGATCAGTGGTGAAATTCCAAATTTTTTTACTACTGGTTCTATGGGCATGGCTCGGTGGGTGTGGCAGGGGAAGGATACTGCAAAATTCCCATTCCCACCCGGGGAGGGGGAGGGTGGGTGGGGCCAGCCAGTCTTCCAACTATTGGTTCTTCGAACCAGATTTGCCCAAACCAGTCTGAATCGCAGACTACAGGAACCATTTACACCACTCGGGTGACCCTGAGGACACAGGTAAACCTCCAAGTGGCCTCAAGGACCCTCTAGAAGGATGCAAATGACCAGCTGTCTGCAAGGAATATAAATCCTTCCATTCTTTGTTATGCAGTCAGAGCTGAAGAAGCTTCTTGGATGAGAAGGGAAATGTCTTCAAAAGACAAAAAACAAACAAACCCAGAAAGGCCAGTTGCCTCCTGAAAAAGCACCTTTGGGTCACCTCTGCATTTCTCTTCTGTATTCCTGTTGCGACTTGCTGCTTTGCAAATGATGCCGTAAAAGTTTTATCGTTTCCTCCTGTAGCTTTGCATTATTTGTGCTGCCAGCTGGTTGCTGGCCATAACTAAATTATAGCGATAATAACATCCTCCACCCCACCCCCTCCAAATAATTGGACTAATTTTTCCTGTTGGGGGAGGGGAGAAGAGGGCGCTTTTAGAGGTTTTCAGGACCACACTTGAAACTAGGAGCTTTTAACCCTTTGATCCACAGCCACAAACACACACAAAAAAAGGTCTGAAAATTATTTCCATATCCTCTCTGCTGAAATCACCGTATATCTGGCCACATCTCAATGCCTTTCATATTCAGGTCTCAGCTGGCCATAGAAACTCAAAGTGTGACTTTGCGCCCCCCCCCTCCCTCCTTCCCTCCCTCCCTCTCCCTGTCTCTATCCCTCTCTGTCTCTCCCTCTCTGTCTCTCTCCCCGTTCCCCTTCCTTCTCCCTCCCTCTCTCTTTCTCTCTCTCTCTCTGTCTCTCTCCCCCTTCCTTCTCCCTCCTTCTCTCCCTCCCCCCTCTCTCTTTGACCACATCCCATGGACACCCCTGAAGTTAGCACGCAAACCAAGATTTGGGTTGATGGCAGCTGTTGATAATGCAGGCTGTGAATTTCATGAGATCCCAGACGTGTAATGGCTCTTAAGAAAGGCTCCAGTGTAATCTGAAACCAGGCCAAAGAGGAGGAGGAGGAGGAGGAGGAGGAGAAAGAAGAAGAAGAAGAGGAGGAGGGAGGAGGAAGGAGGAGGAGACGTTTCGCTTCTCATCCAAGCAGCTTCATCAGTTCTGATGGTGGGGAGATGGAAGGATAGATACTGACAGTTGAGATTGGATGGTGGGAGTGGGTGGAAGGATGGGTTCTGATAGGATGGGGGAGGGGGAGATGGAAGGATCGTATTTCTTTCAAGTCATCTGGTTGTTAGCACTCCCCCTGAGAGCTCTTGAGGCCACTTGGGGGTTTATCTTGCCCTCATGGTCACCAGGGTCCAATTGGTTGAGGAACCTTCTTGAATTGGTGCAAGGGCTGCCTTGTAACCTGGAGATAGGTGGCATCGTATCCCTCCTCCTCTCAGGTGACCCTGAGGGCACAACCCTTCCACACACACCCCACCCGTCCTATCAGAATCTATCCTTCCATCCCCCTACCATCCACTCTCAACTGTCAGTACCTCTCCTTCCATCTCCCCACCTTCAGAACTGATGGAACTTCTTGGATGAGAAGCGAAACAAGGCAACACCTGGAAAATCCTATCCAGTTTTGGTCACCACATTACCAAAAAGATGTTGAGTTTGGGGGGAAAGTGCAGAGAAGAGCAACTAAGATGATTAAGAGCCTGGAGACTAAACCAATTGAAGAATGGTTGTGGGATTTGGGTTTGGTTAGTCTAGAGAAAAGAAGAACTAAGTGGGACATGATAGCAGTCTCCCAGTATTTGAGAGGCTGCCACAAAGAAGAGGGAGTCAAGCTATTCTCCAAAGCACCAGAAGGCAAGAATCAATGGATGGAAACTAATCAAAGAGAGAAGCAACCTGGAATTAAGGAGAAACTTCCTAACAGTGAGGACGATTAACCAGTGGAACAGCTTGCCTCCAGAAGTTGTAAATGCTCCAACACTGGAGGCTTTTTTTTTACTCCCCAAAGAGAGGCTCACCAATAGCTTTGGGCTAATAGATTTCGGGAAAGGATCCAGCCCCTGGGATCCGGTCTCGTTCCACCTTGCATCCAGTCTGTATTACCCCCTCCTGCCCTGCTGCCAGCCTTATCTGCCACCTGACCAAGAAGCTGAGCCGTCGCCAGCATTCTTGTACGCAAACATGATGGAAAACAGAAGGCCCCTCGGCTAACTCTATTACTCAGGAACTTACTCACCCCAGACAGAGTGTTCTGTGTGACCCGAAATCATGGAGAAGGGGGGGGGGGGAGGCAGGAGGAAATGACTTCATGGTGTGGCTCTAATCAAGGGAGCTCAGACCTGTGACTGCCCCATTCATCAGGAGCCGGGGTGGGTGGGTGTATTGTCATTGGTCTCCTGTCTGGGTGCCTTTGGCCGGATAAGCTGAGAACGGAAAGAATCGGAAGGGCGTTGATAGGCGAAGGCGTGGCACAGGTGTTTCCTAGAATCCATGTTGCTCCTATGCCAGGGGTGTCAAACTCAAGGCCCGCGGGCCACCCTGGAAATAGCACTGGCCCCTGGTACTTCTGCCAGTGAAAAGGGAGCTCGGGAGGATTGGCTCTGCCCACCCTGCCCACGCCTACTCAGCCCCCCCCCCCGAAGTCAAACACAACCCTGATGCGGCCCTCAATGAAATTGAGTTTGATACCCCCTGTCCTATGCCATTCCTTCAGTTGCCCTCGGCCCTGTTTTCCTGGCACGGTTTTCCAGAAGACGGAAGGGGGTGTTCCTTCGAAAATGACCCAATTTCGGTTCCTGGTAACTAGTCTTGGGCCGGAGTTGCCAACGGAAAAGGGTCTTTGCTGGGTGAGCTCAAAACTTTGGAGGTTTTGCGGGTGTCTCGTGCCCAGGAGACCCCCCCACACCCCATTTTTCCGTAGCCAGAAAGAAGATTGGCCAGAGATGTTCTGCTGATTCCAACAGATTTCCCCTTCCTCAATTTTAGATTGGGGGGGAGACATTAAAGTGAAAAAAGCTGTGAGAACAGTCACTCCAGATTCTTTTCCCCAAAATGATCCAATTTTGCAGGTCCCTGCCATATTTCCCAAAATAATATGACCCCCAAAATAAGCGCTTGGACTTATTTGGGGGGGGGTTCTTATTATTTTTGAGGTGCAGGAGGCGGAAGGCGTGGTCACCTCATGGCTGCTGCTGTGTTGCAATATTTGTGGGGGGGTATTTTAGCGCATGCACTCAAAAGCCCCCCCTCCCCCAATTGGGCTTATTATCCAGGGAGGTCTTATTTTGGGGGAAATAGAATATCAACATCCCACACCCACCAGTCAACTCCCGTGCATCCCAGTAGTGGGCTCTGGTTTTTTTCACCAGGCCTTGCCCCTTGCATTCTCTTCCTCTGCCATGTGCTTTCCCAGCACCAATGGTGTCAAGCCATTCAGTGGATGCGCAGACTATATGTTCCGTCTCTCAAAATAGGCGACCCGCCAGGCGTCCCTGCGTGGGAGTTCTTGCCATCTGTCCTGGAAAGGAATCTCTGCTTTTTCACTTCCCAGGATGTGCTGGCAGTTGCTGAGAGGAAGGGGGGGAAGAAAGTCACTCTGCACGCGCTCAGGGGAGTTGTCGCTGTTTGTGCCAGCAAGATGTCACTCTCCCCCCCCGCCCCTGTGTGTCTGTTGGCAGGGAGGGCTGGTAAGGTGCGCAGGTGTGGCATTGCCAACTCAGTGGAAAGAGAAGGGGTTTTGCCTTATTTTGCACCTCCCCTGGCCAAGTCACCTCAGATTTATTCCTTTTGGGTTTTTTTTTATAAAAAAAGTTTTTTATTTTTGTTTCTCATACATACATTCACAAATATAAATTCTCATAGATATTTTCAGTATTATGAGTTATCTTTTATCATTTATAATTCAATTCTTCCCCTAAAAATGTAAGTCTAATCGAGATTGCTTTCCTGCCATCCCATGTATCCATCTTATTTTACTTTATTTCTTCTTCCCTCTCCTTTTCTCCTATCCTCCTTTCTTCTTTCCTTTTCTCCTACTCTCCCGTCTTCTCTCCTTCTTTCCTTTTCTTTTTCTCCCCCCTTCTTCTCTCCTTTCTTCTTTCCTCCTCTCCTTTTTCTTTTCTTCCCTTTCCTCTCCCCCACTTCTCCCCTCTTCCTCCCCTTCCTGACCTCTCTCCTACTCTTACCACTCCTCCCTTTCTTCCTCTCCTTTACTCTTTCTTCTTTCGCTCTCAGATTTATTCCTAAAGTTGTTTTTTTTATCCCTGGCCTTTCTTCCTCTTTTAGACCAAGATTGATGTGCTATAATGAGACATCCCTGGGAATGAAAGATCTTCTGGCAGAAGGTACAGCATCACAGAACTCGGAAAAGGATGGGGGGGATGAAGTGGGGACCATCCAGCCCCCCCCCCATCCCACCCTACAGCTACCAACCACAACTGAGTTCTTTCATTCCCCCCCCCCTCCTTCCTCATAAACTTCCTCAGCCTTTCCTCCATGTGTCTCTTATAAGGCACATCATTTCTCCCAGGGCTAAGCCCACCCTGTTTACTGTTTACTGTTTTCTTTACACCCTCTTGTGCCTTTAAGGACCACCTGTTTTCAAAACAGGAAACCCACGGAAGGAATAACAACCCCTCTTCCGCCCAAGGAGAGGTTAAAATAAAATGTCATGTTTGATGGATGAGTTTTCTCTCTTCCTGGCTATTTTCTGGCGCTGTTCTTCAGAATCTATGGTGGTCTTTCATGGATGTAGGATTCCCAGTAGGTGCGGAAGGGAGATGCTAGTTGCAACATCTTCTCAGATTGGTCCTCCATGGAGAAAATTGCCAGGAAAAATCAAAGTACAGGAAGTTAAGGGCATAGAAGAGCAACCAAGATGATGGAGGTTAAAATGTATGAAGAACGGTTGCAGAAACTGGGCATGGCTAGTCTAGTGAAGAGAAGGACCAGGGGAGACATAATAGCATCTTCTGATATTTGATGAGCTGCCATAGCGAGGAGGGGCTCAAACTATTTTCCAAAGTCTTAAAGCCTTAGTAAGACCACACCTAGAGTACTGCATCCAGTTTTGGTCACCACGCTATAAAAAAAGATGTTGAGACTCTAAAAAGAGTGCAGAGAAGAGCAACCAGGATGATGAGGGGGCTGGAGGCTAAAGCATAGGATGAACAGTTGCAGGAACTGAGCATACCTGGTCTAGTGAAGAGAAGGACCAGGCGAGACATGAGAGTAATCTTCCAATATTCCACAGAGAGGAGGGGGACAAACTATTTTCCAAAGCACCCAAAGGCCAGACAAGGAACAATGGATGGAAACTGAACAAGGGGAAATTCAACCTGGAAATAAGGGGGAATTTTCTGACAGAACAATCAACCCATGGAACAGAAGTTGCCTTCGGAAGTTGTTGGAGCTTCAGCACTGGAAGCTTTCAAGAAGAGACTGAACTGCCATCTGTCAGAAATGGTGCAGGGTCTCCTGCTTGTGCAGGGGGTTGGACTAGATGACCTACAAGAACCCTTCCAACTCTGTAGATCTAATCTAATCTTAATGACCATCAATTGACCTGGATTGCACTCGTAAAATGGCTCATTTTATGACCTTTTATTTGCAATGGTTGTTAAATAATGCTGCAGTTGTTTAGTGAATGCCATTGGTCAATAACTGGACCTGTTTTTAGCCAATGGGCATTTTTTTTTGCCACAAACCAGAAAGCAAAGGCTGTTTTTCAACAACAATAATAATGGAAAATAATGTGCCCTGGATGCTACAAGCTGCCATAAATGATTGCCAAGCACCAAAAACACAATCACATGACGCTGGGGGAGGGTGACCGTCAGAACTTTGAATCCAAGTGATAAGTAGCTCTGGGTGGCCCAGGGTAACTACGAATAGTCACTAAGCGACCAATCGAAAATCATGCCCCTACAGGTAGCCCTCAACTTATGAACGCAATTGAGCCTGACATTTCTGTTGCTAAGTGAAACATTTTGTTAAGTGATTTTGCCCCCATTTTACAACTTGTGTGGGCATCACACATACACACACACACACAAACACACACTGGCTGTGGTCTTTCGCATCCTGGCATAAATCCAGACCTGAAAACTCGACTGGCTGCGCAGAGAGACTGTAAGTGTCCTATAGAAAGTTAGCACTTACCCCTCTCCTAGAAGGATGAAATATTCTAGGAAATATTAAAAAGGCTGAATATTATATTTCCCTGGATAAGAAATGGAGAAACACTTGTTTTTAGAGGCAGGAAGCAGACTCACACTTAATAGCTCCCACCCTCCTCAATACCCACAGCAGATGTCAACACTTAAGAGATAAAGAGATAGCTAGGTCTATTCATAGGAAAATGCCCTCAGCCAAGATCCTGCAAAGGATTAGTCCTCAGCCACAATAGGAATAGGAATTGCCCAAAGCCCTTTCATGACATCATCACCCAGCAAGATTCAACCAAGTTTGGGATTGTAGACACTACAGAGTTGCCCCTGCATAGGGAGTCTGACAACCAATCAGAATACATTTCTTACACAGGGACAGGAAGCTCCAAGGGAGACCCCAAGAGAAGATATAAATCTCTCCCTCTTTCTCTCCCACCTGGGTGCTTTTTCTTTGCCCAGGACCAAAAAACTACAGTAGAGTAGAGTAGAATAGAATGGAATAATAGAACAGAACACAATTCTTTATTGGCCAAGTGTGATTGGACACACAAGAAATTTGTCTTTGGTGCAGATGCTCTCAGGGTACATAAAAAGACAAGGTACATTCGTCAAGAATCATAAGGTACAATGATAGTCATAGGGTACAAATAAGCAATCAGGAAACAATCAAAATCAATATAAATCGTAAGGATACAAGCAACAAAGTTACAGTCCCGCAGTCATAGATGGAAGGAGATGGGTGATAGGAACGATGAGAAACCATCTTTTAAACCATCTTTCCAATCAGCCTTCATGTTTCCAGTGTCTTTCTCGCCACTTGGAACTGAACCCAGATGGACATCTCTTCCACAGCCCAAAGCTAAGACCCTGATGGTTTAGATGCTCCGAAGAAACTCAGCCGCTTACGTAAGAAGATAACAGCCGCCGCCTCCATTTCCTCTCTGGGATGATAGTTGCCAGGAGGGATTTGCTATTCTGTTTGGGCTGTTTACAGAAAAGACACACACACACACACTCAGCTAACATTCAAGATAGCAGTCCTCTCTTTGTGCACGCGCACACACATGGCCTGGCTTCCACTCTTCCAAATTCAGTAAAAGGAGGAGCCAGATTGTTGGGGGCAAGGGGCTGACTCTGTAAATGGCTTAGAGAGTGATAAAGTGGTATATAAATCCAAGTGCTGTTTGCTCTTTTCCTTCCTCCTCCCCTCCGTCTCAGTGGTTAGAATGCAGCATTGCAGGCTGACTCTGCCCACTGGCAGGAGTTCGATCCTAACGGGCTCAAGCTTGACTCAGCCTTCCATCCTTCCAAGGTGGGTCAAATGAGGACCTGGATTATTGGGGGCAAGAGGCTGATTGTAAACCGCTTAGAGCAGGGGTCTCCAAACCCCTGTTTGCGGTCCGGCATCGGGCCACAGCATGCCAGAAACCGGCAAGGCCCCATCTGTGGGATACAGGCAGCATGCAAAACCACACCCACTCTGGGTCCACAGAAAACCACTTTCCACGGAACTGGTCCCCTGGTCCCCCAAAGGTCAGAAACCCCCTTGGCTTAGAGTATGCTATAAAACACTATGAAAGTGGTATATAAGTCTGGAATTGTCTCATTTGGGGTAGCATGTTATGCAAATACCATCACCAAGATTTAGCCACAAACCACACACAGTGGCTTTTCCAGGGCTCTGCAAATGTGGTTATCCAGGAGAAGCCACGAACGACACAATGCGACATATCGGGATTGCCCCCAACTGCCTGTGACATCATCGTGGCTTCTCCCCAATGCCCCCGGGATCTCCCACCTGCTTCCTCCAAGGCCTAAGGTGATAGATAGGAAAGCACCTTTCATTTGTGGCGGACTAAGCCGCAGGTGGCGGTACATAAAAAATGCAAGCGCTCATAAAAGCCAGTGAAACGGCAGCCCCGTAATTGAAACCCCACCATAAATGGGCCAGAAGTAAAGCCCCTCTTATTTTCTTTGTGGCACGAGAAAACCGCGGTCCACTAAAGCGCGCCCGATTAAAGCGCGTCGCTGATGTCATCAGCAGCGCGACAACAGCGACCGCGGAGAAAAAAGGGCGCTTTAAAAAGCGCTTTGAAAGCAAGCCGATTCACGTTAAGGTAAGGGTTAGGGTTAGGGTTAGGGTTAGGTTAAGCGTTAGGGTTAGGTTTAGGGTTAGGTTAAGCGTTAGGGTTAGGGTTAGGGTTAGGTTAAGCGTTAGGGTTAGGTTTAGGGTTAGGTTAAGCGTTAGGGTTAGGTTTAGGGTTAGGTTAAGGGTTAGTGTTAGGTTTAGCGTTAGGTTAAGGGTTAGGGTTAGGTTAAGGGTTAGGGTTAGGTTTAGGGTTAGGTTTCGGGGGGTTAGGGTTAGGTTTAGGGGTTAATTTTAGCTTTAGCGCTCAGCGTGCTTTTTTCGTCGTGCTGTGATGACGTCAGGTACGCGGTTTCATCGAGCGCACTTTAGTCGACCGCAGTTTTGTGGTGGAACCATTTTCTTTTGGTCACCACAATGTTTAAAAAGATGCTGAGACTCAAGAAAGAGTGCAGAGAAGAGCAACTGAGATGATTAGGGGACTGGAGGCTAAAAGAAGAGCAGGAACTGGGTATGTCTAGTTTAATGAAAAGAAGGACCAGGGGAGACGTGATAGCAGTCTTTCAATATCTCAGGGGGTGCCCCAAAAAAGGTTGCATTTTTTACCTGCTTTCAACTGCTAGGTTGGCAGAAGCTGGGACAAGTAACGGGAGTTCACTCTGTTATGTGGTGCTAGGGATTTGAACCGCCAACCTTTCAGATTGACAAGCTCAGCGCCTTAGCCACTGAGCCACCATACCTCACCACAAATAATAATTAAACATTACACTCTTTAATATTTTGGTTTGCAGATGTTTCATTTCCAAACATCAACGGGGCTGATAATGTTATCTAGTTTGGTAACAAAACGTCTACAAGAAAAACCTTGTAAGGGTACTACAGACTCCACAATTCAACTCTGAGCTATAAATATTCCCTTCCATCAGTATTAATAGATAAACCCTGGGTGAATGTGGGGTGTGGCTACCTCTTACTTCTTTCCCCATCCACCTTGGGACTACCTCAAATTAACACTGAGCAGATTTCCACTATCTCAGGGGCTGCCCCAAAGAAGAGGGAGTCAAGCTATTCTCCAAAGCACCTGAGGGTAGGACAAGAAGCAATGGGTGGAAACTAATCAAGGAGAGAAGCAACTTAAAACTGGGGAGAAACTTCCTGGCAGTTAGAACAATGAATCAGTGGAACAGAAGTTGCCTCCAGAGGTTGTAAATCCCCCAAAACTGGAAGTCTTTAAGAAGAGACTGGACAACCATTTGTCTGAAACGGTGCAGGGTTTCCTGCCTGAGCAGGGGGTTGGACTAGAAGACCTCCAGGGTCTCTTTCAACTGTTATTCTATTCTTATTCATGGTTTGGCTCATTTTTTTAAAAAAGCACTTTACACCCGTTTACTCAGTAGTAGCTGCCCCCGAGCTGGGTTTGCACCTCGACCTAGATTTTGGGGGGGAAGCGGGGGGGGGGGGAAAGAAAATTGCAAACCCCCCCGGGCTCGTCATTTAGGCGCCGATGCAGCGAAAGGTTTAACGGGCTGCTGCCGCCCGCCTCTAGTTTTGGCCGCGCGAGTGGTAATTAAAGCGGCTGCGGATGATGGAGCTGCCGGCGCCAGGCAGAGGAGTGGGACCCCGAGGCTGGAGGTAGGGTGGGGGGCAGGGAAGGGGGTGGAATTTTGCTCCCTGGGCTGCGAAGTGCAAAGCAAAGGTGAAGTGGGGCGGGGGGGGGGATACAACACGCGGGCAAGAGAGAATGAGAATGTCTGAATGGAGCCCCTTGGACCAGCGCAGTCTACTCCTGAATCCCCAAAGCCGGGCTACAGGCAGCCTCATTGTGAATAGAGCCCCTTGGATCAGCACAGTCTATCCCTGCTGTTGACGTCCACAAATCTTAAAGTTCCCTGGTCTATAACAACTAAAAGATATACAATATATTCCAATTGTGCCTTTATCCCCTCCAAAACAACCAATATTCTTGAGTAAGTTTATTCCCTTGGCCTTCCACCAACACTGACTTTATAAAAAACCCTCCCCCCCATATTTCATTATAATTATTTTCTTGTATCATCCCTTTTTAAAATTTAATTTCTGCTGTTAATTGATCATTTGTTGCCGTACTCCAAATTTCATTCTACCGCTCATTTCTTGGAATATCCCAAGTCCAACTATCACTTTAAGAACCTGTAGACTTCAACTCCCAGAATTCCCCAGCCAATTTTAAGCACCTGGCTGGGATGATTTGATCAGGTGATTTGGCTGATTGGTGCAGGAATTGCATCTTCTCCAGGCCCCAGCTTCTCTTCTCTTGTAAACCTGGATTGGAATTGGTATATGAAGCCGATGCTGTCATTGCTGCCAATCACAGAAGTCTACCCTGTTCAGAAGTGGGCAGAAATAATCCGGCAGTTAAAGAAAAGTTTTTGGTTTTTTTGGAAAAACCTGGAAAATCCAGGGTGGAGCAAGATGTGTGTCACATAGGTAAGAATAATATCCCCCCTTTGTTATGAATGCTTGATAGCAAAATTAAGCTTTTTTAAAATAAAAAATTGCTATTTAAAACCACAGCCAGTTTTGGCTGCTGTAGTGATACCGACTGGGTCAAGGTAATTCTATTTTATTTATTGAAAATCTGGGGTGATTGTGGATTTGTTGATTGGCCAAAAGTTACAATGAAATATGTTTTTTAATTTCAAAGTGCAAATCCAAGCGTGTCTCAATTCACTTAACAACCGAAGCAAGAAAGGTCTCACTTAACAACAGAAATGTGGGGCTCAGGTGGTTATAGGTCAAGGACCACCTCTACCAATAAGGTACATGTAGTATGGCTGTAGTATTGTCTCTTAGCTTTCTTATCTTCTTTACTCCCCCTCCCTTATTGGTGCAGGTGGTTCTCGACTTATGACCACAAGTCGAGCCCAAAATTTCCATTGTTAATTGAGACATTAAGTGAGTTTTGCTCCATTTTATGACCTTTCTTGCCTCAGCCGCTAAGCGGATCACTGCAGTTGATAAGTTAGTAACATGATTGTTAATCTGGTTTCCCCTTTGACTTTGCTTGTCAAGAAGGTCACAAGAGGGGATCACATGACCCACACCCACCCACCCCCCAGGACCCTGCTACCATCATAAATGTCAGTCAGTTTGCCAAGCATCTGAATTCTTGGGACACAGTGATGGTCGTAAGTACGAACCAGTGGCCCAGTATGTGAATTTTGATCACACGATCATGGGGACGCTGCAAAAGGTGGTACATGTGAAAAATGGTCGTAAGTCACTGTTTCCAGGGCTGTTGTAACTTTGAATCATCACTAAATGAACTGTTGTAAGTGAAGAACTAAGTGCATTATGGCAATGATGATTATGTTGCATTGCATGTACACTCAGAGCTCCTGCATGGGAGATATATTCCTTATGTGTCTATAATTCACAGTTGGCCAGTAACATTTTCTAGTCTACTTTCTGCTACAAACCCTTAGTTAACCATGATTGTTCTGTCCAAGCCAAGGGACCTCACAGTTTGCCATCCAGAGAGACTTCTGTCCAGGGTGGATAAAAATTGATAGTTTTTTAAAATAAAATAAAAAATCGGATTAAAAAAAAATAAATTAGATTTTTTAAAATTTAAATCTGATTTTTTTATTGTTATCAAATTTATTTTAATCAAATGCTTTGGGAGTAAAAGATCTATCTAAAGATAGTTTTTTTATTTAAGATACATTAATAATTTAGTTTATTCAGCATGAAATTGAGAGTTGTTTAGCATGAGGCTGTGCATTCTGCAATATTGGTGTCAACAGTGGGTCAGAGGAGGAGCTGCTGCGGGACAGAGATGACAGCTGCTCTTTAAAAATTATGATTTAAATCTAGCCTTTTTTATTAGTCATTGAAAATCATGATTTAAATCATGATTTAAATCAACTTGATTTAAATCAACTCCACCCTGCTTCTGCCCCATAATTATGCCTCTTTTGCACCTTCCGTAGATATTCCAGGAACAGTTCAAAAGAAATGGGTTTTGAAAGCCAAATCTGGCCTTAGGTTCTATCTCAGTTTACCTTCCCCAGTACAGAAACAGAATTGGAAGGGACCTTGGAGGTCATCTAGTCCAGCCCTCTGCTCACACAGGAGACCTGCACTAACCGCCGAACTGCCGACCTTTCTGATCGACAAGCAGAGTGTCTTAGCCACTGAGCCACCTAGTCACATAAGCAACGGAATCGGAAAATCATTTAAAAGCAATTTATCTGCGTACCCTGATTAAGTGGGATCTCTGGGTGAAAAAGGAGAGGGAGAACTCCAAGCCCCATGTTCCACTCCTGTTTAAAGTTCACACCACAAAGAACATACGAGAGGAAAAGTTGATTGGACGGGGTAAAAAGCAACCCCTCCCTTTGCATAGGCCTGGGATGGCAAACCTATGGCACATGTGCCACCTGTGGCATGCAGAGCCCTATATGAGCACGCAAGCCATCTCCCCAACTCAGCTCCACCACGCGTGCAGCATGCCTCCTGCCGGCCAGCTGATTTTCAGGTCTCTGCTGTACATACATGTGGGATGGGGCGCATGCATGGGGGATGGGCATGCGCATGTGAGTTTTATGCTCCCAGGAGTCTTCAGGGAGGCCTAGACCCAAAATGAGGCATTGGGAGAGGGTCATGTGCGCATATGTGGGGGGCGTCCCCAAGCATATGCGCGGGACACATGGGTTTTGTGTCACGCAGCACATTGCATGATTTCAGCACACGACAACAAAAAGGTTAGCCATCACTGCCCTAGGTCAGGAGTTGGCAAACGTAAACACTCAGAGCCATTTGGACCCGTTTCCCACAGAAAATAAAACACTGGGAGCCACAAAGGTCCTAACTTGAAGCCCCCTGTTCAGTTCTGGAGGTGACCGGAAGTTCAGTTCCCCCACCATAGTGTCTCTTCCAGATGTGGCGTACTTTTTCCTCTACCTGTCATAACCGAAAGCTCTATCAATTGTGGAGACAACTGGAAAACCCTCCCCTTGCCATAGAGTCTTCTCCTGGCGCACTGTGCTACTCTCCCCCCGCCACCACCACCAGAAGCTCCTCTCAAAATTGTGGCGCCGACCAGTGACAGAGCCGCAACAGGGGGAGGAAAGAGCCACATGCGGCTCCAGAGCCACACTTTGCTGATCCCTAGCATAGGCAATCAGTTAGAGGCAGGCAAAGGACATGTTACATATTTGCATCCCATAATATCACACGGTTTCATTAAAACAAGGTCTGATATCCGAAGGGGCATAATTGTAAGGGAAAAGGTCGTTTGCGTTCCCAGAAGAGATAAACCAGACTCCAATTTGTACTAGCAAACTTTTTTCTTATCTTGGAGCTCGGCTTGTTTATCACTTTAGGAATGTTAAACGCTAACAAACCTGAACATTATTTAAAAAGGGAGAAAGTAAATCGAATGAAAATACAAAGTATCTACGTTAGTTAACTAATGACAAGACCCATGTTATTTGCCCCTCAGAGGCAATTCAGGACTTTATGTTTTTTTCTTTGGTTTTTATACTTTATTTATACTCCGCAAGGAGCATCAATCCTTCCATTCCCCACCATCCCGTCAGAGCTGAAGAAGCTTCTTGGATGAGAAGTAAAATGTCTTCAAAAGAAAAGAAAAAAAAAACAGAAAGTCCAGTTGCCTCTTGGAAAAAAGAAAAAAAAAACACCTTTTTTGAGTACTGCAGGTTGACTTCTAACCATTTGTGACCAATTTGAAGCTTCAACAGCACTGGAAAAGTGACTTAAGGACTGGTCCTCGCACTTACAACTGTTTTTCACAGTTACAACCTTTCTTTGCAGCACGCCCACGATCACGTGATCAAAACCCAGGTGTTTGCCAACTGGCATGTGTTTAGGGTCATGTGAGTCCGCTTAGGGCAAAGCAGAGTCAAGGGGGTGGGGACTTACCTATAGGCCTTTTAGACATAAGTAGTAGAGCAGAGGTGTCAAACTGGATTTCATTGAGAGCCGCATCAAGGTTGTATTTGACCTTGGGGTGGGCGTGGCCAGGGTGGGTGTGGTCAACTCGACATCACTCATGTTGGGGGCACCTGTGGTGGCCAAGTGCTAAGGCAGCCTCAGACCCTCCCTCACTCTCATTATAATCCTCCTTCCTTCTTTCCTTCCTTCCTTCCTTCCTTTTTCCTTTCTTCTTTTTCCTTCCCTCTTCATTCTCCTTTCTTCTTCCTTCTCCTCCTTTTTCCTTCCTTGCTCTCCTCCCACCTTCCCTTCCTTTTCTTTGTCTTTCATTTTCCTCTTTCTCCTTTCCTGACCCTTCTTACACGCCCAAATGCAAAAGGGGAAACATTGTTCCTTTTGTTTTGTTTTTAGTTTGTTTTGATAGCCCACTCCCTGCACCCTGTTTTTGGCTGCGACAGCCTCCTGCAGCCCTCTGCCCACGAAAATGGGATGCTATGCACACACTCACACACACCCAAGCTCCATTTTCGCTGGCAGAGGGCTGCAGGTGGCCATCGCAGCTGAAAATGGGGCCCCGGAAGGCCATGCATGACCCCCCCAAGCTCCATTTTTGCTGGTAGAGGTACCGCGGGCCGGTCCTTTGCTGTTTCCAGGCTGGCCCCAGTGGGTCAGATCTAAGCACCCCACGGGCCTTGAGTTTGACACCCCTGTAGTCACACGTTTCTGGCTGTGTGTAGCTGCTGCTTTGTTTTGGATTGAATGCTCTGGTTGTATTTTGTGTCTTGTCATTCCTTTATTTATTTGTCACTGCACAGAGAATTTATGGTCAGTGGGCAGTATGCAAAAAAACTCCTAGCAGAAACAGGAGTTTATTGTGCAACATGGGAGGGGGAGGAAAAAGACAGAGTGCTTTTAAACAGGTAGACCCAGCCAATCCTCCTGCCTGCCGTGCTCTGTTTTTGGAATCCAACCTGAAACATTATATACGAATCTCACCGTTATGATCACTATAATTTCTCCTGCCAGATAGTCCTTCTGTCAAAACGACTCTTGCAGTTAAAATCCAGTTACTTAAACACTTCCATCATAGGCTTTAATGCAAACGGGGAAGATTAATGAAAGGTTTAGACATTTCTCCTTACCTTTTTTCATGCTTATCTTTCGGTGTTTGCTCGGTGATTATTCCAATCCTCATTAAATCATTATCGCTGTTGCGAAAGTGGGGCAGTCATTATTCAAAAATTAGTTATTTGCTCTTGGAATAAGAATTATGATCCTGGTAATAACTTTGGCGGGGAAGGCATCAAGAGACACTGAGGCATCTTGTTTTTAGGGGGCCTTAGAGGTTTATTGTTCCAAATCAAGTCCCGTTGGTGGCTGCTCCCTTTGCTTCCTTTTAAAAATATATATGACATTCTGTCCTGGCTTGACGGTCTCTGGAGTGAGCAGAGGAAGTATGTGCCAGCCTTCAAGGTTGACCAAGCTCCAGATTATTAAAACAAGCGAGATAAGCTATTGTAACAGAATTCTGACTGCATTTTCTCTTTCCCTCCTCTCTTATACCCCAGGGAGTTGGGAAAGAGTCAGTCAGAGTCTCATTTCTAATGCTGTCCCTGTTTCTTGGGCTCTGGGCATGTTGAACACTTTTTCCAAGGTCAGCTCCGTGGCTCACTACCCCATGAGAGGCTGAGTTATCTGTATGGAGGACACTTGGTTGGTGAAATCCCGAAATGGACAACACTCCCTTGCAATTAGTATCACGTATCTGCAAAGTAGACCCGGCTACAGAATGGGGGTTAAAGCAGGAGTGCCCAATCGTGGCGACTTTAAGGCTTGCAGACTTTAACTCCCAGAATTCCCCAGCCAGTTTATTTTATTTTATTTATTTTGTCAGACATACACGAGAGAACAGGTATAAACATGGACATGAACAAAGGAAATGAGTACAAATAGATGGGGACAGTAGGACAGGGGCGGTAAGCACACTGGTGCGCTTATGCACGCCCCCTTTACGGACCTCTTAGGAATGGGGTAAGGCAGTGTTTCCCAAACTTTTGACATATGTGTACCCCTTCTATAATTTTCGTAACGCTGAGTACCCCTCATAAAAAACATATGCTTTAATAAAAATCAAAATATTTTTATTTTTTATTTTTTTGGTACAAACGCAAAATAAACGAAAGTTATATTATAAAGAACATTTATTTGATTCAATGAGAAGGATGAAATTGTTTATGTTGAGATGACAGATCATCATAATTTGGTTCCCTGGTTGTTAATTTTAATCTGAGATGCGGTTCCACGTCCAATAGTCTGTTCCTTTTTTTCGACTTAATGTCTACAAATGCAGAAAAAGCAACTTCGCATAAATATGAAGTACCCCCACCAAACTCTTCCCGTACCCCTGGGGGTACGCGTACCACACTTTGGGAAACACTGGGGTAAGGTCCACAGCAGACAGTTTAAGGTTGAAGCTGTGGGGGTTTGAGGATGTAACAACGGAGTCAGGTAGAGCATTCCAGGCATTGACCACTCTGTTGCTGAAGTCATATTTTCTACAATCAAGTTTGGAATGGTTTACTTTGAGTTTGTATCTAGTGTATTATTGAGGTTGAAGCTGAAGTAGTCATTGACAGGTGGGACATTGTAGCAAACAATTTTGTGTACAACACAGGCGGTGTAGCTCTAGCTTGTCCAAACCCAAAATTTCAGGCCTGGTGGCATAAGGGATTCTGTTGTGAGCAGAAGAGTGGAGGACTCTTCTCGTGAAATGCCTCTAGACTCTCTCAATTGTATTAATGTGGATTCCAAGCAGACAAGCTGTATTCAAGGATTGGTCTGGCAAAGGTTTTGTATGCCCTAGTTTGCAGTACAATGTTAACAGAGAAGAAGCTTCACAAAATTAGGTTAACAACTCTTGATATCCCTTTAACTGGGGTTAAAGCAGGGATGCCCAACCTTGGTGACTTTAAGACTTGTGGGAAAGAAAAGGAAATGTTGTGGCTCACCAGTTTTCAGAGGAGCTGGCAGCAGATTCGGACAGTGAGGAGATTGGGGAAGAACCTGGGCCAGTCCTGGAGTCTATGGAATACTCTGATGAGGGCTCTGTGTTGGAGGCAAAGAGGGGGCCAGGGCCATATGCCATTTGCCAGCTGCCTTCGAAGTCAGACATCAGTGAGGCAGACGAACAGCTGGAGCCTGTTCCCAGTGTGCGCATGCGCCGAGTGGCCAAACGAAGGGAAGAGCTAAAGAACAGGGGTTGACTTGGGAGTAAGGCCACAGATGGATGATGAATGGCCTCTCCCAGAGGAAATATAAGAGGAGCAAAAGGGGAGTGGCATTTGCAGGAGTCCATTAGTTGGTGATCTCCGAGACTCCTTCCCAAGTTTTGCAGAGTTTGGCCTGGAAGCTCTCCAAGCCAGATAAGGTCAGTGACTGTAAATCCTCCCTCGAAAGACTTTGCTGGATGTGAATGAGCAGAATTCACAATCAATTAATGAAAGGGTTTTTTTCAGGACCAGGAATTTGCTTCATGCTCTTGCAAAGCTTCAGTCAGAACAGGAGCATCAGATGGATGTTTGAAGTGACCTTCCTACTGGTAGCTACACCATGAGATTCCCCAATGCAGTGTGTAACTATGGAGCATCAGCTGCACATTCAACAAACCTTTTTTGATGCTCACCACAAATAAATGTGGTTCAGGGCTGACAGCATCACTGGCTTTGTTCTTCTCACCTCCTTCTGTACAAGGCCTTGCCAGTGAACGGCTCTCAAGCCCATCTGTTGCTCCAGCTGTGCTCTCCCGCATGCCATGGACAGCTGCAGTGCCCGACATTCCATCTCCCCCAATTCCTGCATCCGGCTGCAGGAACATTTCTCACGGAGGAAAACTGACGTGGGGAGAGATAAGTCCTCGACCTAATGGCCACCCTGGACCCCATGACATCTGTTGCTAAGCGAGACAGTCGCTAAGTGAGTT
Organism: Thamnophis sirtalis; assembly: GCF_051295495.1. Lineage (NCBI taxonomy): Eukaryota > Metazoa > Chordata > Lepidosauria > Squamata > Natricidae > Thamnophis > Thamnophis sirtalis. The sequence goes on from NW_028261382.1 coordinate 74,251,407, forward strand.
TTGCCCCATCTTACCCCTTCTCTTGCCACCGTTCTTCCGTGAATCACTGCAGATGTTAAGCGAGTAACACGGTTGTAATGCAAATCTGGCTTCCCCATTGACTTCACTGGTCAGAAGGTCGCAAAAAGAGGACCACAGGATCCTGGAACACCAGTGCAACTTCAAACTGTCACTGAATGGACTGTTGTAAGATGAGGACTACCTTTACCCTTTCCTGCCACTTTTTTTTTTTTTGCTTATTTCCAAATATGGCAGTATCTTAACTTTTCGAAACTGTGCCTAGAGGCAACTGCTTGGGAACTTTTTTTTAAAAAAATAGCTTGTTTTCATTTTCATGAAATCTCAGTAAAAATGAAACCTTTATTGTTATAAACCTGGAAGGTTAATTTGCAGTGAAGATTCCCTCCTGTTCGCTGTATGATTCACTGTTCTTAGCCCACTGTCATCCTTTTGGGAATTGGTTAGGCTGCCCTTATCAGCATTCTGGGCTCATTCCATTCTCTTATTGCTCAGTCAAAACCCAGTCATCTTGGTGGTTGTTTCAGATTAACAGAGTGGGAAGGGACCTTGGAGGTCATCTAGTTCAAACCGCCCCCCCCCCTGAAGCAGGAGATCCTACACCATTTCTGACCGATGGCAGTCCAGTCTCTTCTTGAAAGCTTCCAGGAATGGAGCTCCCACAACTTCTCTTCCATGGGTTGATTGCTCTCCCTGTCAGGAAATTCCTCCTTATTTCCAGGTTGAATCTCCAGATCTTTTTCAAAGTAAAAAACAATATTTAATTGTAATGGCCACCCAACTCCAATGGGGCCCTTGCCATTCTCAAAATTATTCAGCTTCTGTGCCTCGCTTAGCATTCTGGGAGTTCTAATGTAACTGGGATGGGGAACTGATAGAAGAATGGGGATAATGGCTTTAGTTACCATTTCTAGAAAGAATAGAATAAGGGATAGAATAAAATAATAGAATGGCAATAGAATAGAAGAATGGAAATAGAAGAATAGAAATAGAATAGAATAAGGGATAGAGTCAAGTCAAGTAGAATAGAATAGAATAGAATAGAATAGAATAAGAGATAGAATAAAATAATAGATTGGCAATAGAATAGAAGAATGGAAATAGAATAGGAATAGAAAAGAAATAGAATAGAATAGAATAGAATAGAATAGAATAGATTTCTTTATTGGCCAAGTGTGATTGGACACACAAGGAATGTGTTTTTGGTGCAGATGCTCTCAGTGTACATAAAAGACATTTGTCAAGAATCATAAGGTACAACACTTAATGATAGTCATAAGGAACAAACAAGCAATCAAATCATCCTAGGAAACAATCAATATAAATCGTAAGGATGCAAGCAACAATTACAGTCCACCAGTCATAAGTGGGAGGAGATGGGGCATAGGGTTAGCTTTAGAAGAAGAAAACCCAGCTATCAGAAAACTGAAACATTAGTCAGAAATAAACACAGAGAGAGTTCTGTTTATCTTCTGATGTAGTTCACACCTCCAACTTCCTACTCCAAGTATGGTGCTTATTCCTAGACTGATAAGGAGCCTGGAGATGATTCTGTAAACAACTCCCAGCAAAGAGATAAAGGCAATTCCCAGAAAGGCATTGCAAAGGCAAAAGACTCACCCTGATATATTTTGGGAAAGACTGGACAGGAAATGGTTTTAGGGGATTGGAGTTCTTTGTCAGCCCATCCTTGTATTCTGAATCAGTCTTGCAAAGACAACTGTCTGCATTTATTACTGACTGGAAACCCCTGATAGACTTTTGCATAGAATAAAAAGCAAACAAAATCCAGAACTTTTGATTTATGTGCATGAGGATTAGAAAATATTAGATAATAGAAAAAAAAGAGAGCCTTTCTTTTTGCAACAGTAGCATCAAGAGATAATTTTGTAAATATGCTTGTATTTGCTACAAAGACAATCAAAAGCTGCTTATTTCTGGGTTTGTTTTCCATTTTTTCTTTGGTCTTTTCTTTTCTTCCTTTCTCTAATTACTTCCATTCCTTCCTCCATTCCTTCCTCCCTCCCTCCCTCCTTTCTTTCTTCTTTGTTTGTTTGTTTGTTTGTTTGTTTGTTTCTCTTTCCTTCCTCCCTCCCTCCCTCCCACCCACCCGTCTTTCTTTCTGTCTTTCTTTATTCTTTCTCTTTCTTTCCTTTCTTCCTTTCTCCCTCCCTCCCACCCATCAATCTTCCTTCCTTTCCTCTCTCCCTTCTTTCTTTCCTTATCGATTGATTGATCAATCCATTTATGGATTTGTTTTGTATTAGTTTTTGTACGTTTTTTTTATCTTTTTAAAACTTCCAATCAGATTAATGCCGAAAGAAAGAATAAGCATTGCAAAAGAGATTCTTCGCGCGAAAAGGAATATTTTTTTGGCTTTTAGGCAGATGCCAAGAGGTTGTAAGTTGGATGGGTCTGGGCAGATGGCAGCACAGATGGGCAGCCTGGTCCAGTTGCCACCTGTTGAATCCATTGGCCTATCAGCCCTGGCAGCTGCTCTCCAAATTTCAGACAGAAAGTTTTTTTTCCAGCCTTACTAGGGATGTTGGCACATTGCGTGAAATCAAAGGTGCTCTTCACTTTAATCTGATTCATGCAGCATCTAAGCTACAGCTAGCTTAACTATGTTTGCTTGTTTATTCAAACAACCACAACTGCAGTATGGCTTTGTGGCGTGTACAGCTTCAAATCTTTTTTAGGGAGAAATAGCAAACAGTGTCTCCTTCATTTGAAGAATAGAACATATTTGGCTAAAAAAATATATCAATGGCTGATTTTACACTGTTCCAAATCAAATTAGCTACAGTGCAGTTTAGCATATTTCTGGATCTCATCTGAGTGGCACAATAGCTTAGGCTAAAATGTTGTGGCTCAGTTTGTTTTATGAGATGGTTGCTCTAGTCCAGTGTTTCTCAACCTTGGTGACTTTAAGTCCTGTGCACTTCAACTCCCAGAATTCCCCAGCCAGCGAGCTGGCTGGGGGATTCTGGGAGTTGAAGTCCACAGGACTTAAAATCGCCAAGGTTGAGAAACACTGCTCTAGTCTATCCAATATATAGTCTTTATGATTCCTTGCACAATTATCCAGATGTTTCGACTGCAATTGGCATTTTTATTCACCTATCGACCTCTTCCCAAGAACCTGTGATAGGCAGAAGTGGTTGTGTTAAATTCGTTGTTGTAGGATGTCAGCTGTTCCAAGTAAAACGGCCTTTTGCAATTGACGGATGGAGATTCTGTCAATGCCAAAGCACCTCTTACTTTGATGGCTCATCGCACAGCCAAATGTTCAGGCTGAATTTGGAACTTTTGTCCGTCTAATTGAGTCCTTCCCAAAGATGCGGGATAGGCAGAGGTTGGAGTTTAATGGTGTTAAAGATTTGATTCTAGGATTTAAGCTGCACTAAGTAAAGCTGCCTTTGCAATTGACGGATGGGATTCTGTCAATGCCAAAGTGCCTCTTACTTTGATGGTTCATCGCACAGCCAGATGTTCCAGCTGGATTTGGCATCTTTGTCAACCTAATTGACTCCTTCCCAAAGACCTGGGATAGGCAGAGGTTGAGGTTTGATGGTGTTCAATATTTCAATCCAGGATCAAACTGTTTTAGTTTCACACAGGTCATTTTTGGGAAGTGAGGGGAGCCGAATGTCAACTTGTAAAGCATTTCCATGCCTATTATCAAGTTGACATTGAAAGAGAAGGGAGGGAGAGATTTCAGATTTCTACAGCAGGTGTGTGACACAGACTGATTGGAGGGGAGGCACGGGGTAAAGTTCAGCCACCATTAAACAGAAATTAGATCTGGCTCAGCGGCAGGCAATGCCAAAATGTTGCTCCTAATAAATGACTGGATTTCTTTTGAACTTTGCCTTGAGGCTCATAAATTAGGGCATCTTTTGGGAACCTCACAGAAATCTGTACTCTGCCTTTTACAATTGGGGATTTTGTCAATGCTGAAGTTGAGAGAATGTTGCTCCAGTTATTTTGGAATTGTGGTGGTTATCATTGTTTATTGCATTTATATGCTGCCCATCTCACCCGATAAGGTGAGTCTGGGAAGCTTACAAATGTTCCAAGGATTTACTGAATTCTGATTGTTGTTTTAATTCTGCAAGTGTGGCTCAGAGAGCATGGTAGGTGATCCTAGCAATTGAAGGGCTAAAAGGTTTGGGAATAGTGTGCACCAACATAAAATGTGATTCCGGCGTTCCTTAGGGGAAAGTCAAACTTCTGCCCCAGATTTGGGGTTGTAGCGCAGATCACACCTATCCACTGTGCTTGAATTCACAAGTCAAAGCCAGGTTGCCCTTGAATAATGCTTGGATAGAAAATGTATATAAAATGTTTTATAGATAGGAAAAAAGGAGTGGAGATTAAGAATGTGATCTGTATTGTTAAGTTAATTAAAGAACCCAGACAACACAAATGTTTATTAAGCACTAACCGATGTAAACAATATATAATTAATTTAAAATTTTTTTAAAAAAAATGCTTGGAAAAGAGTGAAGGACGTTAGCACCACCCCTCTCCTAGAGAAATGAAATATCCTGGAAAATATTGAAAAAGGCAGAATATTATATTTCCCTGGATCAGAAATGGAGAAACATGTTTTTAGGCAGGAAGCAGACTCCCTCTTAATAGCCCCCACCTTTGTCAATGGGCCATTAAAATGCCTGAGCCAGTCTATTCTATATAACAAAGATCTCCCCCTTCAAGCTCCAGGGTGATGGGATTAAGGCATGATAGTATTAGTCCTTTACCTATCTCCCCACAGGGCACCTGGGAAGAAGCAATGCTCAATCAAACTTGGGCTCAAACCACAGTCCACAGAGTTGCCCTGGGAGTCTGAAAGCCAATCAGAATACAAGCTCAAGATTAAAGGCCAGAGAGGGCATAAAACCAGGGACTTTCCGCATCTCGGTCTTTTCTTCTTCTTCACCCAACATCTGGAAGCATCTGATCCCCCTTTTCTGTTCAGGAGTTCAAGCCATGGGATCCTGACCACCATTAAACCATCTTTCCAAGCAGCCTCCTTGTTTCCAGTGTCTTTTTCCCCACTTGGAACTGAACCCAGAAGGACATTTCTCCCAACAATGGCAGTTACCACCAGCTAGGTTAGCTAAAATGTTTAAAAAATATGTCTAGCAAATGTTGGAAATGTAACCAAAAAAACGGGCACATATAATCACATGTAGTGGAACTTGTGTTAAAGCAAAAAACAACATATGGGCAAAAATACATAAACGGTTAGAAAAGATGATAGGAAAACATGTAGATTTCAAACCTAACTGTTTTTACTAGATATTGTAGGAAGTCAGCACCCGTCCCTCTCCTAGAAAAATGTGATATTTTAAGAAATATTAAAAGGGCAGACTATTTCCCCTAAAAGGGAGGCAGAAAGTCAGCCCCCGTAACCTTTGTCAATGGGCCATTAAGGCCTGACTCAGTCTATTCTACATAACAAAGATCTACCTCCTTCAGGCAGAGCCATAGGAGGAATTGCCCAAAGCCCGCTACCCGTCTCACCACACGGCACCTGGAAAGATTACATCACCCAGGAAGGCTCAACCAAGCCTGGGACTCAGGATAGCCTACAGAGTTGCCCCTGCCTGACCCCATGGGAGTGTGACAACCAATCAGAATACAAGCTCAAATTCAAAATCCAAGAGAGGGCATAAAACCCAGCCACTCTCAGCATATCTCCCCTCCCCCCCGGACCTCAAACCATGTGGTCCTGTCCAACATTAAAAACCATCTTTCCAAGCAGCCTCCATGTTTCCAGTGTCTTTCTTCCCACTTGGAACTGAACTGGGTGAAATCCAGCAGGTTTGGCAGATTTTGGAGAACCGGTAGCAGAAATTTTGAGTGGTTCGGAGAACCGGCAAATGCCACCTCTGGCTGGCCCCTGAGTGGAGTGGGAATGGAGATTTTGCAGTATCCTTCCCCTGCAACACCCACCAAGCCACACCGCGCCCACCATCTAAGGCCACAGAACTGGTTGTAAAAAAAATTGAATTTCACTACTGAACTGAACGCAGATGGACATTTCTTCCAAAACAGTATAACATCAGAAAAACCTGATAAGCAAAGTATATATTTCATATTGCGTGTCTTAACAGCAGCGAGGATTATATTTGCACAATATTGGAAAAGTGAAAAAAACACCACTACGAGACGAAGAGATAATTAGGAAGATACTAGAAGGTGCAGAAATGGACAGGCTTACCCTGGAAATTAAACAGAAAGAAGATACAGAATATTATCAGACATGGAACTTATTCTACTAGTGCTTGGAAAAAAGGAGTGGAGATTAAGAATGTGATCTGTATTGTCAAGTGAATTAAAGAATCCAGACAACACGACATTTATTAAGCACTAACAGATGTAAACAATAGAAAATTAATAAAATCTTTTTTAAAAAAATGCTTGGATAAGAATGAAGGAAGTTAGCACCCACCCCTCTCCTAGAAAAAAGGAAATATCCTGGGAAATATTGAAAAGGCAGAATATTATATTTCCCTGGATGAGAAATGGAGAAACACTTTTTTTAAAGGCAGGAAACAGACTCACTCTTAATAGCCCTCACCTTTGTCAATGGGCCATTAAAATGCCTGAGTCAGTCTATTCTACATAGCAAATATCTCCCCCTTCAAGCTCCAGGGTGATGGGATTAAGGCATGGTAGTATTAGCCCTCTACCCATTTCACCGCAGGGCGCCTGGGAAGAAGCAGTGCTTAACCAAACTTGGGCTCAAAGCTCAGCCTACAGAGTTGCTCCTGAATGGCGCCATTTGAATCTGATAACCAATCAGAATACATTTCTTACACAGGAACAGGAAGCAGAGAGGTGTGGCCAAACAGAGAGTATAAAAAACCCAGCAAGTCCCTTCTTTTCTCTCTTTTCTTCTCCATCCAACATCTGGAAGCATGTGATCCCCCTTTTCTGTTCGGGATCCCAAGCCGTGTGATCCTGACCACCATTAAACCATCTTTCCAAGCAGCCTCCATGTTTCCCCACTTGGAGCTGAACCCAGATGGGACATTTCTTCTGACAGGAGAGCGCCAGGAATCAATTTAGTAATGCTGCCCAATACCATCTACATGGATATATCCATCGCATCACCAGGAGTCGGACTCGCCTCGAATTGTAAAGTTCACCACACTGAGAACAGTTTAATAAAATAACAAATCAAAATGTCTCCCATTGAGCTCAGCAGGAGTAAATGGAGAGAAAGCAGCTGGATCAGGGTTGCAGGCTATTTATAGCAGCTCATCCGCCCTTACCTGGCTCCGAATGAATTCTCGCCAACCTCCTTTGGCTTCGTCCTGGTTCAGGTGGGCTGGTGGCCATTCTCTGGCTTATAAGCACCTTGAGCCCAGCCAAGTCAGGGCTCAGAGTAGTTGGCCAAAGACTTTTAGCTAAGAGGAAGGGAGAGAGGGGGGCAAGCAGAGCAGCCTCCGGCGAGGGTCTTGTAGAGAAGGACAACGGTGGGTTTTTTGCTGTTCCATTTTGAGATTCCCCTCCGTATTCAATGCACCAGTGGTGCCAATTTATGCCAAGAGGAGATAAATTGAGGCAAGCTGCTAGTTCAGAAGGAAGGAAAATCAAACACACAAACACACACACACACCACACCATATCACACAGACACTTCCTCTTCTGTCTTTGGAGGTGTTTTTTTTCAAGTTGGTGATAGCTTATAGCTTGTGCTGTCCTTCTGTCTGTCTGTCTCTCTCTCTCTCTCTCTCACACACACACACACACACACACATACACACACACTGAGTGTTAAGCCTGAATTAGTATCCCCCAACAATTCCCTTTGCCGGCGCCAGCTCAACCCAGTGAGTTCCACAGGCTACTCAAAAGAAGTATCAAAAGTGGTCTTTATTTTTGAAAAGGCAACAGGACTGATATTTGAGGAAAAATAAGACATTACTTGGGATATGGGATATAAGGAATGGGATAGGATAGGAGAAGGCAGATGGGATATGGGATGGGATGAGATGGAAGATGGGATGGGATGGGAGTAGATGTCATAGGGGATGGGATATGGGATGACATGAGATGGGAGATGGGATAGGGGATATGAGATGGGATGAGATGTAGGTTGAGATATGGGACATGGGATGGGATGGGATGAGATAGGGGATGGGATGGGAGTAGATGTCATAGGGGATGTGGGATGAGATGAGATGGGAGATGGGATGGGATAGGGGATATGAGATGGGATAAGATATAGGTTGAGATATGGGATAGGGCAGTGGTGGGTTGCTGCTGATCCGCACCGGTTCTTGCGAACCGGTTGGTCACCGGACCCGGAAGTAAGTTCTGGAACGCCTGCCCCACCCCCGGCCCTGTATACCTGGACGGTATTTTGTCCCTTCTGTCTCCCCGTGCTCAGAAAAGCAACTTTGGGAAGGTCCTTTGCTAGCAGGCAGGTTCTAGGATGTCTGCCGCCACCAAAGGACCTTCCCGGAGTTGCTTTTCTGAGCACGGGGAAGCGGACAGTATTTTGTCACTTCTGTCTCCCCGTGCTCATAAAAGCAATTCTGGGAAGGTCCTTTGGTGGCCGCAGGCGTCCTAGAACCTGCCTGCTAGCAAAGGACTTACCTGGGCTTCCTTTTCTGAGCACGGGGAAACGGATGGTATTTTATGCTGGCCGTGTCATGCAAACTACCGCCCGTCACTCCATGCTCAGAAAGCTTAGTTTAATTTAGTTTATTGGTTTTCTATGCCACCCACTCCCGAAGGACGGCTTACAATAAAAAGGGAAGGGGGATAAATAAGACAAACAACAATTTAAAATACAACAACATTCACAATTAAAGTGGGGCTGGATACTTCAGCAGCCCCAGGCCTGCCGGAACAGCCAGGACTTAGTAGCTTTACGGAAGGCTGGGAGGGTGGTAAGGGTCCGGATCTCAACGGGAAGCTCATTCCAGAGGAGCTGCAACAGAGAAGGCCCTCCCTCGGGGGGTCGCCAGCTGGCATTGGCTGGCAGATGGAATCCGGAGAAGGCCAAGTCTGTGCAATTGAATCGGTCTTTGGGAGGTAATTGGCAGGAGGCGGTCTCTCAGATAACCAGGTCCGATGCCATGCAGGGCTTTAAAAGTAACGACTAGCACCTTGAAGCGTGTCCGGAAACCAATGGGCAGCCAGTGCAGCTCACGGAGGATAGGTGTAACGTGGGTATACCTAGGTGCACCCACAATCGCTCGCGCGGCTGCATTCTGGACTAACTGAAGTCTTCGAACACTCTTCAAGGGCAGCCCCATGTAGAGCGCATTACAGTAATCCAGTCTTGAGGTGACGAGGGCGTGAGTGACTATCCGAAGGGCTTCCCGGTCCAGGTAGGGTCGCAATTGGTGCACCAGGTGAACCTGGGCAAAGGTCCCCCTGGTCACAGCCGACAAGTGATGTTCTAACATCAGCTGTGGATCCAGAAGGACTCCCAAATTGCAAGCCCTCTCTGATTTCACCCCCCAGGCTAAGGGATGGAATAGCTGGACCATTTTTGGGAGAGAGCATCAATAGCCACTAGGTCTTGTCGGGATTGAGTGCCAGCTTATTCGTTCCCATCCAGACCCTAACAGCCTCCAGGCACTGGCACATCACTTCTACTGCTTCACTGAGTTGGCACGGGGCGGACAGATACAGTTGCGTGTCGTCCGCATATTGTTGGTATTTAATCCCGTGCCGTCGTAAGGGCTTCATGTAGATGTTAAATAGGAGGGGGGACAGGACTGAACCCTGCGGCACCCCATAGTTGAGGGGCCTAGGGGTCGACTTCTGCCCTCCAACCAACACCGACTGTGACCTATCCGAGAGGTAGGAGGAGAACCACCGTAGGACGGTGCCTCCCACTCCCACCTCCCGTAACTGTCACAGAAGGATACCATGGTCAATGGTATCGAAGGCCGCTGAGAGGTCAAGGAGCACTAGGATAGAGGAGTGACCCCTATCCCTGGCTCACCAGAGATCATCGATCAGTGTGACCAAAGCAGTTTCCGTGCTGTAACCAGGCCTGAAAACGGACTGAAAGGAATCCAGATAGCAAGTCTGGGCCCAACCTCATAAAGTGGAGAGGAAAGATCCGCGTTTAAAGATAGGAGCCTTAACCGCCACCGAGGCCTGCCATTCAAAGAAGTGGGCGGAGGAAGCAATTGCTCCTTGTTCCAGGTCAGTTTGGCTGCAGTGCTACCGTTTCCCACCTGTTAGGCTTTCACCAGGCTCCTTTTTGGCAATAAATCCGCCCCCCCTTCTCTTTTCGAGGATGCGGAGGTGACTGGTTTCCACGGGGCTAATGCAGAGGGGGAAGCGGCTTGGGAGGATTTTCCCCACAGGATTTGGCAGAAAATGTCGCGGAACGAGGGTTTTGCGAAACAGGGAGTTTCCCCTTAAGGCTCCACCGTATTCCCACGTTCTATATCTGGATGGGTTCGCCGGTTCGCTCCTTGCCTTGATCAGGGCCTGTAGTGTACACGCAGTGGGTGAAAGGCCTGAAGGGGGGAGGGATACTGGACAGGAAAGTCCATTGGAGTTGGCCGGCTAATAAATTCAAATAGGTAAATAATTAAAAAAGAAACTTTGGGGGCTACAGGACTTGGGATCCTGGGGTCAATCCACAGATTGCAAGTCGTGTTTCAGGCACCCCAAATTGGGGTTTACATTACTCAACCGGAATCCAATCAACCCTATTGTGGTTTAGTGGGACACATGAAAACCAGGACTAATGCTAAGATTGTTTAGCTCTTGCGTGACTCGTGCTCCTGCAAGAGATCGGCATCTTTTGCAAATTCAGGAAGTTAAAAGGGTCTTTATCAGAAGGAACCTATATGTACTTGCAAGTAAAATAAAAGCCAGATTATATGCAAAGACAACATCCCCACCAAAGATTTTTATAAAATTAATGGTCACATGGCCGACAAGCCACTCCCACCTGGTCACATGGCCAGCAAGCCACTCCCACAAAGGAGGCCACACCCACAGAGTAGGTTCCAAAAAAATTTGAAACCCACCACTGCATCATGGCCTGGAACTGGCTGATCATCTCAGCCCGCTGAGCCTCCAGGTGCTGGCACCTGGCGTTGCACTCCCGCAGGTCTTCCCTCTGCTTGGAAAGCCTATGCTCCTAGTCCTCCATGAGGTGCTTCTGCTGAGCCTCCTTGTTGGTCAGATCCAATTTGAACTGAGCTGTTTTGTCAACCCTTTCTCATGGTAGCTGCTTAGCCCCAACAACTGCTTCCTGTTGGGGCCCTATGGCGAGGAATGGAGTGGAGGGATGGGTAGAATCTGTTTTTTTTTTAAAAAAAATAGTCTTGAAAGGGTAGAGAGGAATGACTTGTGTGAGAATCACCAATTGTAATCCATCATTTAGAGACTTCCAAAAAGAGCCGAGGTGGCGCAATGGTTAGGGTGCAGTACTGCAGGCCACTTCAGCTGACTGTTATCTGCAGTTCAGCGGTTCTAATCTCACCTGCTCAAGGTTGACTCAGCCTTCCATCCTTCCGAGGTGGGTGAAATGAGAACCCAGACTGTGGGGGCGATATGCTGACTCTGTAAACCGCTTAGAGAGGGCTGAAAGCCCTATGAAGCGGTATATAAGTCTAACTGCTATTGCTATTGCTATTGCTATTCCTGTTTGTTCTGCATGTCCATAACTGAGTTTGTCTATTTATTAAATTTATATACCTCCCATCTCACTAGCTTAACTGATTCGGGACAGTGCCATAAAAGCTAATAGACAAGCATTAAAATTAACAATTAAATGAAGGGTAAAAAATCCATGAGGATGAAACACTGCAGGGATTATCTTTTTATGTTTGTCTCTTAGGGACAGCACCACACCTCCATATTTTCTCCCAACCCCTGCTTTGATTTATTTATTTGATCAAATTTTGAAACCAACCATCTCCCTCACAAAGGGACTCCGGGCAGTGTACAAATAAAATATTAAAACCTAAAAAAAAAAGCATATAAAATTTGAAAGAGGCAAAGATGATTAAAATGCTAAAACCGAATTAAAATTTAAACTTTCAGTTTTCCCTTGCATCAAGGCTCTCCAACAGAAGAGACCCTTGATAGCTCCAGGTTGTAATGAGAGGTCCTGGGTGCTCTCTGAGAATGGTGGTTTTCTTACAGACATTTCATTACCAAACTAGGTAACATCATCAGCGTTAGAAGGGAGTGGGGTTGGGGGGGGGAAGGAGGAAAAAGGACAAAAAGGAGAAAGAGAGGGAGAAAGAGGAGGTGCGGGATAGTGAGATCCTTGCTGCTTTCTGAGCTTGGTGGTTTTCTTACAGACATTTCATTACCAAACTAGGTAACATCATCAGTGCTAGAAGGGAGTGGGGTTGGGGGGGGGAAGGAGGAGAAAGATAGGACAAAAAGGAAAAAGATAAGGAGGGAGAGGACTGTGGGGTCCTTTGGTGTTCTCTGAACTTGGCTTTTAATTATTTTTAGGGAATTTTTATTTATTTATTGTTTATAGAACGTTTGTTACAAGAAATGTTATTCCTTTTTGCACATGTTTTATTTGTGATGCAATATGTTGCTTTTAAGTGTATAGGTTGGTGCATGGTTTATGTGTCTCAAGGTGGCTGCTTTTCTGTGGGCGGCCAGGTTGGTACAAGGCAGCTTTGCCAGATTTTGTGTGTTTCTGTGTGTGATACCAGGTTGTTTGGGTAATTGTGATGTGGTTGCTGGTTCTGTGAGTTTCCTGGCACTGTCCTTTATAATTTCCCACAATGCCTTGATGGTTTTTATTCCAGTGGCTTTGTCTTTCCTGTTCTTAGGGTTAGGGGAAAAAACTGGTTTCATCTGCAGTCTTTTGGGGGGAAATTGTTATTTTTTGGTGTTTTCCTGGCACTGTCATAGTTTGTGTGTGTGTGTGTGTGTGTGTGTGTAATGTCCCGCAGTTATCTACACATTAATAATGATCAAGTACTAATAATATTTCCTTATACATTTTAGTGACCTTTCCTTACATAATTGGTGTTTTCCTTCATACTTTTAGATTTCTAATTGCTGTTTCTGTTAGTTAGCAATTGATAAAACAAATCCCATCCCACGTGAAAAAGTATTCGAAGCCTTCTTGATTTTAATTGTCAATTTATTCATTCCTGCACATTCTAATATTTATTCATTTTCATATATTTTTTCCACTGTTGTGCAAACACAATTCCAACAGCTGTTAACATGTGTAAAATTAAATATGCATTTATTCCCTTTGAAATACAAGTAGTAAGTAGTAAGCTACTTACCTTCACATGGCCGGCAAGCCACCCCCACACGGTCACATGGCTGGCAAGCCACTCCCACCTGGTCACATGGCTGGCAAGCCACTCCCACAAAGGAGGCCACACCCACAGGTTCCAAAAAAATTTGAAACCCACCACTGGGATAGGGGATGGGATGAGAGGGAATATGGGATGGGATAGTAGATAAGGGATATAGGATATGGGGTGGGATGGGATATCTCAAAGCCCAGCAGCCTCTCTCTTGGCTGCCATTTCTCAAGCACACTCACCGATCTCCAGAGGCCACAGATGCCTCGTTGAAGCCTTCCTAGATGTTTAAAATACTGATGGACAGTCAAAAAGTCCTGGAGAAGCCCCCTTCCCTTCGGATAATGAGGTTGTATATCTAGTGCTGGGCTCCAGCTTGACCTGGTTCACACACACTTTTATCTCCCTTTCCATTTAATGCTGGTGTGATTATTTAAACCTCATCATGTAACTGTTAGTGAATCCTCTTGAAATATTATTTCACAGTGTAATTTCTTGCGGCCCACTTACAGAGGGGTGGGGGAAAGGCAATGTACAAATAAATAGACTTTTGGGCTGCTTCTAGTGAGGCGAAAGCATTCTCAGCTTGTTTTATTTTACGGGTTGTCAGGGCCAGCTCCTTGGATTTCCAGAGGATGGAAATATAAATCGAGATTAGGCCTTTTTTAAAAAAATAAATAAACCAGTTGTTTTCGATTTTGAAGTCCAGGCCCAAAAATATGAGTTGCTGAAGTGGCATCTCCGCTGCACAAGATGGAATGGTTATACGCTTGACAGCACCCAGTCCTGATGGCTTACGGAAAAGAGGGATGAAAACTGTTTGGGGGAAGAAAAGAAAAAACATTGGAATGAAAAAAGTAGAGGAGCCAGACATAAACAAGAAGGCGGCAGCTTTGATCGTTGGTCACAAGCCGCCATCTTGAGTTTGGTGCCCAACCTTTCCCTAGGCCAGTGGTTCCCAAACTTGGCAACTTTAAGACTTGTGGACTTCAACTCCCAGAATTCTGGGAGTTGAAGTCCACAAGTCTTAAAGTTGCCAAGTTTGGGAACCACTGCCCTAGGCAGCCCAGGAGGGTGTATCCTGAAGGAGGACAGACTGGAAAATCACTAACCAACCCATGGGACAGAAGTTGCCTTCAGAAGTTGTGGGTGCTCCCTCACTGGAGGCTTTTAAGAAGAGACTGGACAGCCATTTGTCTGAAATGATGTAGGGTCTCCTGCTTGAGCGGGGGGTTGCATTAGAAGACTTCTAGTCCAAAGGGGATTGGAGACTAAAAGATATGAAGAATGGTTGCAGGAACTGGGCATAGCTAGCCTAGTGAAGAGAAGGACTAGGGGAGACAATCGAGCAGGCTTCCAATATTTGAGGGGCTGCCACAGAGAGGAAAGGGTCAAACTATTTTCCAAGGGACCCGAAGGCCAGACAAGGAATAATGGATGGAAATTGAACAAGGAGAGATTCAACCTGGAAATAAGGAGGAATTTTCTGACAGTGAGAACAACCAACCCATGGGACAGAAGTTGCCTTCGGAGGTTGTGGGAGCTTCATCCCTGGAGGCTTTCAAGAAGAAATTGGACTGCCATCTGTCAGAAATGGTGTAGGGTCTCTTGCTTGAGCTGGGGGTTGGACTAGATGACCTGCAAGGTCCCTTCCAATTCTGTTAATCTGTGAGGGGGGAAAAGCACGAATGTGTGACCCACCAGGGTTTCTTTCTCGTATATTTGTAAACATTATTTTCTAGTTTCATGCAATTTAGAAGAAGGTTATCTTCAGGGCCAGAGGCAGCATCTCTCGTGGGACTGGGAGAGAGGGAGACATTGGGCAAGGAGAGAAAATGTGTCAAGTTGCATAACACATTTCAGCAGCACTGAGATTTTCAGGGAGTTTTCCTAGTTTTTTTTTTAAGAGAGTGAGGGGGGTGGTGGTGGTGAGGAAATGGAGCAGCTAATTTTAATAAAGCTAAGCCTATTCTAGAGCGTCGGTCCAACATTTGGAAGTTACAGCAAACTTCCAAATGTTGGACCGACTCCCAGGGTGGGAATTGATGAGAATTTGGGGGACTGAAGTTATTCCATCTGGAGGGCCCCCAGGTTAGAATAGGATAGAATGGAATAGAGACTGGAGAAGAGAAGAGAATCTAGAATGGAATCTGGAATGGAATGGAATTGAATATAGAATAGAATTAGAATAGAATGGAATGGAATCGAATCAAATCAAATCTGGAATGGAATGGAATAGAATAAGGAATGGAATGGAATATAGAATAGAATAGAATAGAATCTTGAATGGGATGGAATGGAATAGAATAGAATAGAATATGGAATAGAATGGAATATGGGATGGAAATGAAATAGAATAGAAGCTGGAAAGGACCTTGGAGGTCTTCTAGTCCAGCTCCCTGCTGTAAAAAACATTTGAGAAACATTCTTCTATAGTTTTCATCCCTGTCCTGTTTTACAGATTGGAAATTGTGGCTGTTTGTAGCAATAGAGATCAAAGATCACTCTAAATCAGTTTTTTTTTCCAATCTCAGCAAGTTTGAGATGGGTGGACTTTAACTCCCAGAATTCTTGGACCAGACCTAGTTGCAGTGTTTCTAGGTATTCTGGCTGGGGAATTCTGGGAGTTAAAGTCCACCCATCTTAAGGTTGCTAAAATTCAACCATAATGCTCCAGACCAGACCACTCCAAAATAGAACTGGGGGCTACGGAGGTCCCTGGGGACAATGGTTGGGTTAGGGTTAGGGAGAGATGGTGAGAGATGTGGAGGGGAGGGAAATCCTCCATGTTCTTAATTTCAGTATACTTGGTTTCATTTAGACACAACATCAGCTCTGAGGGGAAAAAATATGGCAAATAAATATTGCATGTTGATAAAAGATTGGAGCCAACCTGTGAAGAACAGCCTTGAAGTTCTCCACTGAGTTCCCCCCTGTCTGATTGAGAGCTAGTTTGTTTGTTTGTCAAACATGTACGAGATAACAGGTATAAGTATAAACATGGACATGAACACAGGAAATTGGTACAAATAAATGGGGACGGGAGGACAGGGACGGTAGGAATGCTGGTGGGCTAATGCACGCCCTGCTTAGAGATCTCTTGGGAATGGGGTGAGGTCCACGGTAGACAGTTTGATGTTAAAGTTATGGGGGTTTGATCAGGTAACAAGGGAGTCAGGCAGAGCATTCCAGGTGTTGACCACTCTGTTGCTGAAGTTGTATTTTCTGCAATCGAGTTTGGAGCAGTTTACCTTGCCTTTGTGTTGGTTGTTTGCCCGTGTGTTATTGAGGTTGAAGCTAAAGGAGTCATTCTCAGGTAGGACGTTGGAGCAGACAATTTTGTGTACTACGTTTAGGTCAGATCGTAGGCGGCGCAGTTCTAGGTTCTCCAAGCTTTTGCAATCTTTGCAGCCAGAACATTGGCATTGTTGATGGGAAAAGCTGGAAGACATCAACCTGGAAGAGAATTTGCTTTTTCTAGAAGGACAAGCAATGAGGAAGGGAGACAGGATGGGATTTGGTCTGCCAGCTGTTGGCCTGTCTTCCAAGGAAGAACAAAGACACCTCTACGCATCTTTGGATTCTTTCATCCAGAATTCATTTGGTCGGTTATTTATTTATTCATAAAAGTAATCACCCCCATGCTGGTTAGCTTGGGCCTAATCTCCTTCAATGGGTTGTCTTTAAATCTTGTAATCCTCAACCAGCGTGGGCACTGAGAATTAAAGTCAAAAGGAAGCTGCGCTATTTGCTGCCCTTCTGCCAAACTCCATATCAACTTCTTATGGCAGATTACTACCTTCCTCTAACAGATGTCTGGCCTTGGAGATCTCATGTTGGATGATTATGTTCTGAAGTTTGATTATTTCTTTTGTCTTCTTGTTTGTCCGTGATTGATTAGAGTCTATTATGATGGATATATTGTTTGCTTTGGCTCCTTATCCACGACCTTGGGACATTGGAGGGAGGAAAACAGACGGATAAATGTTTAACCGTTCAGTTAACTTTCTGTTTTCGTTGGAGAAATCTCTAGATGGGGATTCTTCTTTTTAATTGCTATGGAAAAGTCAAAAGGTTGTCTCCTCCAAGACTAGACTTTCTCTTCCCTTGGAGAACAATAGTGCTTCTCAAACTGAATGGAGGCTGGGACTTAGAAGATGGCGATAGTGATAGGGTTAAAAATGATAATGGTTGCCTCCTCTTTCTGCTCAGGGGTGGGTTGCTGCCAGTTTTACTACTGGTTCGCAACTTGATTTGCTCATGCATGCATGCGTGCGCTGTTCAATGTCAATTGTTCTTCCTGCATGTGCAAAAAATGGGGGTGGGGGTGCTGAGAAAGGAAGGAAGGAAGGAAGGAAGGAAGGAAGGAGAAAGAAAGAAAAAAAGAAAATGAGGGAAGGATGGAGAGGAAAAGGAGAGGAAGGACTACAAATCTGGCACTAGACGCAGCTTCAGAGGATAATCCAGGTCTGGAAGGCATCTGGAGGTCATCTAATCCAACCCGGCTCCAGCAGGACATTGTTAAAGTGACTTTCTGTCTTTTGATCCCCCAGTTACATGACTACATAGCCATGCCCACCCAGTCACATGACCCCCCCACCAAGCCATGCCCACCAAGCCACGCCCACAGAACTGGTAGTAAAAAAAATTAGATTTCACCACTGGTATAGGGTCTCCTGCTCAAGCAGGGGCCTGGAGTAGAAGACCTCCAAGTTCCCTTCCAACTCTGTTATTCTATGTTCTATGAGATCTGAGTGGGGGCCTTTGCCCCCACTGCTGTTCCCTGCCCCCCCCCCAGCCTCTCTATTAGCTTATTTTTGGAGAAGATGAAGGATGTCACTATCTAATAAAATGAAATACAATGGTGAAAAGAGTAAGGTTCTACATTTAGGCAAGAAAAACGAAATGCACAGGTATAGTATAGGTGGTACCTTGCTCAATAGTAGTAACTGTGAGAGGGATCTTGAAGTCCTAGTGGACAACCATTTAAATAGGAGCCAGCCGTGTGCAGCAGCTGCCAAAAAAGCCAACACAGTTCTAGGCTACATAAACAGAGTGATAGAATCAAGATCATGTAAAGTGTTAATACCACTTTATAATGCCTTGGTAAGGCCACACTTGGAATCGTGCATTCAGTTTTGGTCACCACAATGTAGAAAAGATGTGGAGACCGTAGAAAGAGTGCAGAGAAGAGCAACAAAGATGATTAGGGGACTGGAGACTAAAATATATGAAGAAGATTGCAGGGTATATCTAGTTTAATGAAAAGAAGGATGAGGGGAGACATGATAGCAGTGTTCCAATATCTCAGGGGCGGCCCCAAAGGAGAGGGAATCAAACTATTCTCCAAGGCACCCGAGGGTAGGAGAAGAAGCAATGGGTGGAAACTAATCAAGGAGAGAAGCAACTTAGAACTGAGGAGAAATTTCCTGACAGTTAAAACAGTTAATCAGTGGAACAACTTGCCTCCAGAAGTTGTGAATGCCCCAACACTGGAAGTCTTTAAGAAGATGTTGGATAGCCATTTGTCTGAAACGGTATAGGGTTTCCTGCCTAGGCAGGGGGTTGGACTAGAAGACCTCCAAGGTCCCTTCCAACTCGGCCATTGTATTGTATTTTATTGATGAAATGCCTTGCAGTGCTTCAGAGTCCATGGACCAGCTGACTGGGCGAAGTATTCTCACCTGGCAGGGTCTTAATCAGGGGTAAAATGCTACCAGTTCGGGCGAACCACTATTTCCAACGATCAGCTGTGACACGTGATTTATATTAGCTAGAATCGTCGCATTTCCTGCTTTCTAGCTAATCTAAATCACTTGGCACAGCGGATCGTCGGAAATATCTCGCTGTGCTGCTTACTTTTGCAGGCGCGCTCCATAGCAGGCTCGTCCCATTTTGACGCTCTGAGCATGCACGGGAGGTCCTGCGCACGCGCGGAGTGACCTTTGCAAACCGGTAGCAAAGGTAAATTGATTTAATCCTGGGTATTAATTCTTGCAGCATCTTAATTCTGCCAGGAAGCCAATCCTCTGGGGACTGTTAATCAGGGCTAGCCCAGGAGGAAGGAGAGGTCTTCTGGAGGGAAGGGGCTGCCAGAACCAGATATTCTCCAAATGCTGCATCAGCAGGCTCCAACCCACACACACCTCTGACACAGACAGGATTACACCCTGCCAGGCACCCAGACAATGACAGAAGATGGCTGTGTTGACACACGCACACAATTCTGCAATCGGCGGTGTTGAAGTATGGAGACGTCTTCAAGGGGCTCAAAGAAAACACCCCACCCTCTGTGGGGAAACCGGTTGGGTGAGAGTTGAGGGGGGTTGAGACAAGAAGTTGAGAAGGCCCTTCGGCTCACAAATCAAGAGAGGGACCACCATTCTGCAATCTGCGTTATGGGAAACCACGATTCTTGAAATAACTTAGCAATAGCCACACCACTTAGATTTATATACCACTTCATAGTGCTGTACAGCCCTCTCTAAGCAGTTTACACTCAGCCTTTGCCCCCAACAATCTGGGTCCTCATTTTACCCACCTCAGAAAGATGGAAGGCCAAATCAACCTGGTGAGATTCGAACTGCCAAATGGAAGGCAGCCAGCAGTTAGCAGAAGTGGCCCAAAGTACTGCACTCTTAACCACTGCGCCACCACGGCTCAACTTATTTATTTATTTAACAAATTTAGAGACTGCCTAACTGATCAAAGAGAGAAACTTCCTAACAGTAAGGACAATTAACCAGGTTGGACCAGGTTGCCACCAGAAATAGTGGGTGCTCCATCACTGGAGGTTTTTAAGGAGATATTGGACAGTCACTTATCTGAAATGATATAGATTCTCCTGCTTGAGTAGGGAGCTGGACTAGAAGACCTCCAAGGTCCCTCCCAGATTTCTATTCTATTCCATTCCATTTCACTCCACTTCACTCTATTCCTTTGCTTTGCTTTGCTTTGTTTTGCTTTCCTATCCTATCCTATCCTACCCTATTCCTTAGTCTATTCTAATACTTATTCTATTCTATTCCATTCCATTTCACTCCACTCCATTCTATTCCTATTCCTTTCTTATCCTATCCTATCCTATTCCTTATTCTATTCTATTCTATTCCATTCCTATTCTTTTCTTATCCTATCCTGTCCTATTCCTCATTCTATTCTAATACTTATTCTATTCTATTCTTACTCCCAATTCGGTAGGCATGGCTTGGTGGGTATGGCAGGAGAAAGATACTGCAAAATCCCCATTTCCTCCTGATCGGCTGGGACTCAGGAGGCAGAGAATAGATGCGGGCGGGGCCAGGCAGAGGTGATATTTACCCGTTCTCCAAACTGCTTAAAATTTCCGCTACCGGTTCTCCAGAACTGATCAGAACCTGCTGAATACCACCTCTGTTAGAAATCCTTTGATGACTTCTGAGCGAAAGATCGCAGAAAGGGTTAGCACTGAAAGCCATTTTCTTCGGTGCATCTTTACTGAAACTTTCTTTTCACTCCCCCCAAGACCAAATGTTGAACTAGCAGAAAGTAATGTGGACTTAAAGATTAACAGATGTAGACATGGATAAAACATGTTGTTGCATAGTTCTGTAAGGTCCATGGCTAAAGTAGAAAGTGTTGCTCAAATATGCTTACTTCAATATCCCCATTCTTTTTTTAAAAAACAAAATAAACATTTATAGGGTTCCAAAGGTGCTTTTTTTAAAGAGGCAGCTGGACTTTCTATACTTTCAAAAACCTTCAAAAAAGAGAAGAAAGGAATGGATGGAGACCAAACAAGGAGAGATTCAACCTAGAAACAAGGAGGAATTTTCTGACAGTGAAAACAATAAAGCCATGGAACAGAAGTTGCCTTCAGAAGTTATGGGAGCTTCATCCCTGGAGGCTTTCAAGAAGAGACACATGGCTGCCATGTGTCAGAAAGGGTGTAAGATCTTCTGCTTCAGTGGGGGTTGGACTAGATGACCTACAAGGTCTCTTCCAACTCTGTTAATCTAGTCTAGTCTAATCTAATCTAATCATCCTTCAACTTGCTTTCCTTTTAGACCAAGAACTACCCCATGAGCCAAAATACAACGAGCACAGCCTTCTGCCTCATTCCAGCTGTCTGCTGGGAAGAAGCATAACCTGTTGAATTTTGGCCTGCCAAAGGCCCAGGAACTCTGCCAGGGAATAATAAGGACAAGGGAAGCCACGTTGAATAATAAGGACAATGAGGAGGCAACGTTGACTTCACCCTCGTCCTACTTGGCCTGGGGTTAAGTTTCATGGGCTCCTAAGTCAATGTATTTATTATTTTTATTTACTACTACTACTACTACTACTACTACTACTACTACTACTACTACTACTACTACATTTCTACACCACCCATCTCACCTAAGTGACTCTGGGCGGTTTACAACAACAACATATTAAAACAACGTAACTCGATACAGATAACCGTGTGACTTGTCAGTAGAGGAGGCTCTTCAGGACTAAGAGACAGACACCCCCCCCCCCCCCGAAGGCCCTGTAGTGGCCTTTCCTTTTTTTCCTTGCTATTCCATTCATGCTCCAGGCAAGCCGCCCTCCAGCCAACCCTGCGAGGCAGGCCAGATCAGGAAACCAACATCAGAAGGATGAATGGAAGTGCAATTCCCACACTGGAAGGGACACCATCCTTAGGGACCTCGATGTGGTGGCTTCTCAGACGTGATCCCCTCCTCTGGAACAGCCTCTCCCCCTTCCCCCTATGCTAGGACGACCCTGTCTCTATTTCGTTTTAAAAAGGTTTTGGAGCATTCATTGTGAGAACAATTATTATCCGGTGGAACAGCTTGCCTCCAGAAGTTGTGGGTGCTTCATCACAGGTGGTTTTTGAAGAAGAGACTGGCCAGCCATCAAAACCAGTAACTGTGAGAGGGACCTTGGAATCTTAGTGGAGGATCCCAAGACTATGAGCCAGCTGAGTGCAGCAGCAGCCAAAAAAGCTAATACGATCCTGGGTTGCATAAACAGAGACACAGAATCAAGATCATATGAAGTATTAGTGCCGCTTTGCAAAACCTGAGTAAGGCCAACACCTGGAATACTGCAGCCAATTCTGGTCACCGTACTACAAAAAATATGTTAAGACTTTGGAAAAAGTTCAGAGAAGAGCAACTAAGAGGATCAAAGGCCTGGAGACTAAAACACATGAAGAAGAAGAATCGGGGGGGCAGGACGGACGGGGGGGTGCTTTTTAGTATAATTTGAACCCGAACTCTAGGCCAGATTGCAAGACCCTCACCATTGTCTGATCAGAACAGCAGAGAAGCTGGGGCAAGGCTGAATCAGTTTTTTTTTTTTTTTAAAGAGGAAAGGTCGAATAAGCAAACTAAAATCCACCAATAAAATCATGGCCTGGACTTTTCCCGGGCCCTTTAAAAGAAAAGTGTTGAATTCATCATGCTGACTAGCTCAATGTTATTTGTGCCAGCTTGGATCATTTGCCAGCACAACAACACACACACACGCACATATACACAACCAATCCGCGAGGCCCTTGGCTTCCTCCTCAAGGTCTCGCCTTCCCCGCACTAACAGGAAAAGTTTATCTTCGCCCGTGGATGTTTTATGGATGTTTATTGAACTCTTACTGTGAAGGTTTTTTCAATTATTTACTGTGTAGGGTTTTAGCTGCACAATCTTGTCAACCAGTAGGAGTCCTACAAGATTTGGCAGGATAGCAGGTGAATAAATAAAATAAACAAATAAATAATAAAGGAGAGGAGAGGAACGGCTTCTTCTCCACAAGGCTGTGTGTCTCTCCCAACACCATTTCTGACAGTCTCAACGCATCTAAAGAGCACCAGGTTGGAGATCAAATCTTTCAAGATTTTTTCCCCTTGTGCTTGGAGACATCTGTCACTTGAGGTCCTGCCCAGATGTCCTGCTTCATTTTACAGAACTGTTTTCTGGATCGGTGTCTCTCAAACCCTTTGAAGAGCCCAGAATAGGACAAATATATCTCATTTTTGTTGAACACCTATAAATATCTATGGTGATTCAGTCATCCAGGTCATGGTTGTCCCAAGGGTGCTTTTTTCAAGTGGCAACTAGATTTCTGGTTTTTTTTAAACAGATTAACAAAGTTGGAAGGGACTCTGTAGATCATCTAGTCCAACCCCCTGCCCAAGCAGGAGACCCTATACCATTTCTGACAGTCTCTTCTTGAAAGCCTCCAGTGGTGGAAGCTCCCACAACTTCTGAAGGCAACTTCTGCTCCATGGGTCAATTGTTCTCACTGCCAGAAAATTTCTAGGTTGAATCTCTCCATCCATTATTTCTTGTCTGGCCTTCGGGTGACTTGGAAAATAGCTTGACCCCCTCCTCCTCTCTGTGGCGGCTCCTCAAATATTGGAAGTCTACTCTCCTGTCTCCCCTGGACCTTCTCTTCACTAGACTAGCCAGGCCTAGTTCCTGTAACCATTCTTCATATGTTTTAGTCTCTAATTCCCTTTCAAGCAGGTTCATATGTTTTAATCTCCAATCCTGCTCAAGGAGGAGAACCATTTCTGACAGATGGCAGTCCAGTCTCTTTAGACTAGCCAGGCCTAGTTCCTGCAACCATTCATCGTATGTTTTAGCCTCCAGTTCCCTAATCATCCTGGTTGCCCTTCTCTGCACTTTTTCTAGAGTCTCAACATGAGGATAAGGATGGTCTGGAATGTCTACTTGAGACACAGTTGGGGAGAGTCATGGTTTGTATCCAGATTTCACCCATGTTGAGAAAGTAGCCCAGTTGCAAATGGAAGATGATGATGTAGGAGAAAGAGTGGCAGAACCTAGGGGTGGTGGAGTTAAAAGAGGGATCAGCCTAGAATCTCTACATAGTCACAAGTGGACCAAGTTCACCCCTAACCCTTGATCCTTATCTGACTCCTAGCAGGTGCTAACCCTTAGTGGAGAAGATTCCTATGTATAGGTTGTTTAGTTTAATTGGACCATTAATTGAACCTTCATGTGTAGAGCTGATCTTTCTAGCCTGGCAGATGAGCAACTTTACAGAATGAATGAATGAATGAATGAATGAATGAATGAATGAATGAATGAATGAATGAAAGAAAGAAAGAAAGAAAGAAAGAAAGAAAGAAAGAAACCTAAGATTGTTGTTGTTAGTTGCAAAGTCATGTACAACTCATGGTGACCTCAAGGGCAACGTTCCTCCAGGCCGTCCTGTCCTCTACCATCCTCTGGAGTCCATTTAAGCTCATGCTTACTGCTTCAGTGACTCCATCCAGCCCCTCATTCTCTGCCGTCCCCTTCTTCTTTTGCCCTCCAACATTCCCAGCAATAGTTTCTTCTCCAGGGAGTCCTTCCTCTTCATTAAGTGGCCAAAGGATTTGAGTTTCATCTTCAAAATCTGGCCTTCAGAAGAGCAGTCAGGGTTGATCTCCTCTAGGACTGACTGATTGGATCTCCTTGCAGTCCAAGGGACTCGCAGGAGTCTTCTCCAGCACCAGAGTTCAAAGGCCTCCATTCTTTGGCCCTCAGCCCTCCTTATGGTCCAACCTTCACAGTCATCCATTGCAACTGGGAAAACCATAGTCTTGACTAGAGGCACTTTTGTTGGCAGGGGGATATCTCTGCTTTTTAGTCTGCTGCCTAGATTTGCCATTGCTTTCCTCCCCAGGAGCAAGTGTCTTTTAATTTCTTGGCTGCAGTCCCCATCTGCGGTGAGCTTGGAGCCCAGATAAAATCTGTCACTACCTCCATTTCTTCCCCATCTATTTGGCCGGAATTGAGAGGGCTGGATGTCATGATCTTATTTTTCTTAATGTTGAGTTTCAAGCCAACTTTTGCACTCTCCTCCTCCTTCACCCTAAGATATCCATCTTCAAATCTAAGATAAACAAACAAACAAAAAAAGAGTTGAAGCTTTGATCTCACATCAAGGTGACCATCTTGACTATTTTTTAACCATGCCCTGCTTACTCCTCTGGAAAATTTCAAAATTGCAAAAAGGGTATGTGGGGAAGAAGAGTTTTGGGGTTTGTTTTTTGCTTGTTAGAGACACCTTCGCGTTTGGACTGCTATCAGAAAAATGACTACTAGAAAAATGGCTTGCTGGAGCAACCTGCAGAAAAAAGAGTTACAAAAGATATTTGGAAATTTAGTGACGGATGGAAAATTAAACTGATACTTTTGAAAAAAGAATGGATAAAAGGTTTATAAAGTTAAGGCCTGGGATGAAAGATGTTGAAAGACAGAAAGGTTTACAAAGCAACTATCTGGAGAGGTCAAACAAATGAATGATGAAGTGGAAATTTTAGAGAGTAAGACAGAGAGTTGGAAAGAACTGGATAATATAGCTTTAACAGATGCAACAAGAATTGTAAAAAGTACTGAATTTGTAACACTACAGTTATGAATTATTCTACATTTTTGGAGTGAATATGCATTACAAATGTTTAATGTAGAACATAAAAAGAGAAAAATCATTGCAGTAATTGAAAAAATTAAAGCAAGATTTTATTTGCCAACAAGTAATTCACATCAAAAAAGTATAAAATATTTAACTCATATGTCCTTTGGATGAAAAGGTTATTTCAGTATCAAGAAGAGAAATTGTTTTGTAAACTAATATTCAGGTAAACCCAGAAATTATGTTAACTGATGAACAAGGCAGATTTGTGATAGCAGAGGTTAATTGGTTCCGATAAATTCTATAAATGTATTTTTTTTTAACTTATAATCAACTCTGGGCAGCTCCCCATAAATCCCATTAAACTTTTAATGAGTAACTTAAAAGAATTTGGAGACTGGCAGGTTTCAAGATTAACAAACAAAAGACAAAGATGTTAACGAAAAACAGGGAGATTACAAAATCAGACAGAAGTGATGAGTATAATAGGTTTTAAGAGCGAGAGGAAAGTAAAATGCTTGGGTATTACTATGACAGGTGTGAATTGTATGTTATTTTAAAATAACTAGGTAAAGACATGGAAGGAAGTTAAAAAAGAGATGTTAAGATGGGATAAGGTACAGTTGTCACAGTTGGGGAGAATATCTGTGATTAAGGTAAATGTTTTATCTAGAATGTTATTTTTGTTTTAGACAATACCTGTTTTGACAACCGATGTACCATTTAAACAATAGCAGAAGGATGTATCTAAATTTGTATGGCAGGAGAAAAAGAACTACCCTGAATTAAATATAAGGTATTGCAAGATGCAAAAGAAAGAGAAGATTGGGTCTATCATATCGGGAATTATAATTTTGCATCCTGCCATTTAGCTTAGATTAAAGAATGGTGCGGTGGCTCAGCGGCTAAGACGCTGAGCTTGTCGATCTGAAAGGTCGGCAGTTTGGGGGTTCGAATCCCTAGCACCATGTAACCGAGTGAGCTCCTGTTTCTTGTCCCAGCTTCTGCCAACCTAGCAGTTCGAAAGCATGTAAAAAATGCAAGTCGAAAAATAGGAGCCACCTTTGATGGGAAGGCAACAGCGTTCTGTGCGTCTTTGACGCTGGCCACATGACTATGGAGACATCTTCGGACAGCACTGGCTCTTCGGCTTTGAAACGGAGATGAGCACCGCCCCCTAGAGTCGGGAACAACTAGGACATATGTGCAAGGGGAACCTTTTACTGTTACCTTTACCTTAAAGAATGGGTGAGTTAGAAGGACATGATCTGATATTTGGCTGTGTGGGTATCTATGGTATTACAAAACTGAGGTTAATGTAGATTTCAAAAATCATTATGTTAGCCACCCATTCTTATGAAAATGGAATAAATAAAAGTCGAGCCTGTGCTGAAAAACACATTTGTAGCTTTCAGCACAAAAAAACATTTTATATATGAGAAATGGTAAGTAAACATAAATGGTGAACGTTGTTATATATTAGAATTTTCTCAAGAGGATTATAAAATAAAATCGAGAGGATTTGACAATGAAACTATTTTTTTTTAATGTACGATCGCCACAAAGGTTTAAAGTGGGTAAAAGCTTCTATGGTCCTGAACAATGCGAGACTTGATTTGAAACAGTATAAATACAAATGATGAACATGTTATTGCTAAGATGTCTAAACTCTCGTTGAAATACAAGTTAGCAGCAGCAGCAGAAGAAAAAAAATGAAAGAATGTGTGATAAAATGGGCTAAGCATTTTGCCTACGATATACAAATAGATCACTGGGAAAATAAAATTTATTATTGAAGAGGCTGAAAGAGAAAATTTTATAAAATGATAGATCGTTGCTTTTTGTCATCAGATAAATTGTCTAGAGTGTGTAAATGTTCTTTGAATCTTTGCTGGAAACCCGAACAATACAAAGAGGCATTTGATCATGTATGGTGTGTGTGTAAAAATACATTTTTGATAAAAATACACTAATTCAGAAGATTTTAAAGACCACTGTATGTACAAGCCAGAAACTTTTCCTTTGGGATTTATTGGCAGATAGAAAAAAGCCGTGTGTGTGTGTGTGTGTGTGTACATATACACACACATATGATAACTGCAGTAAGATTCCTCTATGCTCAAAAGTGGAAAAGTACAAGGAATGGTTGGTGAAGATGATGGAATTTACGGAGATAGCTAAATTGACTTTCTTGGTTAGAGAAAAGACAGTAATTACATTTATGGCTGACTGGAAACTCCTTATAAACTTTTTACATCACACACACACACACACACACACACACACACACACACACACACACACACACACACGGTTTTGATAGTTGAAAAGCCATTAGCTAATAGAAAACAAGCCAGATTTTTAAACCATAGAGTAAGAGATAACTTTGTAATCATATTTATATTTGCTCTAAAGAAAATAGGTAGATTTCTCTCTCTCGGTTTTTCTCTTTTCTTTCTGCATCTTTTATTCCTTTTTTTAAAAAATTCTGCATTAGCTTGTTTTTAATGTAGATCCATGTCCATGTAGAAAGTGGGCAGATATATACAGAATGAATGAAAACAGAGATGGACATTCAGCTGAAATCTTCTTACCTTTTTAAACCATACCCCGCAGATTCCCCTGAAAACCCATAAGGTTAGCCAGTTTAACAGACTCACAGAGTTGGAAGGGACCTTGTAGGTCATCTAGTCCAACCCCTCACCCAAGAAGGGGACCCTTCACCATTTCTGACAGCCCAGTCTCTTCTTGAAAGCCTCCAGTGATGAAGCTCCCTCAACTTCCGAAGGGAACTTCTGTCCCATGGGTTGATTGTTGTCACTGTCAGAAAATTCCTCCTCATTTCCAGGTTGAATCTCTCCTTGTTCAGTTTCCATCCATTCTTCCTTGTCTGCAATAAAAGAGGCTGAAATATCCCAGAACGGTTATTTCCCTGAATCCTAAAACTTTATTTTTTATGCAGTTTTGGGATGCCTGGATTTGGCTCTCATGGCTTGAGAAGAAACGAAAAATTAGTTTCGAAGGATGTTTTGGCTTGCAGGCATTCAGCTGTCTTCAAGGTGGCCCCACAAGCCAGATCTAAGCACCCCGCGGGCCGGATCTGGCCCTCGGGCCTTGAGTTTGACACCCTTGGTCTATGCTACCTCCTCAGGGCTTCTGGTTGACCATCCCTCTTACTGGGTAAGTTTCTCAGGTAGCTGTGGCCTCCAAAAGCTAAGTCTCCTCACCTCACACCTGCATGCAAGTAGAATAGTATAACAGAGTTGGAAGGGACCCTGGAGGTCTTCTAGTCCAACCCCCCTGCCTAGACAGGAAACCCTACATACCATTTCAGACAAATGGTTATCCAACATCTTCATCTTCTATCCAAAACCTCCAGTGTTGGAGCATTTGCAACTTCTGGAGGCAAGTTGTTTCACTGATTAATTGTTCTGTCAGGATGTTTCTCCTTAGATCTAGGTTGCTTCTCTCCTTGATTAGTTTCCACCCATTGCTTCTTCTCCTACCCTCGGGTGCCTTGGAGAATAGTTTGACTCCCTCTTCTTTGTAGCAACCCCTGAGATATTGGAAGACTGCTATCATGTCTCCCCCAGTCCTTCTTTTCATTAAACTAGACATACCCAGTTCCTGCAACCGTTCCTCATATGTTTTAGTCTCAGTCCCCTAGACATCTTTGTTGCTCTTCTCTGCACTTTTTCTAAAGTCTTCATATCTTTTTTACATCATGGTGACCAAAACTGAATGTAGGATTCCAAGTGTGGCCTTACCAAGGCATATAAAGTAGTATTAAGTGGTATCACTTCGTGGCACGACAAAACCGCGCTACGCAAAATAGCGGAGATTAAATCGCGTCGCTAAAGCCGCGACGTCATCATCGCGCGTTATCACCGCCGCGACAACAGCACGATAAGGGAATCGCGGTTTTGTGGTGGAACCGTATCACTTCACGTAATCTTGATTCTCTTCCTCTGTTTATGCAGCCTAGAACTGTATTGGCTTTTTTGGCAGCTGCTGCACCCCACCCCCGCTTTGCATTTTTTTAAATTGTGCAAACTGATGCAAAGGAGAGTTCAAGCAGGCAAATTTGGCTGTCCATCACCTTCCAGGGGCTTGTTTTTAAAAAATAAAACCTTTTTTTTTTACTGCTGGCAGGAATGAATGGATTTATTTCCTGAACTGCTCCATTGGGATTGATCTAGTTTTGTCAATGAGATTCTCCCAACTGTTGCTCGACGCCGGACATAATGGTGTCACGTTCACACAACAGCTGCCCAGCCACCGTTCACAGAAGTCCGCCTGGCCAGTTGTGCGAATGGGGCAGTTGTGGGATTCGGCAGGGATTCCTCTGGTGGGGAAAACCCAATAACATTCCTGGTACTAAATGTCTATAGCAGTGTTTCCCAACCTTGGCAACTTGAAGATGTCCGGACTTCAACTCCCAGAATTCCCCAGCCAGCGAATGCTGGCTGGGGAATTCTGGGAGTTGAAGTCCGGACATCTTCAAGTTGCCAAGGTTGAGAAACACTGGTCTATAGAGATTCTCCATCATCCAGGCCATGGTTATCCCAAAGGTGCTTTTTTCTGGAGGCCACTGGACTTTCTGGTTTTTCTTTGAAGACTTTTTGCTTCTCATCCAAGAAGCTTCTTCAGCTCTGAGATGTTTTGTCTGAGATCTTTTAGGGTTTCCTGCTTAAGCAGGGGGTTGGACTAGAAGACCTCAAAAGTCCCTTCCAGCTCTATTATTCTATATTCTGTGCTCTATGAGAGGACCCTCCTAGGACCAAGGATGTCCCATGGGTGCTTTTTTTCCCCAAGAGGCAACTGGACTTTCTGGTTTTTTCTTTGAAGATGTTTCCCTTCTTCTTCTCTAAGAAGCTTCTTCAGCTCTTCCCCACCATCCAGTTCGGAGTTGAAGAAGCTTCTGGGATGAGAAGCGAAACGTCTTCAAAGAAAACCCAGAAACTAGTTGAGGAAAAAACACGTTTGGGATTCCCGGCGCCAAACGACTCAAAAGCACGTGTGAACGCCGCTCGGGAGACACGGGGCTCCCTTTCTCCCGAGCTGGGAACACCCCCCCCCCCAACCCCGGGTCCCCCAAGGCGAGTCAAGCGGTGCCACTCAGCCCGGCAGAGGGCAGCGCTGCCAGCCGCGCCCGCCTTGCCTGCATGGCGAGTCCGTAACGCCTGGATGGCGGAGGAGAACGGTGGCTTTGTTCTCTCCCCCTCCGGCCGCAGGAGGCGGGGGGGAGAGAGAGCGGCCGTCGGACTGGCCCGGCCCCGAGAAAGGTGGGTGGGTGGGATGCTCCAGAGCCCCCACCCCCACAAAAGCCGGGCTC